>NC_091112.1:10415833-10781666 GCF_024713975.1 Paralichthys olivaceus
AATAGTAATTGTACTTGCCACAGTTTCCCTGTCTGTATCTGTCAAAAATGTCACAAACATAAATATTTGCAACACTTCCTGGACCTGTTTCAAAGTAAGAGCAACTTTTCTGTTGACTTAATCCATTCATTTGTTCTAACAAGGTTTTTATTGTTACTGCAGGATGGGAAGATGCACAGCTTCATTCCGTAGTTTCCTGGCATTTAATACATTGACATTAGAGTACATACTCTACCTTTGGTTGAGTCAATAATGAATAAGGTATTGTTTTTGTTTTCAATGGCAGGTCAGAGTTATGGCGAGGACGTCAGCTGGATGGACTCCACTGAACAGGAGGTCGCCGTGTGGACATCCATGATTGAAAACCCAAACCACTGGATCGACGCAAAGCTAACGATCAGAACTAACCTCGCTCACAGGTCCGAGTGACACTGACGCACAGACGCGCATGTTCAAAAAACAGTCGGACTGAACTCTCAGCACAAAAGCACATTTAACCTCTTCACTGATACACACATTGTTTATTTCCGCTGTTTATTCATAGACACACACTTGGAGTCAGTAGTGGTGCAATATTGTGAATTAATGGCGTAGATCAGAAATATTTAGTTTTGAAACTCTGAAATCTGCTTTCGTTTCAAATGTCTTATTTGTATATTTTTTTCCCTATTTGAAAAAAGTGCATTTGTAATAGTGTTCTGTACTTACTGATATTATATTAAAGTGAAATTATTTAATGTTTAGAATTAAATTACCCCAGGCTAATTTACTGTTATTGTTTTATATTTATTTCTAGTTTTAACTCAACCCTTTCAATCACTTTCGAATACCTGTGCGTCAGAAAAATAGCACTAATCCCTGATCACTTCACTGTCTTCACTGTAACTGGATGTGATGGCAAAGGCATTCAGCTTTTCATTTTAATGGAGTCGCTGACTACCACCTTGTGGTCAGACCTTGTAGGTATTCTGTAATTCATTAAGCAAATTAAAGAAGAGAAAAGGGTCAAGAACACAAGAAGAAAAGACAGTTTCATTTAATGTGTCCACTCTTTGATTCCATCTGCCACTTCACTCATCAAAGGAAAGTAGAGGATCATTAGTGGACTCTTTATCACAAGAGGGATTACCCCTGTCGAGCAGAGGGTGTTATTTGGTTTCTAAAATAAAGTCTTAATATTGCTTTATGTGTTTGTGTCTTGTAAGTTAAAAATCTATTTTAATGTAAGGTCACATCAGCTGATGTTTTGCAATGCTGTGCTTATTCAAAGTAATACTCATTCAATATTCTATGTGAAATGCTCTGAATGGACTGGATATATTACTGGGTCTTGAGTCTCGCTTATTAACTTGTAAAACATAAATCATTAAAATAAATGTAAAAAATGAGTTGAAATGTAGTCAATTTGGATTCTTTTAGGATTCCTCTGGGTCTGGTTGCCAACTTTGCCCTTTCAGGTTTTATGCTTTTTTGTTTGTAGTGAGATTAAGTGACCCCACAGCTTTGCCCTGCTCAGTGATGGTGTCTGTGATGGACTTTGTGATTTGTGTGAGGGTTGTCAGTCAAAATGTCATCAGTGAGCATCAGAGGAAATCTTCACAGTGGTGCAGAGGATGATGACATGAGAGGAGGAAGCACGGAACTCTGGCGCCCCCTAGGGGAGGCGCGCCCCACACTTTGAAAAGCCCTGTCATTTATTATTAACACACTCCGTTTCCTGCGTATGCGCCCTCTTGTAGTCTACGTTGTTGCCATGGTGACCTCGTGTATCAACGCCACAGCCAGCGGAGGAGCCACGGACTGTAAATAAAAAGTCCGGATCTCACGTGTCCTGATCGTCCTGGTTCTGAGCAGGTCACAGATGTCTGCCATGAAGAGAAAGTCGCTCCACACTCTGGCAGAAACTCTGTCTAAACAAGTGCAGCACTGTGAGTACAAACATCTGTCCGATTCGCTCAGGCTAGGCTAAACTAAGCTAAGCCATAGTTTCCGTTACGCGCCACTGCTGTGATTGTTTAACTGACACCGAGAGCTAAAGCTAATGTTATAGATGGCAGGAGAAAAGTGATCGATTATTGTTTTGGTCGCAGTCAGCAAGACAGAGGTGGAGGCTCTGATCGGACTGTACCATGACCTGCTGGGGGAGTCAGCTGCTCCGGGCAGAGCAGTCACAGGTCTGGACAGAAGCAAGTTCAGGAATTTCCTGTTCAAAACGTTCGAGATGACTGATAGCATGATCATGGACGAAGGTATTTAATAGTTCCTATTTTAGTTTGTTACTTTCTTCTTTGATCTGTTGATCAAAGCTTTTACAAATGATTGACATTGGCTCTTATTTCCACTGACCAATCCTATTTGTATAATTCTATATGTTACTTATAAATGATACAAAGAGAAGTGCTATATGATTAAATACTATTATGATTAGTTGAATTATATGTTTTTGTTATTGAACTCCCATTTGCCTAAGTCTTACTCAGAGAAGTCTTGCTCATTTATTATTGGAAACTTTACTCTTCATGTTCCCTTTTTGAAGACACATTTTACATGCTCAAGTTATCTGCTATCATCCTAATAAAAGTCTCAAGCTTTTGTTAGCTTAGCATTTAGAAGTAAGTGTAACTGATCGCTCTCTATTTGACCCATAATACGTACCAAACTACTAAGAAACCTCTTTGAGGATTTGGGAATGAATTTAAATTAATTTATGGACCTGTGAAATAAAGCGTTGCCTAAGATTCAGTAATAACCCGCAACACTTTGGACGCAGAGCGCTATGGCTGTTTGATGACCTGAGCATGTCCTGCATTTCACTGACTATCTGTCCTGCAGTCTTCAGGACATTTGACAAAGACAACGACAGCTTCATCAGTAAGAAAGAGTGGGTCGAGGGACTTTCTGTTTTACTCCGAGGGACCTTGGAGGAAAAAATTAAATGTAAGCTGTCAGATTCTCACATATAAAAAAATCAGTTAAGAGGCATTATCCAGGTAATAACTCTTCTCTTTATGCAGACTGCTTCCATGTGTACGACTTGAACGGTGACTACTACATCTCAAAGGAGGAAATGTTTCACATGCTGAAGGACAGCCTCTCCATGCAGCCCACAGATGAGGACCCTTACGAGGGAGCCAGAGAACTGGTGGAGATCACACTCAAGAAGATGGTGAGGGGATACAGTTACAGCTCTGACCCTATACCATTATTATTATTATACCATTATATTGGTGTAATATGTTAAGTTACGTCTGCAGACAGTAACAACTCAAACCTTAAAACTCACTTGTACTATTCAATTTTTTTTTCGGAACATTTTTATCGTAATTTTATTCTCAGTTCTCTCTTTTATTCTGTTCAATGTATTATTACTGATTTGGAAGATGGCAGTGTGCACAGACGCAGAGGTTTTGCTCTCCCTGAAGTGGATTATTGGAAGAACTGAGAGGTTCTTAGTAACTTGCACTTCCAGACTGTAAACAAGCTCTTATCCAAGTACCATTAGAGAACTTAAAGTGCAATAATATCAAGCTCTGTATGTTCAATGTTTTTGTTGTAATACTCTGTTTATTTTTATTTTTGCCTGTTTTTTATATTTATGTATTAGACTGTAATGTCTTTATTTGTCTAAATATTATTTTCTGTACCACTGGGACACTTAATTTCTTTGTACACTTATCTATGATTTCATGCCAAAATGGCTGCTAAGAAAAAACTCTATGGTCATTTTGTTTTTCTATGGGCAGGACCATGACCACGATGGGCGGTTGTCATTTGACGACTTTGAGAAGTCAGTGAGAGAAGAGAATCTGTTACTTGAAGCTTTTGGAAACTGCCTCCCTGACACCGAGGTAAGAAGGAATTAAAGGATGATGGGAAATGTATTAACTTAGAAATGTTTAAATCAGAAGTTCTTAATCTTACTTCCTGTTTTTCTTCATTTCCAGAGTATTGAGACATTTGAACAGAATGTATTTCAGAAGAAGTGAAACCATGAAGAAATCATATTCATGTTGGATTTTCAGATGTATATTTAATAATACAAACGTATATTGCTGTTTACATTGAGATAAAAAATGTTTAAATAAAACAAGTTGCCACAAGAAATCGAGCTGGTGATTTCAAATCCGACGACGTGGTTTCATCTTTTTCTCCACTGGTTTGACAACAGGAACTGATTCCACCTGAGAAAGATGACAGGGATTTTAACTGGTCTGAATCAGGAAATCTAGACTACGTTGATGGAATATTGTCATTTTGATCAGTTCAGATTATAGGTTACCTGTTTCATTGTGTTCCTGATGAGGCTGACTGTTTTGTTCAGCGATTCATCCTCCATGTTTAGTTTAGGTGGTTCAGGTAGCTTTGGACCAATCAAAGGCTCATTTTTCCCAGAAACAGCTGTCTGTGTTTGGCTTGCTTGTATTTTGCGTTTCCTGTTCTCCAGGTTTGTAGTCCTCGGGACAAATCTGACTGCAGGAGCCTGATCTGGAGTCAGTCTGAGTTCTGTGTCTCTGTCTGAAGAGGTTTGACTGAAACTTAAATCCTGCGCTGGCTCCTGTCTCGTGTCAATTATGGCATTGTGTAATGTTCCCATTTTATCTTCTGTTGGTACAGTCCCATGTTGATTTTTATGTCCATAATAATGGCATTCCTGGGGAGGTAATGGCAGTAAGGGAAAGCCTGAATAATGGCTTAAGTTTAAATTCTCTCCTGTATTATCATTGTCAGGCCTTCGATCGTGTCTGGAGATGATCTTCTCTGATGTGGTGGCTGTGTTTGATGTTGTGGGCTCCTCCTTTCCTGCCTCCTTCTGTTCCTTTTCTCTCACTTTAAAATTATAGGGAAAAAAAGGCAAATATTATACTGAGGGTTCAATTCAAATTGGTAATTCCAGCTATATTACAACAATAAAATACAAATAAAGAGCAATTTTTCCTCTGTTATATGAAATGATAGAGCTGGAACATTTGAAATGTCCCAATGTTTTAAAAGATAAGTTTACACAGAAAGATTTTATATATATATATATATATGTATATAATTGATGTTAAAGTGTACCTTTATTCCGAGCAGCCCTCATTATGTATCTCCTTCGGTCCTGCAGTTTTAACTTGGTGTCTTCCACACTTTCATATTCTGGGACGTAGCACACATGGAGAACACCGCCATAGAAACTCTTCTCATCCATGTGTCGTTTGGCTGCTCTGAAGAAAAAAAAAAAATGAATTGGGGTAATTTTTAATTTTTTTTTAAGTTCTGTTCAACTTTGCCAGTACGGTATATTGAAAATGAGGTTGAGTCAGATCCTGAACCTGGCACTGGCGAGTCTCTGGAACTTGACCAGGTAGACCTCCGTGAATTCCTCAGCAGGATACTCATCCAGGGGCCTGTACTCCTCCACAGCTCCGTACAGGGCACATCGCTGGATCAGCTCCGTCATCACTCCGATGGCGGGGACTCCTTGGACCATCAGGTACGTGGACTCTAAATTGATGGTGTACACCTGATGATCATACACAAGACAAATTATCACACTATGCATCATCAAAACACTTGGCTGAGATATCTGTTTGCCCAGTAATAAGGGAGATAAAGATGTTTTTTTCTTTGAGCAACTGCTTTTATAATTAGTGAAATTCCATATCCACAAGAAAAGATGGACAGATTTTTCTATGAAGAGCTGCATCAATATGGCACCAAGCAGAAAATAAGGCAATTAAAACAAAAGTTTGGAAAACACTCATGGACTGATGACACATGACATTGAAAGTTTGAAATTTTACTCCATTTTCTTTAATTAAATTTACTTATTTTGTATGTCTTTTCTCATTCTCTTCATCATTTCAATTGAACATTTGACAATTTATGTCTGCCTGCCAAGTTTTAGAAGATTTTACTGTAGAATGTCTGAGAAAATTAAAGGGTACTTTTTCATTATGGCACCAAAACTTGCTGATTTGAGATATAATTATAAAAAACTCCTTGGGAGGTGACACATATATTTCACCTCACTCTTGTTCATGGTGACATGCAGACACTGAGAATCACCGTGAAATATCTGTCACCTCTAAAGGATTTAAATACATATAAATATATATGTATATTTATATTTAAAAACCTCTGGAGTGTCCCAAAAGCTTGAATTACTTCCTGAAGATGCCGCCATGTTTCTGGAAACACAATTCCGTTCGGAGAACTTCAAAATAAGAGGGCATTCTCCATCACCTACCCCTTGCCTCCAATGCATACCGGAGTGAAATATCTTATTTTGAAAAGGAGGGGGTGAAATGATGACGGTTGTTGAGGATTTTTTGACCATCCTTACACATTACTGCATATGCCACTGTATGTTATGTATATTTCACTATATCTGTACAGGAGAATAGTGCCTGTCTAATCCACAGATGCTTCCCTCTTTCTCTAAGCAGTACGCAAGGTCAGGTTATAGATAAAGGACCAACCAACAGTACATTGTGGTGTCTACGCTCAGGGACTTTCATATCTACTGTAATTCAGATGCGCCAGACAGAGAGGCACCAACTTCAACTCTCACCAACTTCAACTCTTTTCTAAATTACACCAGGGGCAAGATGCAAGGACATAATGTGGTTTAGGAATGCATATTTAGACTTAACTTTCCGATAGGATGCAAACACCTACATGTTGCATAGAGAGTGACAGCAATTCTAGCCATTCATGGACGTGCTGTTAGAATGGGTGACGCAAGTAGAGGAAGATACATGGGGATGCTGTGGGAGACATCTTCAGACTTGGGGGTGACAGTTGCTCATGATACTCTGTTAGCATTTGTATATTGTTCAACCTTCTGGTCTCGTTGATGCATCAAGTCAATATTAAACTCTTTAGACATCAGCTGCTGCCTAAGTTCTTCTTTTACCAGCTTCCAAAAAACAATGGTGAGAAGCTGTTGTTAAAGTATCATTAGCCAATTAATGTTCGTGCTCTGTGACCTTCCAAGATTTTTTAAATATTGAAGTCACTTTAACCCAGTCCACTGAAATACCTTTGCTCTCTTTGACACATGTACAACCTGCTGTTTGTGTCTGTTATTGCAGGTCTGTAGCCCCTTTTAAGGTTCCATTATTAACATTAACCATCACTGACACAATATGTCATTACAATAGACAATGCTATAATTTAATGCTTTAATTTAGTTATTATGGTCTGCATTTGCACAAATTACTCAAACATAAAATAAACAAAAAGCGATTATTTACACAATTCGAATGTCTTTCATAAGAAGCAACAGGAAAGTAAAAATAACAGTTTGCTTCAATATTAGTTCATTTCCCTTTATTTTAACAGGATAAGCCAGCCTGTATCAATATTGCTGTCCGAGGAGTCATTCATATAAATACTGAAGACACGAGAATAAAACTTGGTTAAAAAGCTTGTACAAAAACACAGAATACATTTATTCAGCCTAGAGAGAACATAAATATTAATGAGTATGCCTTATTCTACTGTTAATAAAAACTTTGATCCTTTGAGGTTTTTCGATCTACTTTGGTACAGTTGTAGTCAATAAATTGCTACATGAGTAGTGGCATCTCTGTGCATCATTGCTATTACTATTCATCATCTTATGTAGCGGTCTCCAAATAGTGTGGCATCAAAGGCAGCTGCTTCATAACAGTGTGGCATCAAAGGCAGCTGCCTCGAAACAGAGTGGCGACAAAGACAAAGACTTTACACATAAGTGACAGTTTCTGTTGCCACTCGTATAGGCAAGTGCGATACTGCCACGATTTTATTTTGCCCTTACTATTTCCTATTTCCAACTATGTCACAAATATCTGCTTTGCAGAGAAAGTCGATCCTTTCTCTGGCAGAAACTCTCTGTAAACAAGTGAGGCACTGTGAGTATAAACATATGCCTGATCAGCTCAGGCTAGGCTAAGCTAACTATGGTTTCCGTTTAATGCTACTACTGTGATTTTTTAAACAAGCCTGAGAGCTAAAGCTAATGCTATAGATGGCAGGAGAATAGTAATTATTGTTTTGGTCGCAGTCAGCAAGACAGAGGTGGTGGATTTGATCGAACTGTACTATGAGCTGCTGGGGGAGTCAGCTGCACCGGGCAAAGCAGTCAAAGGTCTGGACAGAAGCAAGTTCAGGTATTTCCTGTTCAAAACGTTCGACATGACTGACAGCATGATCATGGACAGAGGTAAGTCATGTGTTTTACTATATATTTATATTTGTTTACTTGCTTGTGCCAGATTAATACCTAATTCCTGAGTTTCCTTGAAACAATATGGTTTCTATAGTTCCTATTTTAGTTCTGAAACAAATTTTTTCTCAAGTCTGTTCTTAAATTGTCTTTTAACCAAAGCTTTTACAAATGATTGACATTGTCTCTTAATTTCCACTGAACAGTCCTATTAATATAATTCTATCTATTTATTATTTATGAATGTTCATAGAAAAACACTTATTGACATTGTAAATCGAAGTGCTACACAAATAAGCTGTAGCACTTTTGCTGTTTGATGATCTGAGCATGTCCT
This sequence comes from Paralichthys olivaceus, assembly GCF_024713975.1. NCBI lineage: Eukaryota > Metazoa > Chordata > Actinopteri > Pleuronectiformes > Paralichthyidae > Paralichthys > Paralichthys olivaceus. The sequence continues at coordinate 10,424,365 of NC_091112.1, forward strand.
ACATTTCACTGACTATCTGTCCTGCAGTCTTCAGGACATTTGACAAAGACGACGACGGCTTCATCAGTAAGAAAGAGTGGGTCGAGGGACTTTCTGTTTTACTCCGAGGGACCTTGGAGGAAAAAATGAAATGTAAGAAATGTCAGATTCTCACATATAAAAAAATCAGTCACGAGGCATTATCCAGGTAATAACTCTTCTCTTTATGCAGACTGCTTCCATGTGTACGACTTGAAAGATGACAATTACATCTCGAAGGAGGAAATGTTTCAGATGCTGAAGGACAGCCTCATCATTCAGCCCACAGATGAGGACCCTTACGAGGGAGCCAGAGAACTGGTGGAGATCACACTCAAGAAGATGGTGAGGGGATACAGTTACAGCTCTGACCCTATACCATTATTATTATTATACCATTATATTGGTGTAATAGTTTTTTTATCGGAACATTTTTATCATAATTTTATTCTCAGTTCTCTCTTTTATTCTGTTCAATGTATTATTACTGATTTGGAAGATGGCAGTGTGCACAGACGCAGAGGTTTTGCTCTCCCTGAAGTGGATTATTGGAAGAACTGAGAGGTCCTTAGTAACTTGCACTTCCAGACTGTTAACAAGCTCTTATCCAAGTACCATTAGAGAACTTAAAGTGCAATAATATCAAGCTCTGTATGGTCAATGTTTTTGTTGTAATACTTTACATTTAATTTTATTATCGCCAGTTTTTTTTATATCTGTTCATTAGGCTGTAATGTCTTTATTTGTCTAAATATAATTTTCTGTACCACTGGGACACTTAATTTCTTTGTACACTTCAAAATGACAATTTGTTTACCTACTATTTCATGCCAAAATGGCTGCTAAGAAAAAACTCTAAAGTCATTTTATTTTCTATGGGCAGGACCATGACCAAGATGGGCGGTTGTCATTTGACGACTTTGAGAAGTCAGTGAGAGAAGAGAATCTGTTACTTGAAGCTTTTGGAAACTGCCTCCCTGACACCCAGGTAAGAAGGAATTAAAGGATGATGGGAAATGTATTAACTTAGAATTTTTTAAGTCAGAAGTTCTTTATCTTATTTTCTGTTGTCTGTTTTTTTCCCCAGAGTATTGAGACATTTGAGCAGAATGTATTTCATAAACAAGTGCAGTGAAACCATGAAGAAATCATATTCACATCAGATTTTCAGATATATTTTGTAATAGCCACTAAGCAGCCTGCATTTGTGGGGTACTAAATATTAATGTTGATTTGACATGTCACTTATGTTCTGAAGTTATTCAAATTTTTAGTTTTATTTTACTTATTTTTCTAATTCCTCCTTCTATTTCCATTCTCTTTTTCATTTTAAAAAGTTTGTAACTGTGCCCTCGATACTGTTATTGTACAAACTATAAAATCGTCAAAAAATAAATAGGTGACTGCAAGTTATACTGATACTGTAAAGTTGTCCAAAATGATGAAAAACTAGTTGGTTTACAACTGTATCAGCCTTTGTTAGAAATTATGGATCCAAGAGATTTTACAGTAGAGTAATAAAGAAAGAGCATAATGCCCTTTTCAATTCAAAATAATGAACTTTGAGGCTGAATTTCTCAAAAGATCATACAGTAAATATACTTGATACTGAGTGAGTGAACAGTCAGGATGGTCTTGAGGACAACTTTTGACTACCTTTGTAGGAAATTAAAGGGATTTTACAGTGGCAGAAAAGATTGGCTCGCTCCGTATCATGGACTACCTGCATTTGCCATACATTCTGTAATACGGGCGCACTTGAAATCAGGAAAAGACGAACGTCTGCTCACCTGACCGCAGTGTAAAATCCTCTAAAAACTTGACATACAGACAGTGAGCGTCACCATGAACAAGAACCAGGTGAAATGTCTGTGTCACATCTCAAGGATTAAAAAAAAATAGATTTATTGAATATGATCTTTTATCTAAGGTGGGTTTAATCTTTATATACAGTCTAAACCATAGACTGTGGTTTAAACAAACGACAGAGCACACCATCACAGTGTCGCTCGGGTGTCTCTGATCTTGAGACCCAGCGTTTCCTTCACAGAGAGGAACATGTTCTTACCTTTACTGCTTTGGCGTTTCTTCCCTCTCGGTACTTGGGTCTAGAAATACAAACTTTTCTCTGTTCGTGGTGTTTATAAACCTCCGGAGTGTCCCAACAGCTTGAACTGCTTCCTGAAGATGCCGCCATGTTTCTGGAAACACAATTCCGTCCGGCACACTTCAAAATAAGAGCGTATTCTCCATCACCTACCCCTTGCCTCCAATGCGTACCGGCGCGAAGTATCTTATTTTGAAAAGAAAAATGTAGCTCATTATCATCTACTTTGGTCTGGCTGGGCAGAGTCAGAGACATCGATCGAATATGAACTTGTTGCACTTCTTACGTTAGCAGTGGAACCTGTCCGGTTGTTACACAGCTGTTCAGGCTATGTGGACATTATGTTTAGTAACCAGGGCATTCAACCGGTGACTGTTGTTTTTAACAACACAAAAAACTGCTTCCTTCACCTCCCATCGAAGCTGATAACACATCTCTCCCTGAACGAGGTAGGTTAGCTTATAGCTAGCAACAGAGCTGTCAGTGTCCTCCATGGAATATCAGTGGAAGTTGAGTCTTGGTTCAAACGTTCAAGCAAAATGTCAGAGACAGCTGTGTGACTAGCGTTTGTGAATGTGTGTTGTTCATTTCCTTTGTGTTTAAACGTACATACATTTGCTGTCAATTACTTTCTAACATATTCTAGTTAGATTCATCTCTCACTGTCTGTGTTACAATATTATTCTATTATATTCATACAACAATAAGTTCATTATATTAACCCGCTGCTTAGCTTAAATCGAATTATTTTTTAAAGAGAAAGTACAAGGATTTTTTGCTGAGACATGACAGGCTCCATTTTATTTACCCTCCGACTTCAGGTTATACATAACATTATATACATCATACATTAACATTAACAATGACATATTTAAAAGGAATCAAGAGAACATTTAATGTAATATTATAATGATTATTTTTTTTAATTTGACATGTAGCGTTATGAGTTTGTTATTATCATTATACTATGTAATATCTTATTTTATTATACTTATTGGTATGTACTTTGTGTTTGGGGTCAATAAAAAAGCGATCGATTTATCAAAGATGCCAGTTGTGTGGTTGTTGTATTTTCACTGTTTCCACTTTGATGCAGATCATTTTGGAGTAGTTCTCCTGCAGTCTCACTTGGTGGTGACAAAGCTTTGCAGTAGACACAGGGCAGCAGGAGACCTGGTGAAAGCCAATGCAGTCTTGCAAATTACCTAACTGTCTTATGTTCTGTTCTGTTCTGGTCATCCTTTTAAAACCTATAATGAATCCTATCTTTCAGATTACCCTTGTCTGATATAATTTAAAACAGCAGTCTTCAAGTAGCTCCCATTATAGTTGTACAAACTGCCTATTTCTCTGTTTGGCTATTTGGCAAATACATGGTGAACCCTCCTCTCCTACAGTTTAAGACATCATTGCGCAGTAATAAAACCTGCATAGCTTTGTCATTGATTGTTTTCAGACATTTGATTGTACTACAGCAAAAATGAACATGTACAAATGTCTGTGTTTCAGAACCAAGCCTTGGAGTTGTCCTGGGGCCATGGGTCTCCACTCTACCTCAGTTGGACACTAAACAGAACCTCCTCCAGCTATGACAGCCATAAAGTGGAGCTGTGTCGGCAACTAGGAGAAAAGTTGGGGCTGAGAGATGGAGAGCAGGTAGTTACTTTAAAGTAATTGTCAATTGCTGTCTATGGACTTAGTGTTTGTATTAACTGGTTATGTGGTTTCTCTCAGGGCTTCCTGAAACCATGTCACCAGGTCTCATCAGTGCATCAAGTATTTGTGGAGCCTCTGTCATCTGATGACTGGGAGATCCTGGTGGGTGAACATAGAGCCTTATGTTTTTATACAGGTTTGAGACCCTAAATCTCTTTAAGAAGCACTAAGTTAGCATTGCTTTTTTATGTTTTACACCTTCAGGAGCTTCACAGTGCTGCGCTGGAGCAGCAGCTGTTAGATCAGATCAGAGTGGTGTTCCAAGATGCTGTCTTTCCTGTGTGGGTGGACAGCCACACAGCCATCTACATCCGAATAGGTCAGAGTTAATACAACGATTATCTTTTGTCTGTTTAATGTTCCTTGATTTATCCAAAATTTGGAAATCCATGAGAAGAAACATGGGCTTTGATAAATGCATGAGCAAAAATATAAAGTTTCATCTTTTGATAATTCTAAAATAATGCAGCTAAGGTTTTAGTGAGTAATGTTGGCTTTCTAAAGAACTTGTTCAGCTCTGTCATGGTGAAATCTATGGACTGCATTCATAAACACAATTTGATCTGTCTCTTAATCCCTGCAGCATCACTTTCGCCATCTGTGCCCTATGGTCGCCTGGAGCAGTTCACAGAGCTAGTTGTGTCCCCGAAGAGCCGTGCTGAAATTAGTGACCTCAGTGGTTCTCCAGCGAGGAGCAGCATGGAATCGAATCTTCACAGAGAGCAGAACATGGATCTCTATTCATCCTCCTCCAGACAGTCTTTAGAAAATAATGCTCATGTCCCTCAAAGCCACCAGTGGGGTGGCATTGCTGACCTGAGGAGCCTCCTGCGCTATATGATAAAGGGCACTTATGACCCAATTAAAGAATCACCACCTGTCCCTGGCATCCCTTCCATCTTTACTGACTCTATCTACAGAGTATGTGGCACACCTCCCGACTCCCTTTGCACCATAAGCCACGTTTCAACCAGTGTTATTCATTTATTTCCATGGAGGGATGGACTAAATACTGGATTCATTGGAGGCCAGTCTCTAGTGACATATGGTCTGCTCTCCAAAGTTACTTCTCCTAAAGAAACAAGGGACAGAGTTAAGGAAGCCATGGAGAAAAAGAAGAACACAGGGGTTACTAAAAATGATACGACAAATGATATGGTGGGTGACGACAAAAAAGAAGAAGCGGTCAGGGTGGTGTACCATTGTGTTGAGAAACTATCCGGCAAACAAAGCAGTCACAGAAAGGGAGAGATCCACAGTGGAAAAGTATGGGTAAGTTTCAACAATGTAACAGCTGGTTCCATTCAAGCACCAGTTATCAATGGCCATTTTTACTTTGAAGTGCTCTGCTGCCTTATAAATTTTCCTTACTTTGATATTTTTTTCAGATCCCACAGCCCCTGGCCGCCAGGCTGAATATCAGCCCACATTCGGTGGTTAGAATTAAGCCAGTAAAATCAAGTATCAAAGTGGCCGCCGCTATTTGTCTACAGCCTCTGAAACCACTGGTGAGTGCTGGAGTATTCATCTGCAGCTAGATTTGGGTGTAAAATATCTAGCAAGCACATATTTCATTTGTTCAAAGCTGGATAAAGTTGAATCTTCCTACTTCCCTATGATTTTATGATCTCTGACATTTACCCCTCAGTCTGAGGAGGACGATGAGGGGATCCAGACAGCTTTCCTCGGTTGGCTGCACACTCAGAGTCATGAACCTTTAGCCTGTCTGACTGCACGGTCTGGCACCATCCTCCTACATGGAACTGATGGTGATTCATTTCTACCCCTCTTTTAAAAGCTTTTCAGATTTATTAATTCTACAGACAAATCTGCACAATGTTTGTAATTATCTTCCCAAAATATTAAATATCAATCAGGATAAAATCATAATACAGCATAAAAAAACTACATTACTTTCTGCTGCAATAATATGTCACTGTTCTCCCCTGTGTTTCTCATTCATAGCAAAGTTAGAGTTCGCTTTAACTGTACTGAAACCAGAAGCAGCAAGTGATCCTCCTGACCAGCTATTTTTACTGGCACACACCCTCATTAAGAAAGAAGACATACAGGTATTAACATTTACATTTTGTGTTCAGCGCATCAATATTCTACTGCAAAAAACAGATCCCCCCCATGCAGTTTTTCTTTGCATAATGCCACGTACATGATAATATCTTTTTTAAAGTGTGGTATTTTACACTTCGCGTCACCTTCAGGTACACAGAGAGTCAGTAACCATGCCAGCTTTGAAAGATGTAGCCGAAACACCAAATCCAGAGCTTCCCTCCCTCAGTATCCTCGGGTAAGTCTGTAGATATTTCTTAGCCTTTGTATGATTTAAACAAGGACCATCTCCCGGATCAATTTCTCTTTACATCTCTCACTTCTTCATTTTTCTCCAGTGGGATTGATGAGCTTAATAGAACTGGATTTGAGTTCATCTCTCACTGCCTTCTGGGTACTCCCCTTTCACGAGAGCTTTGTACCACTGGTCAGGGTCTCCAAGGAGGAGCTCTACTCATCACTGGTGCAAAGGTATTGCTTTCCATAGCAAAAATGAAAATATTTAAATACTTACAACGCTACAATGTATTACATTTTACAGAGTTAATTTAGGTCTGCAGGGAATTTAAAGAACTATATATAGTTATTTTTGTTCTCCTCACAGGGCAGTGGAAAGAGCACTCTATCCAGAGCCCTCTGCAAAAAAGCGAGAGAAGTTTTGGATGCACATGTGGAGGTGGTGGACTGCAGAAAGCTACAAGGTCAATAGATACTTTATGCAAACACTTGATAATGAAGTTCATGTCTATTTGTTCAGAAAACTTGGCTTTATTTAAGTGAAGCCATTGTGAATTTAAGAATTGTGTTCTCAGGCAAAAGGGCAGAAAGTGTGAGACAGATGCTGAAGGACATTTTTGAACAGGCAGAGTGGAGGCAGCCTTCAGTTGTTCTTCTTGATGACCTGGATCAAGTAACAGGGGCACCAACCTCACCAGAACATGAGCAGGGACCCGAGGCGCTGATGCAACAGCACATTGCTCAGAGTAAACTTTACATCTTTCATTTGTGTGTGTGTCTGGGGGATTTTTGTGTCAAACTGTATGATCACAGACAGTATTGATAATTATCCTGGCCTTGATATGAATTCTTCTTGTCTCTTTGTTGCTGTAGGTCTAAAGGATGTGGTGGATGAGGTGCTGGTTCACTCCAGCCTGGTGTGTCTAATCATCACCAGCCAGAGTGAGCGCTCTCTCCACCCCTCGCTGACTGAAGTGCAGGGGTCCCACTTCATCCAGGGATTTGTAAACATCCAGCCACCAGACCAGGTTATTACAAACATATATGCTCACAGAAATAGACTGATAAATGTTAAAAGGACAGAACTAACAGTTTGTATGTTGTTGTTTTCAGGCACAGAGAGCAGAGATCCTGCGGCATCTCATTCTCAGAAAGTCTGGTCTGTCTGAGGAGACCTTACAGATTCTCGACCTGGGGGCTGTTGCCAAGGAGACGGAGGGTTACGCACCTCAAGACTTGGCCCTGCTGTTAGAGCGAGCTGTCCACGCTAACACAGTACAAAGAGGACACAGCGATCAGGGTAAGACTGTGCTAACACTACAATAAAAGAAATATATAATCAAATGATCAATTAGTCGTTCTTAAGCTAAAGCTAGTTTATTGTGCCACTTTCACATTATTTGTTGGTGCTCTGCATTTCTCAGGTGTGTTTCTATCGTGGAGTGACTTTGCGCAGGCTCTTAAAGGGTTCACGCCTCCCTCTCTGTGGGGGGTAGACCTCCACATTCCAAGTGGAACTGGGCTGGAGAGGGTGGGAGGGCTGAGAGAGGTGCGGCAGCAGCTAATGGACACAATACTGCTCCCTGCGAAGGTCAGTATCAGAGCAGCCGGTCGAATCAGCCAGTCGAATGGAAGTTTCACTTTATCAAACAGGATAAATAAACTTAATGAAATGAAATTCCAAAAGTTAATGTGATGACAATTTATTTTTCATTTAGCACCATAAATGTTAATGAATCTTTTAAAGTTAAACAATTAAAAGTCTCAACATAAGTGAGAGTTGCAGCAGATAGGATGAAAATAAAGACATTCATTTAAATTAACTGATACTAATTTATTGAAGTGATTTATTTAAATTTCAATGCCACTGAATTTATCAGTTTTATTTCTACCTTTCTTTTTGATTTAGAACAATAATTGTGTAAACAAACTCTAAATATGCATGATAAAAAAGATGAAAAAGATTCATGTGTTTCTCTTTAGCAAATTAAGGGAATTAGAGTCTTTATTAATGGATTCCAAAAATAACCGAATAATTTAATACCTAGTTCCAATTAAATTTTCCATCTTTCACATGATCCAACGTAGTAATCACAGGTGTTGATTTGATCTATTATATAAAGTACCTTTTTATGCTGAGGTAGATTAAAGATGCTTTTTTACCATAGATGACTGTGGGTTTTTGATGTGTTACAGTATCCCATCCTCTTCTCCAATCTTCCTATCCGCCATCGCTCAGGAATATTGTTGTATGGAGCTCCTGGTACAGGGAAAACCCTGCTGGCCAGGGCTGTGGCCAAAGAGAGTGGCATGAACTTCATCAGCATCAAGGTACGCCGGACCTCGGGCTCCAACAGTCAAACAGAAGACTGTGTATTTTCTGTTAGAGAAGCAACACATATCTTCAGTAACACAGGATATTTACGTCCCTGCAGGGACCTGAACTTCTGAGTAAGTACATCGGAGCCAGTGAGCAGGGAGTCCGGGATGTTTTCCAGAGGTTAGTGAACATTAATGCTCCTCTCAACACCACACCGACCCTCTATTATAAATCTCATTGCCAGTTATAATGAGCATCATCAAATATTTATAGTAATCATAAACCCTGGTAACAACCCATTCATAAAATTGGATTTAAATATACTTCCCCTCTGTCTAACTGCTCCTCATTCTGTCTGTTCCAGGGCACAAGCAGCCAAGCCGTGCATCCTGTTCTTCGATGAGTTTGACTCTTTAGCCCCCAGGAGGGGCCACGACAGCACAGGAGTAACTGACCGTGTGGTGAACCAGCTCCTCACCCAGTTGGATGGGGTGGAGGGACTGCAGGGTCAGTCATACAGCAATATATTACACTTCTGGGAGAAAGCAAATAGGTCTATTTCCTAAAATGAAACTATACCTTCAAATCAAATAAATGAAAATCGTTTGTTTTTGTAGGTGTGTATGTGCTTGCAGCCACCAGCCGCCCAGATCTGATTGACCCAGCCGTGCTGAGACCTGGACGACTGGACAAGTCCCTTTACTGCCCCCCTCCTGACCTGGTCTGTTGAATTATAATGAAAACTAGTAATATAACTGCACCATTAAACTGAGTTCATTTGCAGATCATCCAACTATTACTAATCCAGTTATTGGCAAACTCCTCACCTCTTGTGTTGTATCTCCAGGAGTCTCGTGTGGAGATCCTCAGGGCTCTGAGTAGTGGTGTTCCCCTGGCTGCTGATGTGGACCTGGAGCAGCTGGCAGCAGTGACAGAGCAGTTCACAGGGGCAGACCTGAAGGCCCTGCTCTACAACGCACAGCTGGAGGCCATCCACAACAGCCTGGGCACTAGCACACCGCATGTAAGTCTATTATATTTCCATTATGCTGCCACTGAGGACTGTGTTGGGTTGCCTTGGGCCACAGTACAACAGGAAGGTAGGAAACTGTTGGCAAGTCCACTTTCAAATTATTTATAATTCACGCTGAAGCAGCCCAGCAGATTGTTGTCCCTCGAGGCTAATTAAACAAGGAGTTTAGTATGCATCTCTGCGCAAGTCAGTTCCTCTACTTATTACCTCATTATTAGTTTAGAGTATAATTCAAATAATTCCTAACTATGGTGCCATGGATGTGAATGAATATCATAATCAGGAAAGGCTGTCATCTTGAACTGCAGAAACGCAGTGAAGTTACGTTTCTCATTCTTATGTTTTTTGAGACTACAAAAGCTTGTGTACTTGTGTATCTAGACTCAAACCCTCTGTTTCTGTGTGACAATCAGGAGCTGACCTGCGGCTCAGACAGCGACATGAGTCTGTCCTCCATGATCTTCCCCAACAACATCAGCGGCTCAGAGGATTCAGTCGGGGAGGGAGACCCAGCCGCGGGTTTGGACCAGTCCATGGTTCTGCTGGAGCCCGATGAGATCCAAGTAGAAAACAGACACCATCGCAGCAACATCTGGAGACTCTACTTTGGAAGCTCCGACGAGTCAGAGCTGGGGATTTCACCGATTTCAGGACTGGTGAGCAGTGTTGTCAAGATGAATACAGCAGTACATCAAATAGTAGAAACTGACAAAACTTCCATTCTCACTCTACAAAAAGTAAACTGTGCATTTCATAGCCCCACAAGATAATAATGACATATCATAGGCTTCTGTTATTTGTGTTTTCCCAGACCAAGCTGAGATTTTACATCATTATGCATTTTTTATGATTTAAAGGAAAAGATGAAGCTATAACATTGAAATTCCTTCTGAGATAAAGATGAGAAGGTCAATATCAGCCCATGTCTGTTTATTATATATGGAGCTGGAGTTAGGGCATGTTTAGCATAGCTTAGCTTAGCATTAAGACTGGAAATGCTCAAAAAATGCTAGTCTTATTCTACTCTCAACTCCCTGGTGATTATTCTTTTTTACAATTGTTCATGTTCTTAGATTTAAGAAAGAGCTTGATAAAAGGGTGAAATCTAAAATCATTATTCATGAGTTGCCCAAGCTAACCCTAACCCTGCTCTTATTAGCAGTTATCCTGAAGGGCCTTAACTCAGCATCATCAGATCAGCCCATGAACTTTAATGAACTGTTAAACTTGTGGGTTGGCACTACTTTGTTTTTACTCTGATTCTTTATTTATTTGGACCATGTACTTTCAAAGTTTAAACAGTGTATTTGATTTGTATTATTATCTTACTGGGATCACACCAGGATAAATTCAAAACAATGTTTCATTGAAATTGCAATAAATTATTGAACCTTGAATAAGTAATATCCTGAACATCCTGCGGCAAATTCCTGTTGATTTAACAAAGGATGATTATAACCAAAGTTTTTTATTTTAACTGCTGCAATCCAAACACAGTGTGTTAGAACTGAACTGTTGGAAATGTCTGTGATGTAATGTTGCTAATCTAAAACTTGCTCTAAAGCACATTTGACACACAAGTACAGAGAATATACAGGTTTCTTTTGGCTGTGACATTGATGTATATTCAGATAGACACTTACAGTGTGTACACACTTTAGTTTTGCGATTCAGTGGTTTAGAAACATTTATTTCCTCACATAATTCTTGTGCCGCTCCTGGCTCTCTCGACAGAACTCTCAGTGTGTCTCTGGACCCAGTTCTATGACCCAGGACTGTATAGGGGCATCAGCTTGTGACCCCGGTGGCTCTCTCACTCCTGCTTACATGTCCTCCCTCCACAGTGGATTTGAAGAGCTGAGCCCGGAGCAGTTGGAGCGCTTACAACAAGACATTAACAGCATCAAGAACAACTACAGGAGAGCCAATGTAAGTGACAACAACAGACAGGACTTCATTTCTGTTCTATTTATTTCTATATGGCTCCACTCTAGAGTAGAGTCTTTAATCCCAAGTCTCATTTTATAATACAGTTTGTATTACTTTTCAATTTAATCTGACATTTATTTTATTTTAGTGCTAGTTTATACTATTCTTTACTTGTCTATTTATGGCTAGAGTCCAACCAAGTGTTGTTAAACTGCTTATTTATGCTGCTGTGTGCATGATTACTCTTGAGTGTTGCTTTTGTGTGTGTCTGTGAAGGAGGAGTGTCCCCGGGTCCATTCAGCCTCCACCCAACCGGGCCTGTTGCTGTGTTTGGCTCATGTGAACTCTGCCCTGGCTGCGACCCGACCGTCTCTCAGCAAGTCCGACTGGAACAGATACACAAAACTGTGAGTATCACGACATCAGAGACAATCACAGATAGTAACCGAGACAGTTTGCTCTACACAAAGTAAAGAAGTCATTTTACAGTTGTCCATATATGTAGTTTCAAAACGTTCTTGAGAATTCATTAGAATTGTTGAGCTAGAGCAGAGGAATTGCATTTTCAAAGAAAACAAAGCAAACACTACAGGCCATTCCTTGTGATCCTTATGTTGAAGTTAGTTAATAGTTTTTTATGTTGATTTAGATTTTAATTTAACCTAACAACATTTTATTAAATAATTATTTCTTTTTTTAAAGGTATGAAAGCTTTGGCGGCTCAGGAGACGGAAAATCTCTTCACTCTGTCACATTTAAGCCTGGACAACGTGTCACTTTAGCTTGAACAAACACATTTTTTTGACTCACTTAATTCCTTATTTTGATGTTTATGAATAAACTTGGAATTGTTGAGTAACTAATTAATTATCAGTCAGTGGAGTTGATCAGTTTCAGGGCTTTAAAGACAATGTGGATTAATATAATAATATATGTATGTTTTTCTTCTTGAATATGAATGAGACATATAATTGTAATTAGATGTAATTACTGTACATATGTATGATGGCATTATTAAATACAGAGTTCTTGACACTTCCAATGTTGCCTTTATCATTGTGTGAAGATTGTAACTTGGTTTCTTTATTTTCTGTTTACTGTGTCGCCCTCTGGTGGTTGTAAAATGTTTTTAACTCTTGTTTACTCAATAGCTCTGGTTTAAACTTTTTAGTGAGTTATAAAATGATTTAGATGTGTTTTTGAAATTATGTCACACAAATATATGATTTGCTAACAAAGATAAGAATCGTCTCACGTGGATTATTAAAGGCACTGGGAACCCACACAGGCATTTTCAACAATAGCCCCACCTAGCCCTCTGCTCAGGTTACAGTTGGGTGGAGCTATGATGCGAATTATATAAGGTGACCAAACTTCAGTAACTAATGAGAATGATTTATATGTTAACTCAAGAGAGAGAGTCAGGGGAAAAGTAGCAGCAGTAAAGCCGTAAAAAACTCCAGACATCCATAGATATTAGTTCCCTTAAAATGATTTTTTTGTCAAAATCCATGAATCATTCTCTGGAAAAATTGTTCAAAAAAAACATCACCTATCTCACAATGTTGAAGAAATGCCCCGAAAAATACCTGGATTTGCACCTTTAGTCATATTCCAAAACTTAATGGTTATTTATTGGCCTATGTCTAATCCTTCTACCAAGTTTTGTGGAAGTCCATTCAGTTGTTTCTCCTCGTGGAGGTATTAATATTTCTTCTGCTGGTGCTCTGCATGTGGATTAACTGAATAATAATAACTAATAGGCAATGATCCAAACTAACGATTTTACAAACACAGTAACAAGAGGGTTTCAATCTATTCAATCAGCTAAACATTGACATTAAGGAGTTTGCACTTGAAGTAATGAGATCAAGAACAGTCATGGTGATGGTAAAGAAAGAAATGATTTTAATCTTCCTGTATTAAAACCACTAGGGTTATTAGTGAGTGTGCTAAATGTTCTAAGTGGACAGATATTTTCTCCTTCACGCATGTTGATTTAAAGTTTAATTTAGTAAATAAGGCACAAACCACTGTCTGTAATAGTCACAGTCACTAGGCACATGAGTTGTATTTAAGGCTGAATAACTATTGGCAGCATTTGTCAGCAGTGTGAGGTCCAATAATTAGCACATTAATATGTCAGCTAGTATTTATTTTATTCTGTTAAGCTTTACCTCCCTTCCTGACTGGTTTTAAACATTTGGAGCTGAAACTTTCTGCAGCTTCTGTCACTTTTCTCATTGAGGCTCCCAGGGCACGCACAACATCTGAGAGTCTTACCTGAGATTGCAACAGTCGTCTTTATCCCATTCCATGGTGATGGCAGTGTGTCTTGACAATATTTCCCAGTTTGAAGCACTGTGCCAGCTGTCATCCTACACACAATGGCAGCAGCAGGTTCTGCAGATGGTAAATATAGACAGAGCTGCATTTGGCTCGCCTTTAAGTCTTGTGTCAATCCCACACAGTGCAGCTTGGGAAAAAAATGTTCCAATGAGAGACTTCTCTTGCTTTCTCACTTTCCCCTGCAGACCTGTGCAGGATGAGAAAAGGGAAGAAATAAAGAAAAAGAATCAAAAAGTGACCGGATGAGAATCTTTTCTGATCATTGAGTCAGTGGATCCAGCATGGGAGCAGCACCAAGAGGGGGTGGGGCCTGACCCAAAGAAATACAAAATAAATAAATTAGATTTTAGCCCAAATTTTTCTTAGTTTTCACTTTCTCCACTTTATGATTTTTTAAATAATTCATGGAGCTCTGTGAAAATAATATTAGGGGACTAATATTTTAAGTGTGTGCAATTTGGTGCAGATCTAAAAAAAAAAAAACAGAGCTAGTGAATTACAATGTGTTTTCAAAAGGGGAATGTTGGGTCTTCTACTGAGGGGCCTTCTTCATTTGGTGCCTCCTTGCATGGGGCCGACTGTAAGGGAAATCCAACAGATTCAGTTTGTGCATTAGATGTCCCCTGTGGTCTTCAGTGTATCATTATCCATTGTTCATTTCTCCCATGTCTTCTCTGTCACAGCCTGACACTTTCAAACGTGGTGACTTTCCAAAAAGAAGCAAACCTCCAGGTCCAAAAAGAGACATGAGGTAAAACGTCAGCTCATTTGTTGTCACATCAAAAGTGTCTCCTCTCACGCCTCAGTGGTGCTCCAGCCCTTCAAAGCCACACTGAGTGATCCCAGTTTACAGCAGACAACCCGTCCATTTCACAACATCAAGAGGCGCCAACCTTCACCAGACTAAGATCCCGAGCGACGCAGAGCAGAACAAAAGACTTGCACATGAAATGTTTACTTGCTGAGAGGGCTTTTCACCGGAATAGAACAAAAGATTATGATGTGTCTGTTCAAGTGGGAACAGAAGGGAAGATGGGGGTGTTTAAGTGATGTGAAGAGAACATCAAAAACAGAAAACGTCAAGGTAGGGTTTGAATAAAACGTACATGTTAAAGAAACAAGTGAGAGGCAGAGATGACAGGGGACCGCGGGACAGTTTTGGCTCTGTTAGGTTTTGTTTCTTCTTGACAGACGTGTTTCCTGACACACAGGGATACGACAAAAAGTGCCAAAGAAACCCATAAAGCAGCTGAGAAATACTGACACCATTATTCTTTATTCTAACTAGACGAAGAATTTTATCCAGTTTTTCACTTTTTTTTTGACACCAGATTCAAACTTTGAGGAGAGAATTTGTATTATTTATTGTGCCAAAGGAAAGCTCCAGAAAAGATATTCTAACACCAACCACTTGACAATTTGTAAAAAGATTTGAGCCTGGTGAAACAAATACATTTGAATTTTCCAGTCACACTGAGTGAATGCACCTGGACAGATGACTCCTCCTGCAGCTTCACCTGTGTGATGCCTGGAAACGCTGACAGATCGCAGCACCTCTTCAATCAATCACCACACAACCACCAGTGAAGATAAGCCTTTCACATAGAGATAACTGAGATCATAGGCGACTGCTGGGGTGAACATAAAAATCAATTTCAGAGTCGTATCCACATGTTTTATCAGAGTCACAGTTGCCCACTCTGTCGGGACAATCTTCGTCTGGGTTAATGAAATCATTTCGCTCTGCTAATCCTGGCCCCGGGGCCTCAGGAGCCGCAGCTGGAGGAGCCGGAGCTGTCGCTTCATGGAAATCTACCTACCAACTGTGCAAGGTTACTGTGCAGCCCAAGCTTTTTGTAACTGTGACAACATTTGTTTTTTCACAATAGCTGCAAGGCTCTATGTTGATCAGCTGCTTGACTGCTTTCCTCCAGACTAAAGTCTTTCTGGATGAATTACAGTTTCAGAGTCCCCAGATGATGAATCCTTCTGAATATGGTGACCCTCTGACTTTCCATCTAGCATCCACGAAGTCCACATGGGTTTGGTTTTTTAGTGAATCGATGGACTGTCATGAAATTTGTTTCTACTATTCATGGTGACCAGAGAGTGAACACGAACAACTCTTTTGATTTTTGACAAATTTCACATTTGTGGTCAAATACGATGACAACTCAATGATTGCTGGACTGAAATGAAAGTATGCTCTTAACATTTGCTCTACAGCGCCATCATGAGGTGACATTTTAATTAGTTTAACACTTTTGATTAGGCAATACTGTGCCTGATAACATCCGCACAGAGCTGCTCACATGAGCAGTGCACTGTTGGTTTTAAAATGTATTCACAGAATTACCATTGAAATGTGGGAGAATAAATCCCATAAATATCCCCTACACCAGTTCCTACATCAAAATTACATGAGATATTAAATTTACATTTGCACGGTGGATACAAAGAAAGTGACGCTCTCACCTACTGAATATTGAAAAAGCTGTTCCGAGCATATTCTGTATTTAAAATAGATTGAAAAATGTTTTATATATATATTTTATTTATTTTTATATAAGTATCTGTGGTCTATTTAGATTTCAACAGTTAATAATCAATAACGTGGACGTGTCCATCACACTGATGCGCTCAGCACCAGCCTGTTTCACGCTGCCTGAAGATTTCTGCCCTCAGGTCAGGTGAATAATATATGGGTCCGTCCCTCCGGTCATCAATAAAATCAGTGTAGCACAGCTCGTCTCCGCGCCCGCTGATGCATCCACATTGGGCAAATGTCTCCAGTAATGAGGGACCAGCAGAGAACAAGCCGAGAAAACACGTCAATATAAATGATGAGCAAGAAAAACTTAGAGCTGCCCTCACACATAGTTTTTTGTCTCTGCCTGTTGAGCTGTTAGTCTGGCACCATTAGATTTGTGATTTACGTGACTAAGACGACAGTTTGTCAATAACGGCCTTTGGGAACAGCTGAACTATGGCGGGACATTTGACAGTAAAAGATGAGGCAAGTACAAGGCCAGTCTCTTTGTTTGCAATGGTTTCACCCTTTGTTTTGTCCTACTTTCAAGACATTTTGGACATAAGTGTAAGATCTTTCAAAAGGTCCTGAACTTCCTCAACTTAGGTTTGACGCTACTAAAGAAGAAGCATCAAAAACCCAAACAAGATCTAATCCAACTTTGAGGGAGGTTAAAGGATATTTTGATGATGCTCACATCACAGTGATGTGAAAAAATATCTTGAGTCGTCCACAGACCCAATTGGGTACCTTGAAAAACCCTGTATAAATTCAAGTTATTATTTTATTATCAGTTGTAGTATTAGCAGTATTTCAATCTGTGATTAATATATAATTTAAAGATTAAGCTAATGGTTTATGTTATTTTGCTCAGGATGTTTCTGTCCTTCCTTTAAACAAACCCCTGCTCCCCTTATCCCTCTCCATTGTTTTCTCTCTTTCTAACAAGTGGCTAATAGAGTCTCATCAAGCCCATCAGCTCCAGTGAATAACTCACTCCACAGACTGGCTCTTCTCGGCCCATAACACACTGCAGCTTCTCCTCCCAGGAGGGGAACCATTTAAATGTGACCGTTCAACTATCTGCAAGCTGTGTGTGAGCGAGAGACGAGGCTAACTGAATAAAAGAAGGGAAGTTTTCTTGTTTTGCCTAAGAGAGTGTGAGACAGATGCTGTTCGACACTGGCTTACATTTCTAATGAGCACATGAGGGCATCATCAGTATACATTAGTGAGAGAACAATCTTCCCCAGAAGACGGAGCTCAGTGGAGGTCCTGGGCCTGGTGGTAGATAGAGCCATCAAGCAGGAAATAGTGTCACAAACAGTGGAGTGTAGGGGACTGCTACGACCTGTGTGTGGAGAAATAAATATCCTGTGACACAGTCAGGCATGTAATGGGAAAACTCAGGAAGCAAATCCAGGGAAACACACACACACACACACACACATGAAAAAAAAGGCAGATTCTTGTTCATTCTGGGTCATAAAACTCTTTTCTAAAAAATACAGTTTTCCTCATAAATATTTAAAGATGATGCAGGGATGGATCTGAGAACGATTTCAGTCAGGTATTCAAATTCTCCTCCATCTACTGCAATGCAGAGCTGTTACCATTTCAAATTGCATTTTCTGCCTAACCTAAGAAGAATAGAGCCATTTTGTTGAGGTTATTCAGCTCTAATAGCTAAAATACTTGAAATGTTTGCTCTCAGAGATTTAAGACACTGTGAGTGTACACCAGGGTATCTTTTTGGAGATGACAGGTCTAAAATGGGATTCAACAGAGGCGGGTGAGGATTTTTCAACACATGCACTTGTTTTTTCTGGCCTGATTTTTGTGGTTTGGCTGCAGTAGCGGCTCACAGGACACCTGCAGCCTGTGTGAGCTGGACAGATGGAGAGGAAGCTGGAGTTTCTGCAGGAAGAGGTGGTGGGATCATGAACTGTGCACAAAAGCTCCCGTCCATCCAACCATGAGGTGTGTGTGATGTGGAGCACATAATTTCAACATGTGCCATAGGATTGTGTGTTTTCCTCCACAGTCTGAGTCAGTGAAAGAACTCGTGCTGCTGACATTTAAAATCAAAACGTAAAAGAGCCAGTATCCTTACATTTGTTTTAATATTTAGTTTTTCTTGTACTTCTCACTGTAATTTCAAATTCAATGAGTTTAGTCTGAGTTCTATTCAAGATTAAAGTTCAGAGTACAATGAGAAAGGTTCAGATGAAGTTTATAATATTGCAAGATACATTTTGTATGTTGGTTGAACAGCCTTGCAATTTATTGTGGTTATTTCTGTAGTATTTTGTATTTTTATTTCTGCCGAGATAAGTTAACATATGTTAAGATAGGATGTACCGTTATTGAAATTCACAATCGACACAGCAGCACAAGGAAGTAGCAGCGCAAGGGGAAAATGTAGTAAGAATAAAAGTATGAATACTATAAATTAAGTTGAAAATAATATGTACAAGGATGTTTTTTAAAATTTGATATGTAATATAAAGAAAAGAATAAGGTTTTGCAGTTGTCCAAATATACAGTGTACAGAATGTGCAGCAGTTCTTTCTTGAAATATAGATTCTAGTGTTTGACTGTTGATGCTTTGGCGGTGTGCAGTCTGGTGGCTGAAGAGCAGGTTCTGATTTCACCTGTGTCTGTTGGTTGGATGGTTGTTTGTCAGCAGGATTACACAAAAAACTACTTTCCACGAAACTTGGAGGAACAATGGGACATGGGCCAGAAAGAACCTGTTAAATTTTGGGGAGGATCCAGGATTTTTTGTTCTCAATTCCTTTAACATTACGAGACAGGGTGCACAGATTTCCTGGAGAATGAAGCATGAAATCAAGCACATTTAGGGAACCGATGAGTGTGTGCAATGTGGTGCAGCTTGATTGAATTTAAGGGGACTGTTGGGCCTTGGCGGAGGTATGTGCACCACTGAGTGCCTTTCTTAATTTAATGTTGCAGGCAAGACGGTGCTTATAAAACCTAAAGGCTTTTTTTCTAGCCTTGTTTTGTTCTAGGGCAACATCTGAGCTGAATGTGCACACTTTAAAACTCCTGTTGGAAAGACAGATTGTATTTTGTATTTGTTGTCTGTGGATACTGTGTTAGCACACAGATGACAGATGATAAGAAACTTTAGTTTAGTTAGGTTTTTTTTTTAGGTCAGGTTGGTTGGAGACAGTAGGTATGAATGTGAGGGTGAGGGAATGGTTGTCTCTGCTTGCCCAGTGAAGACCTGGCGATATGTCCAGGCTCCCAGTATGGTGTAGAAGATGGATGGAAGTATAGTTTATTATGAATACATGATGGATGATTAAAGTCTTTCCAAAGTCACCTGTTTGAGGGACACACGTCTACTGGAGTGTTGACTCAGCACAAATTAAAACATTTTGTGTAAGTAGTTGAAAGTGAAAATTGTTGTGGGCTTTCATATTTTTTAAAACAATCAAGATTCACCTTTCACTTCCATGTCACAAGCACTTGATCCTGTATGTACATGTGGTTCATGAATGATGACAGGAAATGGAAAAAAGTGCTTACAGTTCTTAAATCTTTAATGTAAACAGCAGTTTTGAGGGGCTCTGAAAAATCCTAAAGAAAAAAACAAACATCTGAAAGTATTAAATATCAAGGGGAAAATATATAACTCATATTAGAAATAAAAACCATGATCTGTTTTTAAATTAGAAAATACATAAACTTTCAATTTAGTGGCCATACAGTCCCGAACACACGCATGAAAAAAAACATCTTCCCTTAACCGAATACAAACATCCTCAACTTGGCAGTTTCACAATTTTAAAATCACTAAATTATGACCATCTTACAAATGATAAACAAAAATAAGCTCAAATATTGCTTAGGAATGTTGTGTACAGCAGTTGTTACAACGAGAGAGACTCAAATGAGGGATCGACGAGTGTGTTTGTGTGTGTGTCTCACAATGGGAGTGTTTATATGGTTGTTTCTGGCAAAGCCACTGTGTAGGTGTGTACAATATATGCAATAAGCAGCGGTGGGATAATAACATCACATTAGGATATTCAAGAAAAGAGGCTTTTTATTTAATGTGGTGCAGTGCCTGGATTTTGAGGATCAACTTATTCTAACAGTCTTCAGTATATGTGTAGCAGGACAGAGCGGATATAAGAGACTATTTCTCAGAAGTGTTCGTCTTAAAATGTACGTCATCCTTCCGTTCAGCCTCGTGGAAAACATTTAGCTGCCACAAATACTGTAAGTGAGAGCGTGATGGGAAAATACTGCTGGGAAACTGACGACAAAACACAGAACTCCCCGTGTCCCTCCCTGCTCCTGAACCACACGGCCTCCATCCCTCCCCACACAAAAGCCCTGAGGAAAATCAATAAAATAATCATAAACATGGTCGACAAGGAAGCTGAATAAAACAGAAACTTCTTTAGCATTTGTCTACAATGATCTTCAAGCAAAATGACAGCGGGCACCTCAGCTGAGGAGAAGAAGAAGTGAAACGTTCAGAAACGTCAGAGACAGGAGGAGAGCGAGGAAGAAGATGCAGGACGACCAACGACAGGCCAAACCAAATACTTCCTGGTTTCTCATCTCCACGGCAACCCGATGACTCCGCATTGCCCCAGAGTCCCTTGAGTGCACATATGCACCATTATCTCTCTTATAGAGGTCTGGCAAGAAGCAAGAGGAAAATAGTTCAATAAATCCTATTTCTTTCAATCACAGTTCTTTTTTTTCCTTTTTTTTTTTTTTTTTTTACATCATATGGTTTTATTCATTTTTTGTTCCAGTTTATAAGAAAAGGGGGATTGGTCCAGTGGGTACAGTAGGTGCTGGGTGGGTCTTGTACTGGTGGTCGTCTAGTTACAGTCATATACAAAGTCATAGTTGCTAGGTTCTTTGGGAATGGGGGGCGGGGCCTCTGGAATCTGGATGTTCTCTAGATCCAAGAGGCGGAGCTTCATCTCCATGGAGAGCAGGGTGTCCATGTCCGATTTGGTGTAATCGCTGGTCATCTCCTTCCCGAGGAGGGCGTTTAGACCGTCTGTCCACACGCAGTACTGCAGAGACACGGGTACATCCACAATACATCAAACACATCAGCACCGAAGAGATAAACTTAATTCTTTTGAAACTCCTCAAACTATAATTAAACATGAAATGTTCCCAAACCGACAGGAAGCCGCTGACGTACAGACGCCATCTGCTTAAGAGACATGCGGGCATAAAAAGAACTTGAGCACCAAGGGAGAAAAGACTTTGTTCACTGTGACTCAGGAGAAATGGAGCAGGGACACCGTCTTCTCTCATGTCCTAATTACAAACTTCTTAATTTCATTTTTTTTTTTAATTTTTTTTAAGTTTCTGGATACAAGCAGATACAGCTTATCTTCATAGGAACTCACAGGAAGGTTCACTTTTATTTTGCCAACTTTTCAAAGATTTTATTTGATTTCTAAAACCAAAACCATGAAACTGTCAAGTCCTTGAGTTGGACTGGTTGAGTAAGATACCAATATATGCCATCACATATCACCTCAGCCATGATTCTTCAAAAAACTCTGAGTGTATTAAACCATTTAAGTGGTAAAACAAATAAATATTATATTATATGTTGTCAGTATTGTGGATTTTATTAATTTAGCTTCATCTAATCTTAATTAAGTGCTTGTTAATTGATCATATTTATTCTTTGATAAAGTAATAAAGTTCATGAACATTAACTACCAGAGAAAGAGTGTTCACTGTGCATGTTGCATATGAGCCACTTGAAAATGCTGTGGTGATCATTTCCACTACATATCACTTGCATATAGATTTTACTCGCATATTAAAAAAAAAAAAAAATCCTCTCTGTGCAATCCCACTGGTTCATTCTGTGTGAAACTGTCAACGACCGCAGGGCCGGACAGCGCTGCCTTACCTCGTGCTTGTCAGGAGCGATAAAGTTTAAATACTCGTCGGACTCGTAGAGGACAGAGAAGGCCAGCTCTAACACCTCCTGGGGAGAGGAAAGTGAGAGAGGCAGGGAGAGAGAGAGACAAAATGGTGCAAAGACAGCAGGAGATGCAGATAGTGAGTGTGAGGAGAGAAAAAGAGAAGGGAGAACAGGTGAGATTTGCATCGCAACATAACCTCCCTCTGCTCCTCATGTCTCATCTCCATCTGTTACATCAGCTGCACATCAGGTAAGTCAAAGAGAGAAAAACACCTTTAGATACCAAATATTAAAGAGGACATTATTTTAGGTACATTCTGTCCAAATCCACTTCGGTCTTACGGCGGGAAATAAAATTGTTGCGGTGTGAGGACAGAACGGGGACACAGAGATCCAGATTTGTATACATGAAAGCAATTCATTAAATGTGTGCTGGCAATCTGCGTGAAATTAGGATCTGATTTAGTACGGCAGAAGGCAATTACACAATCTGGGTGCACGACCTAGACACGCTTAATGAGGCAGAGCTCAAAAGACGCAGCTCAGTGGTGGGTTCAGGAGGATCAGAAAAGAAAACCGTGTAGTGATGCTGAATGGAAATATTTCTCACTGATGTAATGTAGGATCAAAACATTTCATGGAGGAAGAAGAATTCAATTCAAGCAGAACTTAGGTATCTGAGCATATTCTACTAATACTAAAGTCTGAGTCTTATAGTATTGTAGTATTGTCAACTGTTCTGTATAGAGGTTTTTCTGCCCATTTACTAAAAGAAAAAACTGCATAATACAGCTCTGATGTGATCACGTTTTTAATTATCAATATCAAAGAATAATTTTTTGGTTGTGTTATTATCATTGTATGATTTCAAATATAATCATTGCCCCTTAACCCTAACGCCTGCATAGAAGCACAAGCTAACTCCAACCAATACCAACTTTTTCATGAGTATAATCTCCGCATTGCATTGATGGGTTTGTTTGCAGCACAAGTCTATAACCACAAGGACTTTTCTCATGTTTTGGCGTAATAAAAAAGACATTGAGTTTATTTGTTAATGCTCTTTTTAAAGTACTGTCTTCTGCACCTGCTTTTTAGATTTCCACACAGATCTGAGCCGCTGTAAATTTAATGAACATTCGTAAACACGGCTAAGGGTGCACTCATCCACACTTATCATATATCCACCAGTCATTTGCGTGATCCTCCTTTTGAAAAAGCACATAAAGCAGAAAAGGGCTTCGCTTCAGTAATGAGATGCGGCGCAGATGACAGGCGAACGGCTCTTCCAGGTCGCTGCACCTGTTCTCTAAACGACACGCATTACTTGAGGCACAGGCGGTGGCGGAAACGAGGGAAATGTGGCTATGTGCTATCAGTGGTATAATTGCAAAAAAATATCATAATGACAGAGATCAGAGTGCTGCTCATGATGAACACATTTTGGAGGAATTGGGAAACTGAAATTTGTCTGAAAAACACAAATGGTGCACAAGCCAGCTCTGTTCGGATGCCCGCAGAGGTGACTTTGGGCTGGCCTTGTAACAGTGAGTAATGAAATGTGCTTGTGCTCTCATTCACACGTCTGGGACAGGCCCGCAGATCCCCGCCGGGTCATTCTTCTCGACCTGCGCTTATCGACAAGGTAATAAAAGAGACAAAGCAGGGAGGAGGCATGCACCTTTGTCTTCATGGCTATTTTCCAAGATCCAATATATCAGAGTCCCATGGGTGGGAGCGTGATTGAAGGTTTGGAGAGGCAAAGTGCCGGAGAATAAGAGCTGATGTGTACACAGACGTGGAAAAGATGCCTCTCTCATCCTGGTTAGGGTACCGCTGTGTTAATCTCAAATTTAAGCAGGGCAAAGAAAGGATGTCAGTGTGTTCTGGCATCTCTTTGGTGATTTGCTTCTGCGGCTAAAGGACGATTCTGTTATTTATTTCTAAACAATGCCACCGATGACTATGTCTTTCAGCGCCGAGCCCCAAGACACAAGTTGTTGTGTTATTTCCCAAAGCAAAATGATGTTACTGACACTTTTTTCTGTAACACTAATGCACACATGAACACACTCTCCCCCCACACAAACTCCACAAACATGCATACACACGTGTACACACACCTTGTTTTGCTTCAGGGCTCCCTTCTCCTTCATGTGAGGACAGTCTTTGCCGGTGATAACAGCTTTGATATCAGCCACGGGCACTGCAGAGAGAACAGAAGTGAGTTCACAACAACAACAGCAACAACAACAACAGCAACAACAACAACAACAACAACAACAACAACAACAACAACAACAACAACAACAACAACGCTGTGACAACTGTTTCACCCCAGGTGGACGTCTGGTTTATTCAAGTGATTTAAACTTAAAAGTCCTCAATTCTGTCACTGTGCAAGAATCATGTGTTATCAGTGACTCTTGGTGTCAGTGCTGGTTGTGTTTTGGGAATATGTATACCTTCAGTAGTATACACCATAGATAGACTGTATATAAAGTGTGTCTTCGCTTCATCCCACTATCCAGAAATGAAGCTAAAATGTGGACATTTGGAGCCAGAGTCAGTCATGATGTTTCACTTCTATTTGAAGCAGCAAATGACTTATTGTTTATATAATTGTTTATTTTTCAACAAGAGAACATGCATCAGCGTGATAAGAACTAACTTAAGTTACAGAAACCATATTTGGATAAAAATTTATTTGACGTTTACTTTGACTTCTTAGTTTGGCCTATGTCCTATCCACTAACAATTAGGAGGCAGGGTTCATGACCTATATTGCAGCCAGCCACTAGGGGGTGATTAAGACACTTTGGCTTCATTTTTGGGGAGCAGTTGTCATCCATCTTAACATCCAGTCTATGTTATACATTTAAAAAAATATAATGAGCTGCACATCAGCACCGCGTCACTTGACACTCACGTTTGTCCTGTAAAGAGTCGTGGGGCACCTCGCCCTGAGGACTCTCCTCCAGATCTCCATAGTGCAGGACTTTATGGTTCGGAGACAGACGGCAATACCAAAATTTATCTGGAGGAAAAGATCAGGAGAGAAGAGCAGAGGGAAAGGAGGAGACAGATTTAGAAAAGAGTTATGAAATAACTCGCTGGTAGAGGACTTCATATGAGGTTGGATGACTCATCAACAGTAGAGGAAATTATCATGCTCAAAAAAATTCTGTGACAAAAAACGGAAAAAGAAAACGGCCTTGAGGAAAAACCACAGATGGGCTGCAGTGCGTGAGGGAGGGCAACAAAACAGACAGTTGGCCTTCATCATTTTAACAATGATTCAACAACAACAACACACTCGAGTAAAGATCAGGAGACAACTTCCTGGGCTTTGTCTGGCAAAGCTCGCAAACCTCAACTCTGCCTTGATTTATTTTAAAAACGAAAAACAAAATTCAAGTATGAAGCAGAGACACAAAATGTTTGCTTTGCCTACAGAAAGCAACAATTATTGCCCACATCATTTAAAACCCTCACAGCTCTCTGGTATTATAAGACGTTTTAATCTAAAGTAATAAAATGCTGTTGACAAGAAGTTAAACAAGAAAATTGTTCCAAGTTACACACAGTTTAGTACATAAACCAGCAGATGTATTTGTAAGTTTACTGTACAAAAAGCCAAAGAAGAGTTTAAAGGACATTACTATTGCTGGGGTGAAATTGTGGAATATATTGGAATGATGTGAATAATTTCTTTCTTTGTAGCATTTGATTCTAGCCTCAACCATTTGTTTACACAGTTACTTGTACTTATTGTACAATGTCTGATGAATATAATGGTCTTATTTTGTTGAAGGTGAAATATAACTTAAGTCATACATTGTTTCTAGACTAAGAAGACATAGGTTGGATGTACTTTTCTCTGGGCTGATATCATGACTAATCCTCCAGTAGTGTGAGGTCTGTTTCTACCAGCTGAGTCTATGAAGCTGCCTCATGTGGCCGACCCGCTGCTCTTTAGGGGGTTCCCTGCCAAGGTGGGCACGGAGCTGAGCTGGCAGTGACTAGGGAGATCTGGCTGGCGTGTTGAAGGGGCGGCACAGTCCAAATCCTAATTGCTGAAAACAGACAGTTGTTGTTGCCAGGCTGGTGCAGAGCGGCATCAGTCCACAGGGAGCAGATAGAGATGCGAGTTGCAATCAGCTGCTCAGCCCAACTGATGGCTTGTGCTGTTGTGCATCTGAATCCAAGCACATATGTTCCTCCTCTGCCTGGAAGACGCAGCGTCTCCAGTTTGAATTTAATGTTAAATCTTGTATCGTTTCAAACTATAACCATCCTAATTTGAATCAAACTCAAGTATGACAACATTCAACATAAAACTTCAAGGTTCACTTTTGCAGTAGTGCCACGGTTACACAACACTCACTTCCCTGAGCCCTAAATGGTGACTCCTGCCAGTGCTCTGCACTTAAAGAAGACTGTGCTGCGCAGGTGGCACTCTGTCTTCCAAATATCAAAGCGCCATCAACCTGAGCTTTTAGAGAGAAGCTTCCCCTTGAAATGGCCGGACTGGCACTTTGAGAGACGAGTCATCTGCAGTGAAGTCAGCTAAATTAATATTGGATGTCGATGCTCGAGTCCCTGCAGGCTGGAGAACTTTGAAATAGTTGTAGGAGATGCTGAGGGAAGAGAGAGGGAGCGGGAGGAGGGGTGAATGTGAAAAAAGATGGGTCAAAACACAGAACAGCAGAAAGAGAGTTGTCATACGAAAGTATGAAAACCGAGAATGTTCATCTGAGGAATGCAATTTAAAGACAAGAGGACAAAGAGACAAGGATGGGGGAGTTCATACCTCCACCAAGGACCAATCAGTCCCCTTATGAAACCACATTGATATTCATTAGATCCAGATGGTTACCAAATTGCACAGACTCAGAAATATCGATCCCCTAAACATGTCAGATTTTCTTTAATCATGATCCATGAATTATTCTCTAAAAGATGTATGAAAATGTTGAAAAAGGAAATTTAAAATAATTCTGGATCCGCTCCTTAAACCAAATCTGCATCAAAATTTAATTGGTTCGTTCCTGACCCATATTGCATCCTTCCACCAAGTTTCATGGAAATCTGCCCAATTGTTTTTGCATAATCTTGCTTAAAAACAAGGGTGAAAAAAACCCTCCTTGGCTGAAGTAACAAACCAAGGTTCAGCTTAAATGCAACACCCTCGTCTTGATTTAACTCCCCATTTCATGTGAGCAGGAACTTGCTGTAGGGGCTCCTTTATTCACGTTCAGCCTAAAAGACCAAGTCCTCTTTACATGGATGGATGCATGGATATACTATCAGTACCAGTAGGAAAACGACTGCTCAGAGAGGAGAGAGAAGCGAGATCCGAGTGGGGGAGGTAGATAAAGGTCAGGCATGTGAAGCTGGTTTACATCAGCACGAGGGAGAGAGATACAAAGCAAAACGGTAAAAAAAGAGGTGAGGAGCGGCAGAGATAGGGAAGGAGTTTCAACGAGTGATGTGAAGAAACAGCATGTCCTTGAGTTCGAGTGTCCTCAGAGGGAAAAGACAGCTGCAGCTAGCTCGTAGCAGGCAGCAGACAGCTCCCCCACAGTCAGCGTTCTGTAGCAGCAGATTAAAGCCAGTGTAACCCTACAGGCTATTGTGCTAAATTAAATCCAGCGAGGCTCATGAACTGCTTTATAAACCGAGTGTGGGTCCACTGTTCCTGAACGGCTTAATAGTCATGTTACTGTGTTTACTGTGCATGTGTGGCTACATGTGAACATGCACACGCCTTTGACATCATCTGGATGACAGCTGCCAAGATGAATCGTGATCAGGATTTAAAATGTCAGAACACATTGATGTTAGACAGAAAAAAACCCCACCAGGTTTTATTCCCTATTTGATTTGAGTTATTGGAAAGAACAGTTCCTGCAGGGAGGCTGACGACTGAGAGGTTATGTTTTCCCTGTTTGTTTTTAAGGAAGATGACGCAAAAACTCCTGGATGGATTACAACAAGACGTGGTAGAAGGACGAAGGAAGAATCCATTAAATTAGGTATATGATCTACTGAGTGCCATTCTAGTTATTTCATGTATTCATACATGTGAAAAGGGACAGAGACGGGTGAAGAGAAGTGGAAGAGGGAGGACGGAGGAATGAATAGATCAGGTCTCAATTCTTTTTGACTAAAGTGCAGTGTAAATGCTGCTACTGTAATCTCCTTCCTTCTCTCTCTCCTTCTCTCTCCTGGCAGCGAGACACGATACTAGGCTGAATGAACACATGCTTCACTGAGCTGGCTGCTGTGTTTTCCCTCTGTGTCGCCCTCCCTCCCCCCTCTTTATGTGTCACGAGGAAGATATACATCCATATTTCCACTAAATTAAAGCTGCAGCAGGTGAGATCAATAGAAAAATAGTTAAATGAGTCTTTTGAGCTGCAAGCTAAATTATATGACTGTTTTAAATGAAATACATGGTTTTAATATCACATTTATTGCCAAATTTATACAAAAAAATCTACATTTTGGGGTTACACACAGCTCATCATCATCAGCCAGCGTTTCAATCCTTCTTGGACCTTGGAATGCAAATGCTTACGTAGATATCAACCATTTGGTATGTCTCTATGTGGTAGATTGACATAACATGGCGCCACCAATGAATTTAAATGTGAGCCTCTAAAATATCTACTGTGGCGACAACCGATTTGTGTAATTTCAAGTTACACTGCTTTCCACCCTGAGAAGGTGTAGAGAGCAACTAGAGTTTAACACAGTCTGTCATTCTTTCCTTTCTTTTCTCAAAGCGTTCTCCAGAATCTATCTCGACAAGTGCAAAGTATGAATGTGTTAATGCTTCTAGGCCTTGCATTTTTTTTAATGTCATATATCTGTGTTTGCACGGGTGAGAGTAGAGAAGGCAACGCCATTGTGCATCTGGACACTGAAAGATAAACTGTATGTTTTTATGTATGTGCTCAAATTACAGTGGCGGCATGTCTCTCTATGTCTGCGCCTTGAAGCCTGGGAGCGCAGAAAAGCAGCGGGAGGAAATCATGACAGCAGCTTCAAAGATCCCCTGTGATAAAATTATCTCCTGT
This sequence comes from Paralichthys olivaceus, assembly GCF_024713975.1. Taxonomy (NCBI): domain Eukaryota; kingdom Metazoa; phylum Chordata; class Actinopteri; order Pleuronectiformes; family Paralichthyidae; genus Paralichthys; species Paralichthys olivaceus. The sequence continues at coordinate 10,453,703 of NC_091112.1, forward strand.
GAGCTTTTGATATGGCAAAGGGAATACGGCAGTGCGAGGAGAGGCAGAGGGCAGGGATGAAGGAGAGACAGATAGAGGGAGACGAGGGGGAGGAAGAAGAGAGGAGTTCAAGTGGACACAGAAGATGGAGATATGAATTTCAATGCTTATGATCTGTGGGTGAAGGTGGTGTCACATCAGGGTCGTGTACATGATGAGTGTGAGTCTCACCTTGCCTCCTGCGACTACTGATTTTCCTGAAGCAGGTTCCCTCGCACAACCTGTTGAGCCTCTGCTGTTTGATCAGCTCCATGATCTCTGGCTGGATCTTCTCCCTCAGCTCCCTGTGGATAAACACAACGCCGCATAATTGGTTTATCTTAAATTTTGTAAACCATACCCTCCCACTGTGGCGAGCAGTCAACAACAGTGAGCTACACAACTGCTCTGAGGCCTGGAAGTGAATTCCGTTACAGTTACCCTCGTTTTCTGGCAGCGAGCAAAATCCATCTGATAGTGAGTGTCAGGAGTGAGCGGAGGAAATGAAACACACTCGCATACATGAACGCACACATAGAGGGAACACACTCAGAAATGTGTCATACAGCGTCTCAGCAGGCTGATCAGAGGAAATCTAAGCTGCTCCGGCTCCTAATTAGATCTATCATTTATTCAAGCATCTACATGTATGTGTGTCTGTGTTGCATATGAATGTGAAGTGCACAACACTAGTCAGCATGAATTATGGATATTATCTACCAGCAGTGCTGCTCCACATCTTTTTCTTGCCACAAAGTTGGGTCATTTCTCCTCCAATTTACTTTTTATTTTTACTCTACTAGAAGTATGCAGGATAAGTGGAACCCAGCAAACAAGTTTCTATTTGAGGTGCCTTAAGAAAAACTCACATATGATTAGGTTACTATAACATCCAGCTGGGTACTCAAATAACCCAGCATTACATTAAAGGTACTTTAAGTAACCATTTCTTAGGATGAGGTTCCTGGAAGAAACGTCCATAACCTATTAGCTCTGCACAACACAGTGGGTTCCTGCCATAGACTGTATATAAAGATGGAAAACAATTGCTCTCTTTGTTTCTGGATAATGGGAGGAAGTGGAGTTGCATCACGTATCTTTATATATATATATATGTAGAGAGAGTATGGTTCCAGCGAGCAGTTTCTTGTGCTAGAGCTCAGTTCCATTTCAGGATTTGACAATTACCCTTTTTACTCAAGAACTAATGCTTCTCCATTGATCTACAGTGTTTCCCTCACAGTGTAGATAACACACTACTACATAAATTTCTCGATATTTAGTCTAAGGATTTTCATTTCTAACAGGACATTTACATTTTCAATTTTCTCTAACTGATGTTCATGATCACATTTTTGTCTTTCTTTCTCCTCCTTGTCTCCTTCAGTCTCTTCCACACCCCTACCATTCATCTGTCTCTGCACTCGCCCTCCCGCTCTGTGCGTTTGCCTCATCTGTGACTCCAGTCATTACATTGATCTGTGGTTGAACATTCACCCTGACATCTCTAAAGATACAGCGAGTGGGGAAGGCGTGGCTCATCGCACGAAGGATGGATGTTGATGATCGCTCGACTTTGCCGCCTCACATACCATCACTCTGACGTTTTGTCTTAAGACTTTCAGAGGGTCCTGCTGCTCTGTCTTCTGAGGAAGAGGCTATAGTTTCCAATTTAAACTCATTTTTCACAGCACATGCAGAAAATCGCAGGTAAATGGATTAAAGGGCTGAGGTGTTGCACTGGTAACAGAAGCACTCCGGTTGGTATCAGGTGTTAAAGTAAGGAACTTAGTGAAGCACTCAAATCCCATTTAAAACCTTGTGGAAATGTACAGTACATTCAAAGTACAATACGAGGAAAATATCGCCCGGCACTGATGGAGAAGGGAATCAATAATGAATTAAGTGAAACCACTTTTCATCCTAATTTTCTGGGGGCTGCATTAAAACTAAGTGGAGTGTTAACATTTTCTCGATGTGTATCCTCAGCAGTTCTGACCTAATGCAGGATTTTCACCTCAGCACAGGAGGTTATGTTTCCATCTGCGTTTGTTTGTTAGTGAGCAGGATTACGCAAAAAACAGCTGGATGGATTTCCACGAAACTCAGGGAAAGATGCCGTGTTGGTCAGGAACGATTTTGGTGCAGATCCGGATCAGGGTGCAGATCCAGAAAATATTTTTTCATCACTTTCTTCAACATTTTGACCATTTTCCCCAGGAATAATTCATGGCACATTTTGGGAACCAATATCTATGATAGTGTGAACTTTGGTGGAGCTTTATTGAATTTAATGGGGACTGTTGGGCCTACTAAGTGACATTTGAATGTAAGCTATTTTGTATTTTTTAGACAAATCAATTACATGATGTCCAATTAGCAAAAAGTGACCATCACAGTTCCTAAAAACCAAAGTTCAGATTGCACGGTATTCAATCTAAAAAGATATAAAACAGAAAAAGCAGCAGATCTGTACATTGAAGGAGCTGGAACAAACAAAAATGCTTTTTTTCTTAATAGTCAGGGCATGTTGGAACATTTTCATCGTTTTCCCAGAGGAAAAAAATCTGGCACATTTAGGGAACTGATATATGCGAGTGTGTGAAATTTGATAAAATAAAGGGTTAGGGTAAGTGTTAGAGGGTTATTGTTTAATTATATTAAAGCATCTCCAACTCCTGCCACCAGGAGTCAAAAGGACAAAATATATTCTCAGCTCAGAGACACAGCTTTGCTCTGAAGCTTTAACGGCTCCTCTTCACCTTCTCCTGATCTATGAAGCTGTTCCCGACGTAATTGGTTGCAGAAAATTGGCAGCAATTGTAGCAGGTAATACAAAGTGCCTTTAAATCTGCAGTACATGCTGTGCTCATTATGTTTACAAGTCATGACTGCACTGTATTGATTAGAGGAAAATTCCATCCTCGGGTCGTCTCACACTGCTGAGGAGAGACTCATCGTTCTGAGATGCTCGGTGCTTTCCAACAGTGAAATGTTCAAATGAGCTTTTTTATATGTCAGCATCAGAATAGATCTGGGTGTGAGCTAGATATCACTTCCCTAAATATGCCAGATTCTTTTCATCAATATCCTTGAATTATTAGCCGGAATATCTGTGAAAATGTCAAAAAACGCTCTTTCTCACTATGTTACAGAAAATTAGAAAATATTCCTGGATCTGCCCCCTGGCCTGAATTTGCATCAAAATCTATTATGTTCTTCCCTGACCCAGACCACATACTTTCACCAAGTTCTGTGAAAATCCATGCAGCAGTTTTTCTGTAATTAACAGATGGACAGGAATGAAAAACGTAATAACCTCCTTGGCGAAGATACAAATGCACTTTATATTAAAAACAACATTATCTACGTTTAGTTTTCTTTTTTTTGTTTTTAACATGTCCACTATCTTTTATTACAGTTTTCCATAATTTCCTTCCCTTTTCTTCCGCTCTCACCATTGGGAATAATCGACTGCAAAAGTTTGGTCTCTACCTTGTATTGATTTAATAAGCCCTTGGCTCAGCATTGATTCCTTCTCAAAGGGACAAGCTCTTTATGTGCAACCATTTTTCAATAGTGCTTGCCACTCCATTAAATACAGGCAAGACAAAACAATGTTCCCCATTACAGAGCCTGCATCCATGATCAGACAGTGAATGATCTATTGCACAGTGGCTCTCCATACTTAATGAGCTGCAGGGCTGTTAATGGAGTATTCACTGGGAATGCCATTTGCAGACAATTTGAATTGAATGCATATTTTCAATCATGAGAAGAAAAGCACAGGTGCAGCCTGCATTAGGCCAGTAGCTGACATTTAGTGGACAAATGGAAGGAGGAAAGAACAGATCAAATTACAAGCATATTGATGACAATGTCTCTTTTTGTAAACTCAAATTATGTCCTGGTTTCAGTCTTCAGACCTAATCAGGGAAAAATATCACCAGCTGTTCAGAAAATGTATTTCATTGTGTTCAGAGCAACTTTTCTTCTACAGCTCAGAACCACAGTAAGCATGAATTAAATTGTTGGAAATATTTATCGGATTTCGGTAAGAAGACCAGGCTATAAGTAAAAACCTTAGATCAGGCCTATTCAACTAGTGGCCTGTGAGCCAGACCGTTGCTCCTCTAATCTGCCATGTCAGATTCTCTAAATCCGACACATTTAGGGAACTGATATATGCGAATGTGTGAAAATTGATAAAATAAAGGGTTAGGGTAAGTGTTATTGTATCGACTAATGACTTTGTGGAGTTAACACTATGACCTCTCTCTGCTGGCTACTGGTTGGTTGACTCACAGGATCGGGCGGGACTGGAAATCTTCCTGATTCATTCTCTCGGACTGGCGTATCTTCAGGATCTCCGTGTAGCTCAGATTCTGCAGGCGACTCTTGAACTGGTCCAGGGAATTAGGCTTGAGAGTGAGCGCTCGCATTATCTGCTCCCTCACCACCTGCATTACCTGCAGAGGAGAACAGAGACACAGAGGATGAGTGAGGAGAGTCTTTGTATCACGCAGAGATGTTAAAAGTACACTCATGAACTTAAAAGTAACCCCCTCTCTCTATTTTTGGGGGTCTTGGATGCATAAAAGCTTCTGTTCCGTTCCAGACAGGATTAATGATGTGATTTTTCTTTTTTTTTTTCAGAACCAGAGCCTTAAGAGGAAAAGAGCAAAGCAGAATAATTCATCAGTGGCTCCTCAACTGTTCGCCCCAGTATCAAGCGTCAGTGAAATGCATGACAGAACTTTCCTATAATACCCAGGCGAGCTAATACCATTAGTCTGGCTGCAGAAGCACGACATGAGCGATGTTCCGAGTCATCAATCCCACTCAAGGGCTCTTGGTGATCAACGGACTTAACAATACAATGAGAAAGCACTCCGCAACAACACATAAAAACACATCATGCGTATCCAGATCAATTAGCCCGGTGCATATGCATTACAGTCAGGAGGTAATTAAAGTCTACACACACTCTCTCAGCAGTTGGACACAAACACACTCACACACATACACACTCACACACATTATACCGATCCCGTCAATTAAAATAGACCCCAACTGCAAAATACATCATATTGCATTTAAGCAGATAAAATGGGAATAGAATTAGAAAACTGTGAAAAAAGATCAGAAATGACCAGGAGGTTTGTCTGTCTGTGTTCAACAGTCTCTGTATGTACATGCATACCTGTACACGTTTGTACATGTATACATGTATGTTTACATCTGGTGATCTTATAATGTTGCATTTGTTTCGTGTTGACCTTAGAAAGCATTTTGTGCTTATTTGCTTGAAAACTGTACTATAAAATTATTACTATTCATATCGTGAAACATCTGATCTAAATAAACTAAACAATACATCACAAAGAAGAAAATCAAATCTTACTAATTTGCTGACATTTGAAGCATCACTTAGTACAGAGCAGCTTCTCCAGTTGAGTAGAAATGGGTATTAAGGCTAATAAATTGAGATTTTCTTTCACCCTGAATGAGACTAAAACCTGGGACCAAACAAATCAAGGGTCCACACACAAAACTACTCAAACTTATAGTTTATCATGTTTGTTGGATAGTTAGCAGAATTACACCAAACCTATAGGGCTGCACCACAAACAAAGTCTTTTTTCCACATTTTTTGACTTGGCGAAATAGGCCATTGGTGGAGCTTTGTGTTGTGTGCCCTTTAAGATATGTCAGCACTACATTGTGTGTGATTCTTTATGTTTGTGGGTAAAGGAAAAAAAACAAAACAATCACCTCAAGCTTCAGCATGCGTAATAACTCCTGACCTGATATCTGCGATGACAGCTGCTTCCCTTTGGCTTTGGAGTCTGACAAGTGATTTGCATTTTGCATTGTCAGGACAGGACAAATATAGGACAAATATAACTCAGACAGATTCTTTGTTTGTGAAGGTATCCAATTTAACTCACAAGAGAATTGACTGAGAGCAGACGTCGCTGCGAATGTGCTTCAAACAAACCGAAACAGCCCCTGAAACTGCGGGTTTCTTGTAAAAACTGGGGGCAGTTTGCAGAGCTTGGGCTGCAGCAGATCTGTAAATCCTGCAAACGTTATATCTTTAAGAATAAACTTGACATGGCTTCTTCACATTTCTTTTGTCGAGCTGAGCGGTGGCGTTGCAGTGGCTGCAGACCGGGTGGTGGCAGACGTGACGAGCAGCCCTGACAGTGGATCAGCCTTGTTAGCGGCTGCCTCTGGGCCTGTGAATGCTGATTCACTGGATGAGATGATACTGAGGTGACAGAAAGAAATAGACCGCCTCCCCCTCTGTTCCCTCTAAGTTTGCTCTGTTGTATTTTTCTCCTCTCTTTGCTTGAGTTGTTTATCAAATGCTCCAAGACTTGCAAGTATTTCCAGCCTCTGCAAACTCACTTCCTCACAGTTCAATGACTATTGTATTAAGAGACAACAATGATGGTGTTTCACGTTTGTCTATTTACACATGAGCAGAAAACCTCCCTTATAATTGGCCTGTTCTCCTGTTCTGCACAATTCAGTTTCATCTCCTCAGCTTTTACAACTGTGCCAAAACCCAGTGAGCCACGATCCCAAATAAAGTCTTATGTAATATTGTTCTTGTGTATGTGTGTATGTGTGTTTGTGTGCGTGTATGTGTGTTCACTGCAAGATGATTACTCATCAACTCGCAAACCTCTGGACGCTCACAAGTCAGACTAAAGTCAGAGGCTGAGAGTATTAAAGTAAGAAGCGGCTGAAAATTAAACATCTCCAGGACAAACCTTGCCCTAGCACTAAAAATGCAGAAAAACTCACAACAACAGAGGCGATCAAAGATAATCCTGTTAAATCAGTGTTAGATTTGCTGTGTTTGAATGTATAAATAAGTGGTGGAGACTCTCAGCGCTCTTGGTGATGTTGGGGCTGAACAGTGAGAGCAAAACAGGGATCTGATTATAATACTCAGCTCTGACCTTAAAAAAACCAAAAAAAAACAAAAGATTTTTAACAAATGGGACTATTTGACCTTGAATAATAAACACATGCTCAAGCCAGAATGGTGGTCATAGAGCGCATCCTTCTGCCAAGCCCCAAGAATCCCCTTGTTTGGGGCTTAGCACACTCATAGATATCAGTTCCCTAAACATCCGTACATTATTCCCTGTGAAATTGCGTGAAATTATAAAAAAACCCCACCCTCGTTTGACAAGTTCTTTCTTGGCCCATGTATGACCTTTCCACAAAGTTGAATGAAAATCTATTATCTGCATAATCCTGCGGACAAACCAACCAACCGACCAACGGATGGGGGTGAAAACATAACCTGCTGGGTGGTGGTACAAAGGGAAAACTGCAGAAATATAGGTTTATTTAGCATTAATGTAATAGTCTTTAAGCTTAGATTCAGGAGCTGCTGAGAGCAAAGCTGCAGTTGAGCTCTAGAATTAGTTTTAGTGAGATTAGGATCTTGTGTAACCCTGATTTACTTGCTAAGCTCAGACACAAACCCAGACCAGCGCACACGATGTCTTCTCTAATCTGATCCCCATCAAACAGGTATTAAGGCTGATACAGAACATTAGGGACTGAGCACAAGTACCAGTGTGGATCAGGATTTCAGTTCAGAAGCACTATTCTGTTCAGACATAAAGTCTCTGAAAGCAGATGTTAAACCTCATTATCATTCTCAAAATAACCCTGACAGCATCGTAGAAGACATAATGAGATACAAAGACATGAGATGAGGGGGGGAGGGATGTCCACCACTGCTGCAGTTTAACATCTGACAATACAATCAGAGAAAAAGCTGAATGATTTATGATTTCTTCATGAAGACGATCACTTTTACTTTGTTCCTACACTCATGGATCTTCATCATGTTTCAGCAGCACAACAGAGTAAGAATGCAGCCTCTAGAGGGCGTAGGTCAACACTTTCCCTCTCTACCAGTCAAGACTTGCTCTGGGTCGAGTGTCCAGATGAGATGCAGGCTTGTTGAAGCTGGTAGTAAGAAGGAGGAGTTTGTCTTTTCATTTGGTTCATACATGCACACAGACCAAGGCTGTCATTTTTTATTTGAAATTCAAACATTCATTCAAATGTGGGGGGAAAAATTCATATTCGATATGAAATGACCCATTCAACTAAATATTTAGGTTAGAAGCAGATCATTCAGACAGTCTTAAGTAGTTTGTGTTGTGCTACAGCAGAGGGCCATCACTATTGGCTAGACATATTGCATGCCCTCTTGACTTAAAGGTTCAGTGTGTAGAATTTAGGGAAATCTAGGGTGAAGTTGCATGCTGCAGCTAATTACCCTTCACCTCAACCTCCCCTAGATCCCTTTCGCCTAAATCTTAGAGCGAATTTTGTGTCATGTCAAATTTGTTCAAACTTGATTTTTGGAAAACTGACAGCCCTTATACAGACAGACATCCATTCCTTCCTCAGCTGTAACGACTAGGAACATATTTATCTAAACGCTCACGGCTGACTCTGTGCAAGGCCGTTTTCTGTCCTCTGTCCTTGTCTGCGCCTCTCTGTATCCTCTAAGTCATATTTTTCATGGGGAGAAAAAGGTGTCCGCCTAACAGCAGATTTACAATCCCCAGGACTGAACTTTCAGCCGCAGCCTCCCCGAGCTCCTGCTCCCCCCGCTAAGCTGAAAAACATCCAGACGAATGGAAGAAGCTGCGGCTTGCAATCAAGCTGGGAGAGATTCATCACTCCTGTCCTGTCCACTACTTTTAATCACAGCTTCACCCAGTCACCGATCATAAATTTTCACACACATCCCCTCGCTTATAATCCTGATAATTAAGCCTCAAATCAATTTATTTTCCCATTAAGATTACAAATGGTCTGTCAGAGCATCACGAAGGAGCATTATTCCCTTAAGAAGCAATTTAAAAATTATACGGCACTAAAAACAAAGGCTGAGCTTTGATGACCTCAGTTTTAGCTGTAATGTGGAGCAGATTGTAAACAACAAGAAACACTCTCCTATTTAAAAAGGCAGCTCTCTCATTGGTCACCTGCAGTTTCCCTTCCAACCGGATCCTGGTCTCCGGAGAGCGACTGACGCTCAGCCCCGATGTTTCAGCAGAGCCCGTCCCAGGGGAATGTTCATTAATATGCCTTGTTTGCAGTCATGTCTCTGGCAGGAAAACAATCCTGTTGGCCCATGTGGCTGCACTCATGCTAATTAACACTGCGAATATTCATCACATTCAAAACGAACACATGGTCCTTTCACAGCAGGGCGGGCAGTGGAGGGGGCCATTATGAATATTTTATCCTCATCCATCTTTTTCATGTGCTGATTGCTCAGAGAGCACCTTGGCAGAGGTGAGATGTCGTCAGCACTGAAACTTTGCATGAGCTCACTCTCTCACAGGATAAATATAGGTGTAGGTTTGCGCTGGCGTCACCTCAGCTACACTCTGAATGATCTATGTGAACAACTCTTTGTCTTGTGTTCTTCTCGTTGATCCGAGATTGATCGCTTCTATCTTGTCCACCTTTTATTTCTGCCTCTTTCCCTCGCACGCTCCCTAATCTCTCCCAGACAACAGGCCATCATTCTTTCTTGCAGCTCCTTCACAGGGGGAAGTTAGAAGGCAGACCGAGTGTCGGCAAAAGTAATTAAAACGCTGTCCCACGAGCCATCTAGTACATGTAATGAAGAGATGGCTGCAGCGACTCGTCAGCCACACTCCCTCACCCTCCTCTTTCTTTCACTTTCTCCTCAAACGGGACAGTCGGGCAGTTCCTTTCTCCTGGTGTCGCCTCGCCATCCATCATTGACAACGTGTCAGCCATAACAAATTGCCGTGCCCTTCTCGGCGACCAATCGACTGTCGCCACTGCTCCATTTACCTAAGAGGATGCTAATGACATCATTTACCAGCTGCCAGTCAAACGCTCATCTGCCACTCAAAACCAAGGCAGAGAAATCTGGGGACTGTGATGCAGAGAATCTTTGGTGGGTAAATAATAAGGCTGTAATCACAGAGTAATGACTTTGCTGATATTCGTTGAAAGCAATCAAAAAGTCAATCTCACGTGGTGATAATGGGAGCACCGTGAAAATATATGCCCGCTTGCACACATAGGCAAGGAAAAAAAAAAATCACACAAACAAAGGCAACACGCACTCTACTGTCAGAGGCCTGCTTTTTTAAAATCCAGACAAAAAGAGAATACAGGGAATCCATTTCTGCGCTATTGAAATGATAATTACATGTTCCCTCCTCGCCACAATGTCTCACATTCAATTAATAATAATAATCTTCATATTTGATGTCATTAAAAATAAAACAATACCATGGAGATGGACAGGAAAGCACGCCTGTGTCTTATCACGCTGCACAGAGTGAGACGAGGCTGCTACGTGTTGTATTAAATTTAGAAGCTAAAAAAAATGCATCGAGTGAAAACAGTGCTTTTGGAAGCTTACAGGACTGAAAACAATTAACAAACTTGTGGTTGGAGATCAGTGACTCTCATACCAAACTTAAGACAGTGCTCCACATGTCACCACATGTCAAAGTAACAGACAACTGTGATTTTAACCTTGAGTACAGTGTTGTCAACTCAAGAGCAAATCAAGTATTAAATTAAAAAGGACTCAAAAACTATGGAGACACAATGTATCAGTCCCCTCTGGTTTCCTTTTTCATAACACTAATCTATTCCAACAATGCCAACTGTGCTGGTTTTTGCCATCCATCACCCCCTGGTCTGTGCAAGAGGAACGTGTGAGGAGGCACAATAAGACACAGAGCTCCGTCTGACAGGCGTTAGACAGCACACACACCACGGCCTTGCTTTGGTCACAACACAGTGTCGTGCTTCAAACGCTTCCCACTGGTTTGGACAACAACAACAACAAAAAGCTTGAGCTGAAACAACAGTGCAACCTGCTGCTGTGCATGTCAGCTGTCGTGGGCGTCATAGATATGGGGGGAAATTGTAAGTATAGATGGTGACAGATGCGTTCACCATTGCAAAATCAATATGGATCAGTTTATGGATAGTGTAGACATAAGTGTTCATCCTTTAATAACACAGAGACAATGAGTTTATTAGGTAGATCCATCCATCCATATACAGCTCATCTTTTGAGTGTCGCAGGACAATCTAGAGACAAAATCCACCTGACACCAATGGGAGGAAGCCAAACCTAGAGAACATGAAAGCTCCAAACCGAAAGGCCTCAAGGAACCAGGAACCGTCTTGTTGTGAGGAAACAGTGTCACAACCGCAACACCGTACCTCCCTGATTGAAAAACCCACTAACATCTGGCTTTTGTCCACAAAGGAAATAGTCAAATGACTCTGCAGTAGACACGGCTCGATGGAAGCAAGACACCCAGGTGAGCACACTAATTTGGCAAGACAGAGAGGTGAGAGAGCAAAACAAAACAAAAAGCTAAACTCCAGCCAAAATTATATAGACTGGGCAGATGTACTGTTGGCTGAAGTTTTAATAATTATGCTCTTAGAATTTTCAGCACTATGCCAATGTAATTCTATGTCAAATATGTTTAAGAATGGTTGATGTGCATATGCATGTTCATGCTAAACAAGATGGTGTCAGGGTGAGAGTACAAAGAAGGTATGAATTCTGCACAGCCAGATTCCCAGATTACATTCAGCATATTCAGCTTTTGTCTGTTAAGACTCTTTTGACAACGCTTTCATGGCTTAGTGTTGAGTCTGCTGAGAGCAAGTAGTGAGGAGCCACTTTCATCCATTAAAATTTCAATTATGTATCTACCCTCCACAGCTCCGACGTAAGAAGTCACTGTATCTGGATATTTCAATTAAATAAAATAGAGCGGTGAGGGGGTGAATGTAACTAAGAAAGTGCTGTGAAAAGCAACTCTTTTCTCTCTGAGTGAAAGCCTCGGGGACCTGTTTAACAGCATTACTGCGCCACAAAGAACAGCACACACTGCACTGTAGGCAAGTAAGATACACATGCACTCAATGTACATACTCATCCTTTAAATACACTAATTTGTTCTTCTGACGCATGCATTATGCAGAATGAACATGCGCCAACACACCAAACAAAACTACTATTGACTAATCCATGTAAATTCCCAGTATCGCCATGTACACACACAAAACCCATCTGGAGACTCCTTCCATCAATCCTCCTCTTCGCTCTGCATGAGTGATGCAGATCAATGCCAGCTGTTGCTGCTAAGTGTTGTTGTTGCCACACCAGCACTGTGCGGACAAACAAGATATCACAGGAGCTCTTTCCCAACAGCAACCCGCTCCACCTGAGGTGCAGTGTGGCCTATATGGAAGACTGGAGTGCAAAGCCACCTGGGAAATCTCCATTTAGGGTTAGTCTATCATAAAACGCTGATTAAAGCCAAGTGGTGACCTTGGTTTGTGCACAGCAGCACATCAATGAGTGTTTTATTGTGACACAGTTGCTGCAGAAAATAAAAATGAACGTTATATATTAATTGTCTCAGGAGGAATGAGCAAATTGGCTGTGATTAAACATCTATTCAACGGCATCTAAACAGGTATTATTACATTATAAGAAATAACTCATCAGGGAGCAGCAGCATCCTGGTGGTTACAGATGATGCATCATTGCTGGGTAGAAAGATGATATAAAGAGTAACTTTTTAATGCATTTTAATAATCAGCCTCTGATTCAAGTTGCCCTGGGAAACTAATTCATTCAGGTACTCCATAAAAAATGCAAACATCATCCATTTAGGTCAGTTGCAGGGGTTCTGCAGCAAAAATGCAAGTTTGACATTGCACAGAGCGAGACCATTCTGCTTATAGAGAGAGCTGCTGCATTTTCCAGCAGGTTTTGCTGCAAATACATTGATTCTCACAACGTGCAGTGGGATTCAGGGATTGTTCTGTCTGAGCCAACTGGGACTTGATTGAGAATCTCAAACATGGTGGAAAATATCAAGCAGGATGAGAAAAAACAGATAAAAACAACAATAATTCTTTAATGATACTTGAGATTATTTAGTCCAGTGTACTCCTCAGCATCCTACATTGTAAGCAGTTCTGTAAGATGATATGTTGCTCTTGATTCTGCACACTATTTGCTCTAAAGTTTTAATGGCATTAACACTCTAGCCTCTGGGGACAATGCTTTGGGGCTTCCGGTGTAGACAGATATCCAGGCCATGGCTCCGTCTTCAGTTCATCGTACATGTTTACTGTCTAACAAGTTTCTTTAATCACAGGTTAATATTTCTCCACAAAAAACACAAACAGTTTTTGTGGGAGTTTTAGGTCCAGATAACATGTTGGCTAAACTCTATTAACATCTGTTAATGGTCGATAGACGATGCATTTCAGTCAGTGTGCTCCTTCTGACTGAAATGCATCTCCACATGAATTTACCTGCGGGCAACCAAAGCCTGCTTAAACATGATTGGTCAAACTGAAAACAGAAATCAGAAGGCTTCAGGCACCACAATGCTGTCCCTTGCCTACAGATAGAGATGAGACAATATTCAGCGTGAGTGTGAATTTGACGCAGCCCTCTTCTTTTGGTAGAAGTTCAGAAAATAGTGATCGAAGGCAGAAAATTCTGATGAATAAACATGCATTTGTCTCCCTTCCTGACATGCAACATCACCCAAAAGATACATCAAAAACTGATTACTGTATGAAACCATTTTCCAGCATGCATCCACAATAAGTCACACCCACACACGAGAGCCTTTGACTTGTCTAAAATACATATTGTGAACTGCAAAAAAAAAAGGATTACGCTCGCCCAAACACACACAAGTCTTCATCAATGCACACTCACTTATAAACAAATAAACAGACCAAGATAAATGTATAGATAAACAAATAACTCCATTAAAAGACAAAATTAGAGCTTACTCGTCTTTCCCCTGCTGATTTCTAGGGAGCTGCTGTTTCGATGAGACAACAGCATCATTATCTTGATCCACAACAAAAGCAAAATGTTAGCTCTGCATCTCTGCTCATGCGACTGATGGTTTGATGCTAATGGCTGACGATCTCCCTGGTCTGATTAGTAAGCGTGGCTTTGGCGTTGTCAGTGTGAGTGGGCCAACGCTGCCTGAGATCAGAGATCCCCCCTTTAGGGCACACACAGAAACACACACTCATGAAAAAAACAAAGAGGTCCCTGCACAGACACAAAGCTTGGCATCCACCCCTCTGCTCTTGCTGCACACTTGCATATAAAGAACATACAGGCAAAAACAACACATACGCGGCACATGTGCATGCTCCCACAGTGCTGATACACAAGTGTAGAAACACAACAAGGTTTTGCTTTATGTAAAAAGATAAAGCAAAACCTTGTTGAGGGAGTGGGAGGGTGAGGCAGCCAGGCAGAGAGATATAAATAGCCTGTCTGAATTCAACAATAGAGGTGGAGGGGGGTCGAGAGACACGAATGAGGAGGTGGAAAAAGAGAGAGAGAGCACGAGGGAGAAAGAGAGAGACAAAAAAAAGAAATATAATGGACTATGGGGATGGAAAGAGGTGTGGAGAGATTTAGGCAATGGGAGAGGTGCATAAAACCAGTATGGAATAAAAACAAAAACTGCAGGTCTCAAGGAGAGGAGTGGGGGATGGTGTACAGAGTCCTGATACGTGTCATAAATGTGCCTTTCCATGCAAAGCACGCCAGCAGCCGTCACGGTTGTTGGCATATGGCAGCGTGTGCAGCGCTTTCACCAACTGTCCTAAGCTGCTTCCTGGAATCCAACCCACGGGGTCCACCCAAAAACCCTTTTGGCACCCGCTTGCATTCGCTATTGTCACATCACTTGCGACTGGACGCACCAGCACCCATTTCATTAATCATGTATGCGTGCATGTTAACCTTCTGGCAAAGTGGGAGAACGGCCCAGATGCTAAAGAGCAGCACTGGAAATCATTTGCATTGATTTGCATTAAGTATCCTTAATTGATTTGCAGAGAATGGCCTTGAATGAAAACAAAAACTGAAAACTAAACGCCAAATCTAAATAGTCTTAAATGGTGAATTAATGATAACTGATTCATGAAGGTTGATGAGAGGGTCACACAGCTTCAGTTCTGAGAATTACACTGTGAATAATCCCACATGGGACAGGTTAGTCTTCAACATGGCTGAACAAAGCAGATTATCTACTCTCCTTGGTTTCACCCTGTTCTGAGCAAAAATGTCAAACACCAATAAAAAAGTGTTGTGTGCTTGGTTCATTTTGCTGAAGTGCTCATCCAGAGTGACTCACAAGGTTCAAGGGTTCTTGCTTTTTTCTACAGGACACGTGAAATAGAAATGTGAATGTTTTTTTTTGTTATGTGATGATGAACCTGGCTCTCCATTTGTGGGACACTTTCATTAAAGTGTGACTTCACCCTCAGCTCTGAGCTTAACTCCACCTACTCCCAAATTGAGGTGAAGATTTTATCCCCTCCAGAATCCCCTGGAGCAGACAGTGCGATGGAGGACCATGGCGGCCCTGATGTGCACCACTTTAAGCCATCAGCTTCAGGCCCAGTAATGCCTGAAGCTGGAGCTCCAGGACACGAGCAGAAAAATGCAGATTGCAAAAGAACATAGAAGAGGGCTGCTGTTAAGGGACATGCTGCTATCTGCAACCACTGCTGGGATATGAGGGTCTGAGGGAAAAGGACACAGTCCGGTGGAGCTTCTACAGCCGTCAAAAGCACAGGTGTGAACCATTGCACCAAAACTGAGTATGATGAGACTGGTACTGAGGAGGTATACAGCATAAAAAAGTCTCCTTGCATTGGACTTGCAAGTTCAGAATGATTTTAAATAGTAGAGGCTGCGTTGATTCATTTTTAACCCATGACATGCCAAAATTCAATATGAGCACCAGCTTTGATGGGTTTCATCACAGTACAGTCAAATAATTTGGTTTACAGCTCAAGAGGCATGTTTTACTGTGCGGTGCGGAGCTGCAAATAAAGTTTCACAGTTGATAAAAGACATATTTTGACATTTTGGAGAAATTGACTAGTCCACTTAGTTGTTGAGAACGAAAAAACTGATATCACTTCACTCAGTATCTATTCATCTCCTCAATATGAAGCTGAATCAAAGAGAATGAAAGCAGCTAGCCTGGCCCTGACCCAGGCAAAACTACTGTGAATCATTTTTGAAAATTGTTTTTTGTACGAATTAAACAAACAAAGAGGAAAAGAGGATATAAAATTTGAAAATAAAAATCTTTTACTACCTCCACCAACGAGGTGTGTTTCCACTCAAGCTCATTTGTTGCATGTTGGTTTGTTTGTGAACAAGATTACCCAAAAACAACTTAAGGATATGGATCAGGAAGAAACCCATTTAATCCGGATCCAGGAATTTTTTTTTCAACATTTCATTAATTTCTTAGGGAATTATTCATGGCCTTGGTAATGATAATAATGCATTTGATTGATTGCAAGTTCTAGTTAGTTAATTATTAATTTGTTAGTAAATACTGAAAGACTACCACAACTCAGATTGCACTGTGTTTAATTTAAATGTATATAAAACATAGAAAAGCAGCAAATCTGTGCATTTAATAAGCTTGAACAAGCAAATCTATAGAATATTTTCTTTGTAAATAATTGATCAATAATCAATTCAGAACATGTTAATATAGAAGGTTACCTGGAAAAGAGAATAAATGGACACTGGCTGGATACTGATTTACAGTGTATTGACCAAAACAAATGAAATCAGGTACTGGCAGTATTTCACAGAGTCCTGTTGTACAGTGTGGGGCTGACCTCACTCTAATCCTGTGTCAGACCCCTTTGGCTAAAACACTGGTTGAAGCTCATCCAGGGCTGAAACACACGCACACGCACACACACACACACACACACAGTGTGGAGTGTAGAGGAGCCGTAGTAGTGGCACTGAATTCCTCTGGTGACAAATGGTGGTGATGTGAAGTAATCCCATTCACAACAACAAAGCCCAACCCCCCACCACACAT
Organism: Paralichthys olivaceus; assembly: GCF_024713975.1. NCBI lineage: Eukaryota > Metazoa > Chordata > Actinopteri > Pleuronectiformes > Paralichthyidae > Paralichthys > Paralichthys olivaceus. The sequence goes on from NC_091112.1 coordinate 10,470,709, forward strand.
GCACGCACGCACACAGATTGTACACTGGAATACAGATGATGCCTGTGTGTGATGGGGGTAGCTGAACAGAGGATGTGTGTATGCATGCATGTAGCTGTGGGTGTAATCTAGCAGATTATGCGTGTGTGCGTGCATGTGAGTGTTAATGAAAAGACTGTGATGGGGATCCTTGTCTAACCTGCTTACGCCTCGTCGAGTCTGCATGGCCCCATCTGTCCCTTCCCTTTCTCTTCCGCTCTGCTCCTGTCTCATCCTCTCCATCTCTCCCTACCCCTTTCCTCCTCACTCCATCCTCTCCTGCTCCTCTGCAGCCAGGCAACAACACAAACGCTCCCCTCTTCCTCCCTTACTACCACCGACCCTCACTCCATCCACGCTAACCGTTTGAAAACCACTCTCCTTCTCATACTCATTTTCCAATCTTGGTACTTACACGTCACCTCCATGTTTCCAAGTATGGTGTGATACTCTCCACAGTGACTGATCCTCGTGTTTTTGGCCAGAGAAGGAGTGTCCAGTGCTCGATGGGAGACAGGGATGGCTGGAAGGATGGATGGATGGATGGAGGGAGCAGATGGCTCCTTGGAAGAGCAGTGTAACTGATTGTGGACAGTTAGCGTCAGTGTTAGCCACAATAAGGGAAGACTCGTCTGTCAACACAGTTTGTGCACCTCTTCCTTTAGCCTCCTCTCTTCTTTCCTGTCTTGGCGGTTTGCTCCTTCAGTTTTCCTGCTTGATTCTTTCTTCAGCGTATTTTCTTCAAATAAAAACACTCCTTGCTTCTTCACTGACAAACTCTACTTATCTTCCCTCCACTGTGAGATTTCTGTCTGCCTCCATCCCTCCCCCTGTGACTCTAAGAGCATCAGCCAGGCTGCTCAGCTTCTCTTATGTTGATCTCCGGGCTTATGCCCTGATTGGATACACGCCATTATCAGAGACGCCAATGGTGGAGCAGCAAGTGGATCACATGATAAGTGTGTGTATGTGTGTGGGAGAGAGAGATTTAGATGGAGGGGGAGGGAAGGAAGGATGACAGAAGAGGAGGAGAAGAAGGAGGAGGGGTATTTTCAGTGGCAGTAAGCCGCTACATTGTTTTTTTTTTTCAAGCGTCTGAGAGAGAGAGAGAGAGAGAGAGAGATGGAGGCTTCTGTTTTCCTCCTGTGGGGAGGAAGAGAAGGAGGAGAAGCTCTCGCCGCAGATGTTTGGATGAAGAGACAGGCAGCCGTACAAGATAGAGCCTCTGATAGACTGATGCGCACGTAAACACGAGCGTGCCCACATGCTGCGGAGAAGTGGCTCCATCACCCAGAAACAGAACCAGAGTATAGTGCGGCGTAGCAGCGGTAATTGGACAGAGGTTGCTATGGAAACAGGGGAAACGGTTGTCTGACGGCCGGCATTGTGCCCTGGGAGCATCACACTTGCCTCCATTAAACAAATACACTCATACAGTGTACATATTGTGTACAAATATCATACACAAACACACACCTCTTGTTCTTTACAACCATGTCTTTTACTAAACACATTTAGGAAACAAAAAGGACAGAGTATGGTGTATGGTGTATGGTGGCTTTACCAGTGTGTGTGTGTGTGTGTGTGTGTGTGTGTGTGTGTGTGTGTGTGTGTGTGTGTGTGTGTGTGTGTGTGTGTGTGAGTGTGTGTGTGAGTGTGTGTGTGTGTGTCTTTGTGTACGTATAAGGCAGATGTTCAATCAGCCGTGAAGAGCCAGCCAATGAGAAAGCCATCAGCGTTTAAGAAGTGTGCACATGCAGGCCACAGCATCGCGTCACGTCTTGCACACTCAAACATTGATACAACCTGAACAAGGTCTTTTCGTATTCCACACCCGAGAGAGCTCAGAGCTTTTTGTATCTGGCAGCAACCAGAGGAGCTGCAGGAAAATCACAGCCGTACACTATCTGTGTTTTGAAGTGGACGGCCTCAGAATTATCCATGACACAGCTCATTATCCTCCCACACATCTTAAAGAGGATATATCCTCATTTACTGAAATGCACAGGAACTGAATGGCAACACACATAATAGTTCCAGACCAGACTACAGCGCAGCCAGGATTTCTTTGATAAAACAGATAAATCTATCACATTGTACTGTTGCCATTTCTCTGTCGAGCTGATGTTGGTTCAGAGAAAAATCTCTCAAGATCTTATCTTAAAGAGTAAGGCCTTAGCTACACCACAGCTGATATATTTTTGAATATTGTGTTTGTTGGTTCTTGCAAAAGCGGGCATGCACATTGTGCTGTGATCTCATTGTTTCTCAAATGCTCCATGCACAGAAACTGGAGCCATTCAGAGCTGCACTTTGGAAAATTTGAGTGGCTTAATGTGGACAAGAGGCCCAAACACAGAGGAAACAGCTTGTTTTGCAAAACTTCAGCGATAGTGTGGATGGGATGTGAGTCTCTTTGAGGAAGCCATAAAAACAGACCATAAATGTCATGGTCGGCTGGGACACCAATGTCCAATTACATGACCGATTGCCTCAACTAGAAACTTCAACAGTGCGGCCAGTTGGTGGCAGTTAAGTGGACTATTGGGAGAGTTGTTCAGTGCACATGATCCTGAACCAAACCTCTAGCTTTGATTATGTCATTCATCATAATAAATATGAATATTCAAATATCGAATCTATTTACCATTCCTTTAACATTCCTCCAAATTTACAAACATGTTTGTAATTCTCTCACCAAAAACAATTCTTTACTTCTTTCCTGTTCTTATAAAGACATGATATAATAAAGATATACGATAACTAACCCAGTGCATATAGTGGAATATATTGCATATAACCCAATGCATATACAATTCATTTGGTATATAGGCCCTGGGTTGTCGCAGTGACCAGATTATTATCATGGGTCTAAGATGTGTGTTTGCTACTGTTGCCAAAAACATTGTTTACAATTCTAAAAGAGTGTGGACTCAATTATTCATGACTGCATCATTCTCTGCCTCCTAATGTACCAACCTAAGTAAAGAATGTGTGAGCAGAGCTCTGCATCACTCTGTATTCACTAAGCCATGCCCACCTTTCAGTAACTGTGAATCTGAACAAATCCCCCTCCTCATTACAACCCACACATAGTTTTCCATTTCACATGCTTTAGTGCCAACGCTAAAGACGCTCTGGATCTGATTTCACTTTCAATGTTTTTGTTTTGTATTTGTCCACAACCTAGATTTGATTACTCTATTTATTGACTATGTGAAGCACTTAAAACTCATATCCAAATTAATATTATAATTTTAGTTGCACATAGTAATGCTCAGGATTTAATAGGATCTATGTCAAGCTCTTCCTTTGTGCAGTTTTCCACTTCTCCATTGTTGAGATGTTTTATTTTATGGGATTTGCAGTCAGTGTTTCATCTACAGACAAACAACTCTGTGTCTTGTTGACAGAATTAGGTAGAAAATGACACTTTCAGAGATCATCACAGGGGCCGACGTCTCCTGAGCGTTTCCAAGTTCATAGCAGTTACAAACGGAGCCTCTGCGTTTGAGAGTGGGAGCGCGGAGCTCAGCGTGCAACATTTAGCTGATAGGAAGCCCGAGAGACCAAACAGTCTTACTATCGACAGGCTGCTGCTGAATTTCAAACTCCCGAGGTACCGTGTGATGAAAGATGAGGTTGGGGAGGAAGGAGGGGAGAAGGAAGGGAAACATCATCTATCCCGGCCCGATCGAAATTGACTCTCGCCTTTTGAGGGGGGGGTGTGAAGGATAGGATTGGATAATAGGATTGCTCAGCCAGGGGATGTGTTTGTACAGTGTGTGAGTTGTGTTCTCACACCCCAGGCTGAACTTTAAGTGGAGCTGAACATGAGGGGAGGTAGTCATTCTAAGCCTATTAGAGATGGTCTCATCACTCCTTGTACATCTGTCAAACTCCAACTTTTAAGTCAATAATTAAAATCATCAGACAAATAGATGTACTTGACAAATCTCCTGTGTCACAATGGAAATGGAAAAACAAAATAAAATGGAAAACCATAGCAGCGGTTCTAGAGAATAATATAGCCATTATCTCATCTCATCCTTTTACTTGCAGGTGATGTCAACCGAAACCCAGCACCTACAGCTCCAACTGCCGTGACCCACAGTTCTATTATGTTTCCTTCAAACAATTCACAAACAACAATGAAACTTTTAGTTGGTTTAAACAAAGAAATAATTTGTGTTACCAAGCAAAACCTAAAGGGTTGCTTGAGGGACATTGAAACACACAACACAAAAGCACACTCATCACCCAACCAGGATATAACTGGGCAGCAACTTAATGGACATGGAAGTCTTTACTACAAAAAATAATTTATCTACACGCATGTCTTTCACTGTTAGTGGTCTGTAGATAAAGATGGATGATCCACTTCCTTTCCTTACAACATGTTATACTCAACAAACAACAGTCATACATTTTTCACATCATTCAGTTATTTCCTTTAACAGTCAGACTCAGCTTCATCACACTGATGTTTTCCTTCATTCAACTCTCACAGAAGATGATTCAACTCAACCATCCCCAAAATCACTCCATTCACAAACAAAAATAAGTGAAAACTCTTCAACATTTATCTGTGGGATGCTGGAGGTTGAATTACAGTGTCCCCTTCATGTAGCAAAGGTTGTGTCCATTTACAGTATAGAGACATGTTGGACCAGGAGGCCTGTACCTGCAGAGCAAATGCAGGATGAAGAACTGGCTCACATGTGTGTGAGGCACTTCTCCAATGCTGATCAAAGCCTGTAAATATGAGCAATGGCCTGGACCACAACATCTCACTGTGTAAGCAGTGACTGGGACACGGGGTGGCTTGAAGCTCACAGTGGTCTGTTTGATGTTTGATTCGATAAAATAATCATAATGTGTTTAACAAAGCAGGGAAAAATCCACAAAGTGTTGACTGCTACAACTGATGCCCAACTGAATCCACAACACATAATATCTGTCATTAACACCCAATTAATATCACTGTCTGGCCCTCACACACCCATTTTCCCTGTGTGAGGCGAGCCAACGTTAGCCAGGAGGTTTTTCATCTTCATCCAGACTTCAATGAGCTCCAAATGAAGACATAGGAGCCTAATCAGCAGCTCAGCCAATGGAAGCAGCTAATGTTCCATCTCAGTGAAAAAAAACAACAATGTATGAAAAAAGTCTAACTCGAAAAAAGTCCATGAGATGTGTGTGAGCAGTTCTCCTCTCAATGTGAGCCCTTCTAAAAGAAACAACTAAAGCATGTTCATCTGTGCAAACAGTAAAAATCAATTTCATGTATATGCAATGCAGGTCAGACATTGTCATCACATGACATATGAAATATGCATGTGGTCCTAACAGGATGTAAGTATGTAACTGTATTCTGTCACATTGCCAGTGTGAATGCTGTCCAAACTCAAATCTAGTTACAATTAGAACGTAGTAGGATGAATGGAGCTGGGACACAGTGATGGTTTTTATTCAGCGAACCCTCCCACCTCCCAAACACACACATATCAAACATACCTTGTTGAAGTCTTCACTTGTGGCTCTCATCTCCTTCCAGGTCTTGTTGAGCAGTTGGATGGAGATGCAGAAGAATTCCTCAAAGGAGCGATCGTGGGTGAAGAACATGGGGTGGAAGTCGTGGCAGTTTTCACTGGCTGTGGACACAAGAGAGATGCACCGTCATCTCCAGTAGCAGTTTGAGTAGAGTGCTTATTCAACACTATGAAATACCACCCCATGCCACAAGCTCTCTGCCAAAACCTTCATCATTTTGGAAGTTTGGTTGAAGACTAGTACTTCTAAATGCATGTGTATGATGTGCCTGGAAAGGTGCTGGTCGAAGTCTGATAATCAAAGAAAGGTTTGAAGATATAGGTGTAGTCCCTTTTGCTTGGGGCCCCAAAGTGTCTTCAAACATTTCTGCTTGGAACAAGGCTGGCTCACTTCATACATTCAGATTAAATAACATTTTGAAAAACAATATTATCCCGTTGTCGGCAATATTCTTGTGTTTTAGCTGCTTTTAAAGTAACTCCACTTGCCACAAGCCCAAAAGATTCATGGGCTAAATGTCTGAGCTTGATGTAGAGTCCATGAGTTAGTCAAGGGGGTTTCAGTTCAGACAGATCTGCAATAACTGTAGAACTGGGAAGACTGAACCCTGCAGAAGTTTATAGACAACAGAGATTACAACTGGAGTGAGATTAATTAGTGTGTCATACCACCTGAAATAGAGTTTAGTAAAACTAATCCAAATGCCAGATCATGACTCCCACCCTTTACAAGAAGAGCTGAAGTTGAATGACTCATATGGTGGCGTTGAAATTTACAAATCTGTAATAGGGCCCGAAGAAGCCTGGACCTGAACACCTGACTAATGCTCAACAACAGTGACAAGCGCGCGCTGCTGAAAGGTAAATGGATTTGAAGATCATACAAGATCATTCTGACATGCAAGCGTTGAAGAATTAATCATCAGGCGTGTGCAGGCAAGACTCATATTCAAAATAGCTCGTTTATTCAGATAGCAAGTAATATGAGATTAGAGAGACTGTTCATGGGAGATAATCTAATTGGCCTAGGAGGGATTCTCTGATTATACATTACAGACATGGCAGGAAGTTAATGCGTTTATAGGTCATTTCATAGACGCAACCACTGAGAATGAGATATCGTTCCCAAACGAAGCACGACTCTGTGTAATTGAAAATTTAGCTCCTCATCAACTTCAAAAACAAAATATTCCTTGGAGATAAATTGTGACCAGCGAACACTGTTCTAACTGGATTAAGTTGAGGTTTTTCATTTTCCAGAGCCAGAGGTGGTTCATTTTATTTATTAGCAGCGTACCGAGGCATTTCAGTCCCTGCTATTTGTGCGAGGGTGTGTTTGTAAAATCCGATGAGAGGAAGATGAACAGACAGCTCTCGAGTGGCCAAACCACATTAACCAGGAGATACAATCACAAGGCTTGACAGTCATTTGAACTAAATTTGTCCCCCTCTCGTCTTGCTGAGACGAGTGGCCGTCTCGTGCCAAAGGTTGGATATATTAAAGAGTTTCCACACGGAGCAGCGGGGGCAGTGGCTCACCCCAAGCAGCCATGAAATTGGATGGAAGGGGGTCAGGCAGCGATTGAAACTTCACAGTGTAATGAGTGATGGCCGGAGGCGACCTGAGCCTTGATTTGGAGCGATGGATGGGAGATTAAGGGGGAGGGCGAGGTGGAGAAATCCAGGGGGATGTGCTACCAGTGCCGGCAGTCAATCAGGAAACTAATGGAGGTGAGCCAAAACAGATGCTGACTGGCTGCTTAGTCAACAGTAAACTGCGCTCAGGGACAGAGGATGAAAAAAAAGCAGGAAAGAGATGAAAAAGGGCAAATTAAAAAAACTTCCTCAGTCAAATATCCTTTCTGGACGACTTGCAAAACTTCTTGTTAGGGTAGAAGTTTGTTGTGACCTCTGAGCTAAATGGACTGTTTATTGAGACAGTGCCCTGAGATGGCAAGGTGAGTGGAATTACATGTCAAGGCTTATTTGGGAGATACGGTCAGTGAGCAATCTCATGTGGCTCGAACAGAAATTTCTCCATCCTGAGGTCCTGCGAGGCACATGCTGTGTTGTAGACAGTTTTATTAAACTCTTGCAGGAACCAGCAGGACCTGAAGCAGCACAACCATGAGCCAAAATATTATTATCATGTGTTCAAAACTGCTGGTCAGAAGTCTTCAATCACCAACTTTTCCATCTGCTGTTTGACTTCAGATAATTCTGTAAATGTTTGTGGTTCTGGAATTAAATCATAGAATAAAGTGCGGTTGCTCGCCTCCGCCAAACAGTGCAGACTGACCCATATGAGGTCAGCGTGACCTTTGGCCACTGAAATTTAATCAGTTCAACTTTGAGTTCAAAATTTAAATAATTTAAATTCCCTGAGGCAGACTTGATACGTCATATTCAAAAGGCCAGAAATATGTCTTGTGAGGCCACCAAGACCTTGAACTTTAAACTTTGACCAACCAAACGTAATCAGTTCATTTGAGAGTCTAAAGCTGGTTTCCACTGGTCAAAAAACCCACCAACATCTGGCTTTTCTCTGCAATGGGAATGGATACATTCAGTGTTCCCTTCTAAACAAATTACTTTGCAGTAGACACACGTTTTAAATGGCTCCAGCTCAAATCAAAAGTGATGAAATGAGAAACCTGGGCAAAATAGCGAGGTGAGAGATTTTCATTCCTTCATTTTCAGTGTATTAGTAACGACCAACAGGCAAACTCCTCTACTCCTCTACTAATACTGTTGCAGTGGTTCCCATCAATGTATTGCACTTTGATTTCCCCTTGTGTGGGTTTAATTCCGGAGACAGTGCTGCTCTTCAAACATGTGAAACCATTTTTTCCTCTCAATAAAAATAGGAAAATTGTGGCTTTTTTAAAACCTTTGTGCTGTTCACAAACAGTGTTGTGTATTCTAATACTCTTTCTGCAAACTTACCCCAATGGTTCCAGAGTGTGCATCACTGAATATTTCATCAAACAAACATAATTCACTCACGCTGAGGAAATAATTTAAGAGGGGAAATCTGGGTGCAGCTGCTCTGCATCTTTTTTGCAGCATCCAGAGATGAAAACACAGCAGTACACTGGCACACTGTAGTATTTATATCGGTGGGAAACTGTTGTCTTGAACATACAGTGTAGAATTGATTTTTTTAAACTCCACCACTCAAGATTTTGTGACACATAGATGTTTCACTTGTACCCTCAGGGGTACGTGTAAAAGAAGCTACGATTTTGACTGAATGTGGATTTAAAGTCAGCACTTTAACTTTATAGTTAAACAGAAATACAGAGCCAGAACAATACTATCCTAGCAGACTGCACTATATGTCATTGGGCCTTAAGGAAACACCAACTGTTTGACTGTGAACGACTATACAGCTCTCTCAAATAAAAAGTCCACATACGGTGGAACAAAACCAACAACTTCTTTTGCAGATGCTGCAGCTTCTTTCCAGCTGGCTGAAATGTCACAGCTGAATCTTCCTCAACAATTCACAAATGCACTTAAAATTATCTGCCTGAGCAGAGATGGCACTAAGTGAGTGCAAAGTCATGTTGCGGTGATTAGGTAACTATTGCTTTAAGGCTTACAAGCTGTGGATTTTAACCAGAGCTTTGCTTTAGCATTATCATGACTGAGGCTGAAATGATAAAACTCAACAGAATGAAATTCAGTAAAATCCAAAACTCTGAGTGACAGGGCTTTGTAGCTGGATTGACAGTCTACTGATGATCTGTATTGAAGAAAAACAAAGAGGAAAATCCCAATTCTTTGCCACTGTTGCCCTAAATGGTACGTGACCTTAATCTGAGTGTGACTGCAGCAAATGTGTGGGTGTGTGTCACATTCAAGACTATTAATGCAAGCATGTGAATAGCAATACACAGAAATAATAAATGTATGTCTGTATACTATAAAAACAACAATAAACTTAAAATGCAACAGATGAATGATTGACTCTCTTTTTATTAAACACTATTAGTACTCAGGATACTCATCTGATTGAAACTAAAGCAGATCAAAACTGTATTTGGCTTTGTGAAATCTGTTTTTACTGTGAAGTATGCTATTCACTATCTGCCTTGTTATTTCAGTGTCTGAAATTTTAATGCACGGCATGGTGCCCTGAAAAATGCACCACGGTACCATTGGCGACTTTCTGCTAATGTTACAATAACACAATTAGTCATTCGAAAAACGAGTTGTGCTGCACTTTGCTCATCAGTGATGACATTAAATGACATAAGTGAACCACCAAGTGCCTCACATGTAGGAAGCGATGAGTGAGGGACTAAAGGAGCGACGACCTACAGAGTAAAGCAGTGTAGCAGTTTTTCTCCCTTATGAGTTTAGCTGTATGATACCAACACCAGATATTGAAAACCGCATCTGCCAAAACCCGTGGTTCAAAAACAGCTACAAAACCTGTGGCTACGTACTTCTGAACTGGGCTAGTAATTGGTTGAAGCAAATTATGTAAAACCTCTTTTCATTCCTTCCACTGAGAAACAGCCATCTCCCACAGGCAGGCGAACGTGGTCATCGAGATGGGGTGGACAACTGGACACATCAAGTACCGGGGGAGTCTGACACTTTTTGGTGGATGAGTCACACAGCCTGGGGCATGCACACAGACACACATGTACACACACACATACACACACACACACGTCACGAAGCAGCAGGGTAGATATGAACTCGCTCTCAGTTTAAATCAGATTTTATGACTCTTCGACCGAGCATATGGGTCCAGAGCAGAAAAATGTAGACGGATGGAAAATGGTCTGCAATGCCTTTTCTTTGTCCTGAATGGTTTTCATCCATCTGCACAGCCAGATGTTGGGTCCCTGTACCACCCATGAACTAGGTAACACAACACTGTGATGACCAGTTTACGCTGTGCTGGACCATATGTCTGCATGGACCTCATGAATCTTTAAAATTGATAAACAGAAAAGATTTTAGGGTTCATCTGATTATGTGACTCACAACAATACATCTACTGTATTTGGCCTTCTACTCCGAGTAACTTACTCAGAGCTACTTCTCTACAACTTCCCCTGGAAAGAAGTTTGATGTTCTTTGATGTCTTATTCTTATCAATTTCCTTTGGAAAATTCATGGATCTTGATAAAAAAAACAGTCATATTAATGGAACTGATATCTCTGAGTGTGTGAAATTTCTCGTCAGTACTTGTGGGTCAGTTTACACCAATATTTGGACCATAATATTTTTATCTTAATTATGCAAACTTTAGCAAAGTTCTGTAATTATCGAAGTTTTATCTTTGCAGCTATTTAGCCGACAGCTTGTTGAGAATCCTGCCTTCCGATCAATTGAGAAAACATCAAGAGACAATTGTCCAATATTCATATCTAGGAATTACAATTCGGACGTTGACGTGATGATATTTCTGCCTCGTTGGCTCATGCTTTTCATCAGAACCACATGACATGAATGCTTCATAAGTTCTGTAGGCCGAGAGTCTTTCCAAGTCATTGGTTTCTGACAAATTAGACACATCGGTGCAGTGATGCTCCACAACATCACACTATATCATCATACAGACAAAATGACTCAGAGGCTGCAGACACTTCTCCTTTCTTGTCATTTGTCTCCCCATGCGCCCGTCCACTGGGACATGTGTGCGTTCGAGCTGAGGTCAGGGGTCATGGCAATTTCCCCTGCAGTGGATATGTGACTTTGTTTATGTGTGTGTGTGTGTGTGTGTGTGTGTATGCGAATGCGAGCGTGTGCCCAAGTGTGGGACAGCTGTCGCCTGTCATGCTCCAACCACAGTCTGATCAACGTGAGACCTCCAGGGGCTTGATGACGTCAACTCAAAAGCTAATTACTCAACTGGCCACCACTCACATGACTCCTGGGCATGAGAGAGGTGACTAAGCATGTGTGTTTGAAAGTGTTTGTGTCTCTAGCTGTGTGTCTGTTTGTGCTCCTCTCTGTATGTGTGAGCGAGATGTGGGGCTGAATGCCACCCTGACACCTGTCAAGGTCCAGGGTGTATTTGTCTGTGTGTGTGTGCGTGTGTGTGTGTGTGCATAAAGTGAAACAACCCTCAGAATCACCTTGCAGCTATGCCACATGATGAATACACAGTGAAAGGTGTCATCCTCAGTCTAATTACAATACCAGCATGCCCTGATGTCCAACTGTGACAAATGTGTGTGTGTGTGTGTGTAATTCTACAATTTTGGGAGAGAGAACATTAAGTTTGAGCTTTAAGCGACTTTAGATTTAGAATTACGTTAAAGTTTGGGTGAGGAGCTAAGGAATGCATTACGTCAATAAGTGTCCTCACAATAATAAAAAAGTGCATGTGTGTGTGTGTGTGTTTTTGTGAGCTGTGTCAGCACCATCTTTGCGTTCCAGTCACTGCTGGATGACTTCGCAGGCTGACTGTGTTATCATGCTGCAGCATAAACACCACAGCATCAGTGCACTTGCAATGCAAACTATGCCTCTTCCAGATATAGGGATGCAGTCGTCTCATTTATTTATTATTCTAATATATTTTGAGAAGCGTAAGAGGAACTGTGACTGGACAAGGATGAAAACAGGGAAAAGTCAAAGACTTATTTCCCTCTGTGGCTTCTAATTACATAACTAAACCATTTTAGCATGCCGAGTACCCCTTGATGGTCAAGATGCATTAGAGGACAAGGGGGGGGGGGCAGCAGATGGAGGGAGGAGAAAATGAGACAAAGAGGGAGGCATGTGGAGAATCCATCAGCGCTCTGTGCCGAGACACGACGCCAGCAAATTTAGCATCTGCTTTCACAGACGACTGAGATTCTCACAAATACACTACAAGGCTTACGTAACCGCACGTCTAGCTGTGAGTTTTCTATCAAGTCAGAACTTCCCCTGGACACATTTATAAAATCTCACATCTTAAACTAAAATAGAATTCATGGCGGTTTCTTGTGAGGGAAACACTCAGATTAGACGCCGTGAGTCTTTGTTACTCAAACAAACATACAATCTGTCTGTTTGTACAGATTCAGAATTATTTCATTGTAGCACAACAAAAGAAAGTTCTCCAGCTAACATGCACATATTGTGTTTGGTCATACACACAAACACAGCTTATATGTGAAAAAACATAATTACACAAAGAAATAGATTTAAAATTTACAGCCGGTATCAAACAATATATACAAATACATTTTATTTTAACCATACTTTAAACTGTATTGCACGTGTACTTTAAATGTTTAAAATGTTTAATATGTAAAAATATTGTCTTGTCAGATTTTGCTCTTCTGGTACTAAGGGGTCTTTGGGGAAAAAATAGACCAAAAAGATTGAGGATGTAAATGAGGCAGACATGTTGGTGACAGCTTGATGGTAAATTACATCCAAGGAGCTCCAAGTACAAGTAAAAGTAAAATGAGTGTGGCAGCAGTGTCATCAGGTGGGTTGTGTTTCATCCATCGTACCACTTCAGTCCACTGAGGATTGCTGAGAAGTGACAGTCGGAGAAACTTCAAGGATGCTAAAGCGTTGAGATTCTTGAACGGCCATCTGTCAAGTTTGTTATTATTTGTGCTCTCCAATTTTAAAAACCCTCCACTGATGTATGCCCGAGGCTATCGAGTGGAAAACCCTGCAGAATGCTCACCCTCTTGAGCACAAGGCTGCAACTGGCAACTGTGTGAAGTGGCTGCTGCTGACCGCCAAATAGATGCTTGCGTCGTGACTGGAGGGGTACTTGGGATTCTACACTTTGCTCATGATTTATGGAGGGAAGTGCATGGGAGGGATTAGCAGCTACAACCTGAACAAGTCATTTCACATAGGGTCAGTTTCCGAGTCAGCTAACACTGATGTTGCTAATGTATTAACATAAATTATCATCCCCCAATACCTCTGCTGTGGCAGCAACCGTCTACTGAACACGATAAATGACACTGAATACAAACATATAATGGAATCTAATATATTAATTTAAATATCTTTCCTATGGAATGTCAAATAACCCTTTTATCTACTTGAGGAAAAAGGTCCCCTGAAAGCTTGAATGGTGGATGTTGAGTTTTTCTGGAGGATTAAATTCCTGCTGGTCACACCTTTTGACAGTGTGAAAAAAAGTATAAAAACCTATATAAAAGTCAAATAAATATATCTTTGAAACCAACAATGTGCTGATATATTGTTGTTGGATTTAACGGGGACACAGTGGGTAACTCAGGGGGGGCATTACAGTGGGAGTTGTTCAGGTAATGAGTGTGGATGACTCAGAATCACCTGCTGGGTTTGGACTGTGCACGCACACACACACACACACACACACATCAGAAAATAACAGCAGTGCCTGCATACAGTAAGATACAGTGACTGATTTGTTAGCTTCCCTTGCAGCTCAAACAAAAGATTTTTGCTGTTCTTCCAGCACATCCTAAGTTTAACATTTACTTGCAATTGCAGATGTGACAGTTCTTTGCAGTAACTGTAGTATTTTTCACCACCGCTTAAAGTCAAAGAAAAGATTTATTGAGAGCATTATCAGGGAAATAAAGCTCAACAGTTGCATCATCCTCTTCAGGTCGGGAGGTTCTGAGGATATTTGTTTTCAACTTGAAAAAGAACATGAAAAATTGTGGTTGCCCTGGCACAGAGTACGTTTTATTGTATTGTCATTTTCTACCCTTATATCTTGTGACTCATCTTCCTACTATCCAATATCAATAAAAGGGCATTTCTCAGCTAAACAAAAAAAAGATTTAATAAAATACCACACAAAGTACCTATTCAGGAAACCTAAATATTCATTTTTCTGACGCGTGTAACATATTAACTAAAAATGAAGACAGAGAAGAGACAAAAATAAATCAAGTTGTCCACATGATGTATTGTGACAGAGCTTTCCATGGTGCTGAACGTGGCCTTTTGTTCTGACCCGGGCTGATCGGCCAGTAATGGAAGAGACAGTTACAAACATATGTGGCCGTCAGTCTGGAGCCTGCACAGACCTTAATTCACGTATGAGTCCGCCCACATGTGTGTGTGTTGGTTTCCAGTCCTGCCATGGCTCCGGACCCGGCTCGCCATCTCAGCAATGAGACGCCACACCACAAATCACCAAGCGGGGCCATTACTCCCAACGGCCAGTCCTTCCTAAATAACTTCATAAATATTCCATGGGCCAGCTCAAAGAGGAGAGTCAGAAAAAGTCATGGCTTGGTGCCTCATCGACGCAGATTCCATTAAGCCCTGTGTTCCGACAGAAACACGGTGGGATAATTAATCTTTTAGGATCTAAAGCAGGGCAACAACAAGTGCAGGAGCCAGAGAGAGAAACAGAAAGGTTATAAATTAATGGAAGAAGGGGAGCGGAGAGAGTGACACCTGGGTAGTGCCATGAATTATGTAGGATCTGGCAGCGCTGACAGATGATTCAACCAAACAAGCTCCCTTACCTCCCTCCTCCAGAGCAAATCTGCATAGAAATATTTCAACAATGAAATGTCTGTAAATGGGGAAGATGAAAACCTGAAAGTGCAACTGTCACTGCAATGCTTGCCAGTTGTTTGTGAAAATGTCAAATGCTCTTTGTATTGTGGTGTACTAGTGTCAAATTCACGATAAGAAAGCTGCAGCAAGAAAGCACGAGGAACGAATACAAGTGTGAGAGGGACAGATGTTCTTTAGACCTGCAGAGAGTGAATAAAAGCCTGAACGAAAGAGTGAGTGAGAAAAATGAGGCAAGAAGAGCTTGAGGAGATGAGATGGGGAAGAAAAGGCAACTTCAGCCGCCCGAGGGAAACCGACCATCCCTTGGTGTTTTAACCTCATGAGAAAACAAGAAGAGAGTGTCTGGACCCTGCCGGAGCCAACCTGACATTTCACATCGAGCAAATGAGCCACAAAGACATCACCGCCGTCACAATTAATCCACTGTCTCTTTCTTCTGCCCTTGTGCACAGAGGGGTGTGAAGCAGAGATTGGAAAAATTAAAAAAAAAAAAGAAAGAAGAAGAAGCGGCTGAAATTAAGTCTTATTTTCTGCACCAGGGGTTTTTGGATTGGATTTATAGACACGAAATTTGAAAGACAACCATGACTTTTAAATGGAGAATTACATTGCGCTGGTGATCTGGTTGGCATTGATGAAGTTTTCTGGAGCAGCTCTGCGTCTTCGGTTTTCTCTGCACTATGAAAGATTTAGTGGGTAGCCTACAGCTACACTGACAGCTGTATCACCTTGTTCTTACAGGCTCTGTATGACCTGCTGCACTGAGACCTATGTGCGGTGTAGAGGGTTATACACGAGGAGTAAGGTGATGTCTGACGATGTGTAAACAAACAAAAAGAAAAGTGTGAAGCCAAGCTAGCAGCTCTGTGAGGCTGTGACCACAGTAGAGAGTGAGGGTCCTGGATTTGGAAAAGAAAGAATCGAGAGGATTTACATTTGTGTTAGTTTGTGTCACAAGACTAAAAAAGGTGTTTTTTTCTATATTGGTATATTGGTATGCTCTGGTGCTACTATCATGTTGCATCGCTTTAAATGTTAGTGCTGCAAGGAATTGTGGGACAGCAGTTTCTCCTTTCCTAATGGTCCAGTGTTTCCTATATTAAGTTGGGAACTTTTCTAAAATAGACTATGAAATCGACAAATAGGCTTTTCGACTGCAGCCTATGATTCATCCTCTGGAGATCATGAATTTTATGGCAAGTCACTCAAAGGCTCTAGATATTTCTGATCAAAGTAATGAACTGACTGACCGACCAACATTGCCATCTAAAGAACACACACACAGAAAAAAAGACAGAAAGATTCTGTCGGTCTTCTTCTTTTCGTGATTGGCTCATGCAGACGTGTTTTCCCCACAATGTGAGGACTGGCTTGAAATGTCATTGTTACATGTCAAGTTATTGGCAAAATAATGTACCACAGTTTCTAATATTACTCCGACTGAAATACCACGGTATCAAAACCGATAAAACATTACAGAGGCACAGACAGCCACTCCAACATCCTCATTAGTGTCAGGTATTTCATTGTGTCTCTGTGGAAAGGTCAACCCGAATAATGACAGTCGCTGCAGAGCTCAGACTCATTTCTCTCCCAGCCTTCCTCTGGGAAATGCACACTCATGCCCCTTGCATCACACACGCAAACACACACAGTCACACACTTCCTTCTAATGACCAGCCGTTACCCACGGAGCATTTACAACACCTGCCAGGCCCATGCTGCATTCATCCTTCTCATACATTCATTAGTGTGTGTTAATATACACTTGGCTAATGGGGTGTGTATGAAAATGCACTTAGCCATCGACAAGAGAAGACGCAGTGCAGATTATGACTACTCTGGGACACATGAGGATAAGACGCATATAATGCTCTGTGAGTGTGAGTCTGTGCAAACATTTACTGGGGTCGTGACAAAGACGAATGGGAACATTAAGATTTGGGACAAAATCAGTGTGTGTGTGTGTGTATATGTGTGTAAAAAGACAAATATATATATATATATTTATATTTATATACATATATATCTCAACATGCCTTTTTCCCTTCCCCAGTTTCCTCCAAGGGAATTAGTTTTATTCCCTTTACATGTATTATCTCTTACGCCGTGCCCACAGACGACCTACTTATGTTTACGAGAATCCTGTCACATCTGAAGCAGGTGTAGCTGCTGTTATTGTGGCAGCAGACAGCATCTATGGGTGGATAGGTCAAGTTCTGCAGCGTATAGGTTTACCATACCAAGTCTTATCTGTTCTTCCGTTTTACACATACACACAAACAGTATAACACGTCATAAATATTAATAGTAGTTTCAGTCTCCGGGGCTGACAGACAAAGTAAAGAGGACATTATACAGCCAGTGGGAGCAGAGAGGCCCAGAGCTATGAGTCAAGGTCACCACCATAATACAACCCCAGCTTTAAGTCCTGCAGGGAAATCTTAGCTTCATAACATAACAGTATCTTCACTGGTGTAAAAATAGCAGAAAAAAACATTTGCCAAAGTAAAGTAGAGTGTAAAATGTTGAGCAGATTTTTTAGGTTGGGATGCATATTCAAATCATTTGATTAAGTTATATGAAATTGTGCACTCTCCCATCTCTCAGAAACAATCTTATTAATATTGATGTCCTGGCATTCATCCCGGAGACCTAGCTCTATTGCATAAGCTTTCAACTACATGTTTAGGAACAGATACACAGATGTTTCCCCCTGTTTTGGGACAATTCTGGTGACTTAATCTGCTTATTGAATGAGGTCAAGGGACAAACTAAAAGACTAAAGGGAAGCAGTTTTGGTCTTTTGAGTCAAGAGCGCGTGTGCAGTGGTTCACATTGTGATAAAAAACTAATGAGATGCACTGAATCAAAGCCCTGAGACATGCTGAGGGGGTCATGTGATAGGTGCCCAACGAAATAGGGAAGGATACGTCGTGACCAAAAAGACCAAATCAGCAAGCATCAGACATCCAGACATCTCCATTTCTGCCCTGACAGACTAAAACGCAGCGCAGGACTTTTCAAACTAAAATGGGATCAGCAGTGCTTCCAAACTTTTGGACTTTGCAGTAGAGTGGACGCCGGCCATATACGTAGCAGAGTAGATGTTTTGAAACAAAAACATAGTAGTGTGAATGTAGCCTGAAAGAAGTCAAGCAAAACGCTCAAGAGACAAGAGACATGACCCGTCTCCTCACCAGAACTAAAACCCTCCACTCATCCACCCCAGGTTTCTCCAGGTCAGAGTATGTTTGTCAGGTCACAATGTTACTGTAACTAAACACTGCACCCAGCATCTTTCTGCTTAAAACTTAATATCTGGGTCTATTTGTCTTTGCTGAGTGTGTGCTGAGAATTTGATTAGGACAGAGAGGAAGGTGGAGACATTTTGCATTAAATCAGAGTCTGGCCGAGATAAGAGAATATTAAAAAAGGAGAGGGACATTATAATATGTTTGGAAATGTTAAATAAATATGACTGCATCTTCTTATCTTGTATTTTTACCGAGGCGGGCACTTTAGTTAAACACAGAGGAGAGAATCTGGGGGAATTTCTTTAAATATTTTCAGACAGAGAAATAGAAGTGGACATTGTTCTTTCAATAAGGTCCATAACTGCAATTTACAGGCAAGAGGCAGAACCCTGCAATGCGGCCCAGTCTAAATCCTCTGTGGAGAAAACAAACATGGGCAGATGAAAATGGCAGGTGGGTTTAAAAGTGAGCTAAACATGCCTTCGGATTGGAAGTGGGCAAAGCTTCATTGACTCTGTGCAGTGCCCCCCCAGAGGCAGTATATTAGCCTGAGAGGGGCTCAATGGGGTGAGGTGCATCCCTAAATAATGAACTCCCAACAGCACAATAACTGAGCTTAATGGTTGCTTTCATCTTAGTGGGAAGGGAAGGGAAGGATGTGTTCACAAAAGGAAAACATCCAGACGCACATGCTCAAGTACATACAAGCTACATGCATCTCTGTGGGTAAAGCAGGGCTACGCATAAGAGCCATCATCTGCAGTTGACTGAAGGTGGAGGGTGTGTGGGTCTGGGTGCTAATGTCAACTTACGAAGCTCGCCGACTTTGAGAATCTCACAGAGCATCTTCGTCAGCTCGATGCTGCTGCGGCCGAATGGACACTCGTGCTTGTCTTCTCGGCTGCTGTTCTCCAGCACGATCTAAAAACACAAAGAATCAAATGATTATGAGAAGAAACATCAGGAGCAATTCTGCTCAGTGCTAGATGAATGGTCAAAATATGGGATGTTTACACTCACATCTTACAGTTCAATAATTTCATCTTATTACTAGAATTAAAACCATATTGAAGAAATTCCCTCGAGGCAGACTTTAGATATTGTGTTCAAAAGGCCAAAACGTGTTTTGTGAGGCCACCGTGATCTTGACCTTTGACCACCCACATCTGATCAGTTAATTCTTTTGAGGCATTCTTAAGATAACATATTCACAAGGTAAGGTCACAGTGACCAAATTCTAATCAAATCATTACGTATTATCCAAATTTTAAGAAATTCCCTCAAGGCGTTCTTGAAATATCATGTTCAAAAGGCCACTGGCTGTTGCCAGCGTGGAGTCATGATAACAAATGTAGAATATTCTGTGGCAGGCATGTGCATTCTCAGTGTGTTTTGCTTTTACATTTGCATCAATATACAGAACAACACCGGCTTACAAGGTCATTTTACTATAAACAACTCCATTAGGGTTGACTCTATTAGTCATTATCTGACCTTATCTGACCCTCACAGCTATCTGATTGGAAGGCAAAACACATAAGTGAAATCTCTACAGCAAAAGAATTCAGCCTAATTACGTGGAAGGCTGCAGCGCACCATAAATGAGGCTATCGAAGTCTCAATCATTCTCGCTGGTGACAGTTTAATTTGGGAAAAAGGAGACTCCGTTTTCTCCCTCTGGTCGGCTGAGTCAGCTCTGCTAAAACATCTCTTTTCTCAGGTCCAGAGACTCAAGAGTTACTCACCAACATAACACCAGAGTGCACAAACAGACACACAATCATTTTTAATCTCGGCCTCATATAGTTTTACTGGAGAAAATAACTTATCGATGAATGAGACGACTGTGGCGAGTCTGGATTGAACTTTCAAAGCATCTGTTAACTTCTACCTCTGTAAAGAACGAATGTAAAGCATGAACCACTTATATATTAATAAATGATGTGTTCTATTCTGCAGTAGGTGGAGTGTGGGGGTGATAGAATTACAAGAATAATTATGTCATTAGTAGGATTTAGTAGGATTATGAAACTCTGGTGAGATAAATATAGCACAAGTAGTGTCAATAAGGTACCTTACATACAATGCTGTGTAAATGAACTGAAACATCACTAGTGACAGTTAAGACTGACTAGCGATTGGTCCTATATCAGTAGGACCTTGCATGGACAGGACAGGGACACTTAAAGGGCCAATAAGATTTCAGCTGGCCCCCCTGGACCCGCCCCTGGTGTCTGGGATATTTTGGCTTCACTTCTAGATGAAGGGAGGAAGTGGAGATGTGTCGTCCATCTTTATCTTCACTCTATGCTAACATCCTATTAGAGACTGCAGTTGAGGTCAATCACAAGCCTATTAACCAAACCAATCCTGCTGACTGTCAGTGTAAAAATGACAGACTGACACTGGAAGGAATTAAATCAGTTCTATTGTCTGGGCTGAACAGCCTCATGAAATTCATTTTTTGCTGAAAGAAAATCTGTGTTAGAGCCAGAAACTAGACACAAATGAATGAGCCGGAGGGAATGAAGTTTGGGAGGAGGCGGAGGTGACGAGAAGGAATGCTAAAATATGATGGAGCAGTGTGTGTGTTAGTGTGTGTGTTAGTGTGTGTGTTAGTGTGTTGACATGGGGCATAACCGCACATGAATGTGTGTGAGCAGTCTTACCCTGATGTAGGCGTCCTGTTGATGTCTGGCAAAGTATAACATGTTATCCAGAGCCAGCATGCCTGGAGGGATCTGGGTGAAATCCACAGCTGGATTCACATGGTTCTGAGAGAGAGAGAGACAGAGGGGGAGACATACACTTGAACACAATACTACAAAATCTTTTTTTAAAGCTTTATTCTTTTGGGGATAATCGGCTGAACATGCTCTTTTTTTCCGCCAGATCAGTTGTTGTCTGTCGTCGTAGTGAAACGTGCGTGATTTTATTTTCTAAAAAACATGGAATTATGGAACAAGTTTCAACTTTCTGCAAGTTGGTGAATTGAATAAAAACAGTTGGCTGCCTGGAAGCAATTATTATCATGGTCAGAAAAATGTGAAGTGACTGTATATGATTTATAGCTCTCACACACACACACACACACACACACACACGCACGCACGCACGCACGCACGCACGCACGCACGCACACACACAAGGATATATACTGTCCTTATTCCACCTTCAGTTAGAAGCATGGATATATTTGCACACACATCACTCTGAAGTGGATCCTGAGAGTAAAAGGTGAGACAGGATGTTGAAAAGGAAAAGGAAGAGGAGGGAGCAGAGGATGAAAAGAGGACTTGAGGACACTGAGATCTGGCTCATCAGTTTTATAACCGTGCCTAACAGGAAGCAGATTTAAAGGGTCCAAACGGAAACAGACAAATACCATCACTCTCATATGGACCCATTAAATAATCCTCACTTAAAACACCTGAAGGCACTAAATGGCAAATAAATGATTTTCACAGTGATAGGGTCTTTGCAGATGCGTGTGTATGTGTGTGTATGTGTGAGTGTGTGTGTGTGTGTGTGTGTGTGTGTGTGTGTGTGTGTGTGTGTGTGTGTGTGTGTGCGCTGTCTAGCCTAGCTAGGCTAAGCAGGATTTTGGGGTATTTCTCTACACTGGTGGAGACGAGGCAGTCCAATTGTTCTTATCTTAACTGAACACACTGCAGTGGGAGTGTGGACGGGAAGAGCCCTGAAACAACTGTGAGCTCACACCAAGCCAATTTATTGTTATGCTACAGTTAGACCAGTAAGAAAGACAGACACATACACACACAGTCATGTCTCTATACTCCCCACATCATGAGATATACCACATAGACACAAACACACAGACACACATAGTGAGCGAAAGAAGATTGAAGGGGGGTAAAAGGAAAGTGCATGCACGCACACACACACACATGCAGATTTTAAAGTGAAGGACAATCAAGGCCAATTATCAGTGGTCCCTTGTGTTCAAACAGTGTTTGTTTTCCTTCCTGATCTCACTCTTGAGTCGTGTGTGTGTGTGTGTGTGTGTGTGTGTGTGTGTGTGTGTGTGTGTATTCAGTATCAGTACTTTGAGGTTTTCTCAAACACAAACTTACAATAAAGCCGAGCTTCTTGTAGTCGCGGGTGTACATGGACTTGCGCTTCTCGATGCTGCCACTGTTGTTGGGCTCACACTCCACGTCGAAGGCAATTCTCCGCAGCTCAAAGATGATGTCCCTCTGAGCCTGCACACGCAGAGAAGAATATTAAAGTGCTGCTCATAAATCTATCCGTCTTTTCTTCCTTTCAACATGTTGTAATTTAGGAATCCCTCATCTCCACTGTCTGGGGTCTTGCGGTGCCCAAGGCTACCTGGCCAGTAGCCATGTCTCTCAACTGTTTCTTGGCCAAACCTACAGTAACATTTAAAACAATTTAAATCTGGCCTGATCAGACCCAAACTGCCCACAAGCTGTTGAATAAAAGATTAATGATTGTTTACTCCTGGCAGCTGTAGCATGCTCGTCTGTCCTGCTGGGGGATCCCTCTGTGAAAAACACCTTTTTTCTTTTTTCTTTGTTGGAAATTGTTCTGCGTATACCTGCAGGGACTGAGTTTTTTCTAATAAAGTTACTTTTGCTGCATTGGATGTGCTAGGTTGGACAAACATGTCCTGAATGCTTATCATTCTGACTTTCATACTTTTTATTTGAAAAGTCTGGTGGTGTTCTAGATTTTTCTTACAGGTAACAAATCCCAACAACAGTAAACTGATCCTTATAACAATAATTTATTTATGTAACTAAAGCCTGATATGCCATATACCTCTATTGAACCCCGTCTACTGATAAATATAATATATACACTGGTACTGACAATTTGTGGGGTTCGATTTATTTATTGGTTTGGTTATAAAATATAATAAGAAAACCGAATAAATAATGCAATAAAGAGGTTCATTTATGTTTACATTTTACGTAATGAAGATTAAGAATTTTCTTTGTTCATTTTTCTTATTCATTTATATTTTATATACAATATTGTATTGTAGTCATATGAACTTGCATTACAGAATTCACTACCATATCTGTGAAATTACATTCCTCTCTTTACCCTTCCAGCATTCACTAATTTATCCATCCCCTGCCTCCACCCACCCTGACACTCATCACCAACTAGTGTCTGCACTGTTCCAACCTGGTCCTGGGGATCCATCTTTGTCATCATGCGGTCCTCCAGCAGGTTAAAGGTGAGCACCTGCAGCACATACAGCTGGTGGGCCATCTCGTCGTTGATGGCCGTGGGGCTCCGGATCACGTTCTGCGTGGCGTGAAGGACAAAGAGAGGAGGGGAGAGGAGGCGGGACGGGAGAATGTAAGACAGAGATGTTGGATGTGCAAAGAGAAGGTGAAGGAGAGAGGACGGGTTTTAAGGTCGGAGAGGCGAGACATGGATTTTGGAGGAAGACGGTGATAGATAACAATGAAGAATAAGAGGATTTTGGAGTGAATAATGAGGATTAGGAAGCCCAAGTCAGATGAAGGAAGAGGAGAGGGAGACACAAGCTTTAACATGAGGGAGAGGATGGAGGAGAGAAAAGAGAGCAGGTGTGAGAAAGAGAGAACAGTAGATAATAAGCAGGGAGGTGAGACAGAGGCAGGAGTGGCAAGTGTCATTTTCCTCCATGATATCACACTGGTGCAGAAGCATAAAACCAGACAGAGACAGAAGCCAACAAGGAGAGAGACAGAGAGACGAAGATAAACAGGAGAGAGACAAAGATAAACAGATAGAGAGGGACAGAGAGACAAACAGAGAGAGACACAGAGAGACGAAAATAAACCGAGAGAGACAAAGATAAACAGACAGAGAGGGACAGAGAGACAAACAGAGAGAGAGACAGAGAGACATAGATAAGCACGGAGAGAGATGGACAGAGTGACGAAGACAAACAGAGAGACAGACAGACCGAGACAGACATACAGACAGCAACAAACACACAGAGACAGACAGGGAGAGGCCCGGTTCAGACCTGGTATGAACATTCATCTGAGAGATTTGATTATAACTGTTTGATGATGTTGATTTTACAGATGTGTCCGATGTCACTGTTTGAGTGTGTGTGTGTGTGTGTGTGTGTGTGTGTGTGTGTGTGTATGTCAGCGCGAGAGAGAGATCGACAAAGAGAGAGAGAGAGAGGAGTCAGGAGGTGCTCAGTGATCTTGTGCAGTTGTACTGTGAAGACAGATTCTTCCTATTCAATAATAGTTATTATTTATTTGTATAGCATTTTTTAAACACAGTTACAAAGTGCTTCAAATAACAGGAAAAACACACACAAGCAAGATAAGGTTAAAGTCTTTATGTGGTGATCAGTGTGGCCACCAACAAATCAACATTTAGACACAGAGAGCAATGAAAATAAATGTGATTCATTGTGAAACTGTGGTTTGTCAGCTGAGCAGGTTAAAATGTCGCCCAGGACGCATTGGTGTTCATACAGAGAACAAAAAAATGTGGCCGAATGCGTACCAGACCACCTACGAATAAGCTCACAGTGATGGAATCTCAAGAGGATTAGGGTGCGTTCAAACCTGTACTTAGTGCTGATCATCACAGATGTTAATACCAGGTCTGAGAGGCATCAGAAAGATAATAAACTTAGACTGGAGAGGAAGAGAAGTTATTACACTTACACTGAGAATGATGGAGCGCAGCTGTTTCTGGGCAAGAATATGGGCCATCTCCTACAGAGGGAGAAAGAAAGGGGGAGAAAAAAATTACATATTCACATATAGATAAATAAATAAATATATTTAGCTGGAGAGTTGGGGGGGGGGGGGTTGAGAAACAACAATACATCAGCAATAAATGTGTTTTCTGGGGATTCTCTATGTTTAAAATAAAATGAATATAGGCAAAAAACAAAAATAACGTTGTCACGGCACATGGCTGAGTCTGCAGTGACAGGTAATGAAATAAGAAGGAAGCCATCCCAAAGGAGAACTTAATCTTAAAAAAGGGATTACTTAAGGCATTAACTACATGTCATCTACAGTGCAAACTACAAAGTGTGCTAATCAAGGGTGCACTTACTGTCAGGGGACAATTTAGGATGTCCACAATGTGCTCATCAAACTACCATATCGTGTGCAGTGAGGAAACAAAGTCAGAGAAACAGAGACATAGAGGGTGAGTGAATGAATGTGGAAAAAAGAAAGAACGAGTCTGACAGGAGGTAAAAAAAACTTGTTTTTTTGTCAGCGGTGCAGCTTTTGGGAGGAAGGAAGGAGGGTGGGGGTGAGGGGGCAACGGAGTCAGCAGAACAGTGAGAGACTGGGGGACCATAATAATAGCTGAAGCGACGGGGTATCACAAACACCGAAAACACACACGGTCATCTATCTGAGATCTAAGATGGTGTTGTTTGCTTCTGGCACTTTAAAGCAGAATTCCGGTATTTTTTTAACCTGAGTTTTATGTGCATGTGTAAATTAATGAATCTGTCCAGTAGATTAGCTCCTCTGGCAGCCAGCACACGATGGCAGTGACTGCAATGTAATCTTATGGGGCGACTGCGACAGTGCATGAAATGTCCACCACCAAGTAATTTTCACAAATAAAAGGAACAAATTCTGTTGGAAGACGTGTGTAATGTTGTCAGACCTTTAGCAAAGACCCGGAATAACAACTTGAGCCTTTAAGTGGTGAAAAAAGTACTTAAAACGGTCATTTCATGGACTTTCGCAGTTCCCCTGTAAGATTGCATTGTTGCCGTATGTGACGACTTCTGGCAAAGATAATCTTCTGGACGAGAGCCATTTATTTACACACACACATTTATGAACACAGGGCTGCAGAATACAAAATACCGGAATTCCCATTCAAAATGTGACATCTGTAATCTGTCTTTGTGTAAAAAAAACATGTCATGATCAGCATCCCTTTATAAAACCTCTCTGCAGAAATAGAATAAGCTGTAGTTATAGCTGTTAAACATTTTACGGAAACCCGGCACCCGAGAAAGAAATTGTTCACTTTTCACATAAAACAGCCCAATGAAGTGGAATCTGATCTTTGTCAAACTGTTAGTAACATCTCAGTAAAAAGAAACTTCTGAGTATGCGGTAATGTAAGCAGTAGTGCATTTTCACTTATTTCCGCATAACATGTCTTTGCAACTTTGTATGCTGCATGGGACGAATACTGTGGGTTAGCCCATTCATTATTAATGTCGAGGCACATCCCTGGACGCTGTGGTGCAGAGGCAATAGATCATGTGATTAGCTACAGGGCACGTGACATCGGTGAGGGAGCGAAAGAGAGAGAGAGAGTGGAAGAGGATATGAGTGGAGGAATGAGAGCATGGTGGAGCTAAAACACTTCTGCAGAGAGGAGACGAAAGAAAGTTGAGTGGTGCTTTTATTGGTACTTCACTTCTAGATGTTACTGTCGCACTACACTGTGAGTGTGTAACAGACACTGACACACACACACACCCACACAGGGTAAGTACTCTGTAACAGTACAAAACGCTGATGATAAAGTGACGTACAGCTCACTGCATCATGGAATGACACAGTACAGTCAGTATAGTGTGAGAATGATGCGTGTGCACACTGGTGTCTCACCTGTCTCTTCTCCTCAGGAGCTTTGAGGAACAGAGCGTTGATGACAGCGATGGTGTAGGTCTGTATGTCCTGATCAGTTCTGTAATTAAACAGCAGCACAATTAAGATTAATTAAGAAAACAAGCAATTCATTATTGTCAGCACAGGTGGTTTCAAATGCATTCATCACTGTGTAAATGACACTGATAAATTAGAATAAATGAATCAACTTCACAGAGTTTAATGATTCACCCTCTTACCCCTGAAGATGTGGGATCAGCTGTCCGATGGTGATCTCCTGCGCCACCTTGTGGTACAGATCCTGACTGTTGAGCACCATGGACTCCAGGATGGCCAGGGAGCGCTGCAGCACGGCCGTGTCCATCGCCGACTTGTTCACGTAGCCGGCAATCTGCAGAGGGGGTGGTGCAGGAGAGATGAAGGGAGACCGCAGAGAGGTCTGAATCATTTATCAGCAGTAATGCTTTAGACACACAGTGATGCAAAAATGCAACAGGGGCCTGGAAATGCACATTTTAAGTTAATTGTGGATTTGTGTTTGTAGCTTGTTGTCCATAATGTTTTTAGCTTGTTCTGAAATGTGAAAGAGGTGAAAACGAGGCTGGGTAATAAAACAATATCAATACTACTTGTAATATAGAAATAAAAGCAATAGATATAATACAGTCATTTATTTAACATGATAATTATCAATATCGTCTGATATCAACATTCTTATTGTGATGTATTGTTTGGCCACATCATGCTGCCCTAAGGGAAACCATGCAAAGCTAAACAAATTCAACTGTGATGGTTCATGTGTTTTAGATAATGAATTTGAGATAATATGACTGAAAAAGCTCCATTAAGCTGATGAGTTTTAAAAAACTTTTTAATTATGTTATTATACTGCAGATGCCTCTATTGTCAGCTATACAATGATGAATACACGTACACACCTTGTGATGTAATGTGACAAGGGAGCATTTATCAATATCGATTACTGTATAGATGGCGTCAAAACCAATATATGTGTGTGTTAAATCAATCATTTCATGCCAATATAGTGTAATTGAACAGCAGCATTGTTTCTGTCTCAAACCCCAGCCCTGTTACTGAATGAGTCATTTTCCTGGCTGACCTTCTTGATAAAGGCCACAGAGAAAGTGTCCCAGGAGACGATGCCATGGTCCATCAGCTCCACGAAGGCCGTCAGAGTGAAGGACAGCAGGTCACCAAAACTACGAGACGACACACGGACACACACACAAACACACAAACCATAGGAAACTTCTCTCGAGCAGATGGTCTGGAGCAGTGTATAGCAGCAAAGCCCAGATGGCTTGGAACATAACAAGGAATGAGCGATCAGCGAGAGACAAAGAGAGGTGGTGGAGAGGAAGAGGAGAGAGGACGAAAACAACATAAGTTCAAAGCTGCGACCAGGCTCGCTGAAGAGAAAAAAAACTGACAGGGAGAGAGCAAGAAATGGGGGAGAAGGTGTGCGATGCAGCGCAGACAGACTGGCCTCCGAGAAACAGCAGGGGCCATCAGGGGGCCAGCAGGAGCCGGGCAGCACAGTGTGGCGTTCAATCAGAACCAGAAAGCTACATTATAGAATGAAGTCATGCAGTTACACAAATACAAGGAGAAATAGATCACGCTGCAGGAGTCGCAGGAGGCCAAAGCAGGGAACACATTATAAAATGTCTGTTACATCCAAGATATTACAGCAGGAAGTCCTTAATGAAAAATGTAGGAACCGTTATCAAATATAAAAAGTTTTCACTGGCAAACAAGTCATGTTAAAAATCAAAAAGTTAAAGGTATTCCTGCTGACGTGTAGAAAAGTGCTCAATAAATTGTATGACTTGATGGATTGTTTTACAACACTGTCCTCTACTGCTCAAATTTGGTATTGCAGAACTGGCCTGCACTTGTGCTCAAGTGTGTACGTGTTCAAGGTTGTTTTATGTTTTACTGTTTTAGTTAATTGTATAAATCACTATAATCAAACAACAATAAAATGTTTCCAACAAAAACTCTGCATCTTAAAAAAACAAACAAATGGACAATTAGTAACCGACAGCTGAAGGACAAACAGGCTTTTGCAGATGGCACTGAGGTGACATACTGTGGTTAACTACTGGACGCTACATGGAGGAGCAGAACACTGATATTATTGGATAGATTATTTAAGGCAGACAGAGAGAAAAGAACCTTGATGGATGGCTGATGTTCCTGTCAGCTCATTATGATGAAGAGGGAAAAACTGGCTCACAGCGAGCCCAGAGAAAAATCCCCTGAACCCTGAGCACCGTGTTGCATAGAAAACCAAGATTTATTTCACGGTAAGCATTGACTTACACTAGAAGTAATGATGCTTTTTAACTGTTACTTGGAAAAACAGCGTTTCAATGGGTTTTCTTGATGTAGTTGATTTTTAAAAATGAATAAATCTTAGTCTTCTTTCAGTTTAGAATATTAAAGAAGTCGATTGATTATGTTGCCATAAACCACATGCAAAAAAACAAACAAACAGTGCCACACAGATTCTGAAATGGGAGCCTGTGGCTGGGTTATAAACATATAAATCATTTCCCATAAGGTAGTGGGGCCAGAGTCTTAATCATGCAGACTCGGTCAGCAGGTTAGGAAGGGCAGAGAGCCAATGACGTTACCCAGCCAGAGGGTTGGGGTGTGGGGGGTGGGGGGTGGGGAGCCTTACCAGGGCTTCATAATCTTCTGTAGTTTCTGATAGCGCCTGCAAAGATTCGAAAAACTTTGGCGTCACAGTTGGGAAACAAAACAACCAACAACCTTGGTTGGTTGGTGTCAGCACAGAGCAGGGAACAACACACATCACAGCCGGTTGACAAGGTAATAGGAAACAAAAGAAATCTCCATCTCACATCATTAACACGTTAATTCTTATTGTACAAATAAGACACAAGTTCAATTTAATGTCAATATTTTACTTTCATACACTGACTGATAGTAAACACCCTGAACCAGTGAGTCTACCCAGATGCTGAGAGCATGCCAAGCAGAAACAGATGCAGAAGCAGTTTGCTGCAAAACCTTAATTTCATATTGAACTTTAGGTGGAGATGAAAAATACACAGCATTTTAATGTCTTGATGTGACAACAGGTTCTGTAACCTCAGATTTCTGCTGCATGCAGCACATGATGATATGGTTTATACACAGTATCATGGGTGAAATGCTGCAGTCATTAAATCACACAACCACACAAAGAAAGACACAATGAGACAAACAAAGATGAACATAGACCTGTCAGAATCTGTGTCCCTTGCAGAACAGACAGCGTTCACATGCAGGGACTAAATCTCAAAACCTGTATACTATGTCAGCGAGACAATGTGCTTCTTCTGCAAGTCAACTTTCTCTTTAAGACATAAAATGTCTCTTCCCGTTAGTTATCTTGAAAATAAAAACACTTAATGAGATGGCTGAGTATGCTGCAGGCCAGGAGACTAGTGGCCGGTCACAGAAACATTAATATTTTAACAGTGAAACTTCGCCTCACAGAGGAGGTGAATAAAACATTCACTTCCTGTTGCAAAGCAAATGGCAGCGTGGCTTCACATGAACTTTGACCTGATTTAATTCCTGTATGCATTACCACACCCTTATACTTCTGTTAAAATGGAAAAAACCTCCTCTAACTTTTGATCTATGGATGTTTTGTATCATCCTCCCTTGAGAAAATACAATATACTGTGCACTCTACTTGTACACTATTTGGCAACCTGTTCTGGACATTTTTAATTTGTAGAAAGAAATCACAATGTATTTATAAATTCATAATGAAGCTACATGGTACAGTTGTTCCATATTTTAGTCAGTAGAGGGCGATATCTGCCTTCGCCTTGTGAAGCTGGTGTGGGCCGGAAAGGCAGAATTGACTTCCACATGAATACATGAAAACAACTCTGGCAGAGGCTTCGAATCCCAGCGACACTCGAGAGTCGTCAGCACCGAGCCTCTTGAACAATTACAGCTCAGGTTGGTTGTCAGGCACATTAATGAGAGTGTGTGTTTGTGTGTGTGTGTGTGTGTGTGTGTGTTAGACACTGATATCTCTACCTCTCTCTCACACACACACACACACACACACCTATGCATGCACAGGCACTTTTAAGCTCTCCAGCCCTGAATAACTGATACTAAAGTAATTTACATAAAACCACATTTAACGAAAGAGCCGCGAGCAGAGTGGAGTCAACACCGTTGCTGCTGATGGGCGCCTCGCTGTGAGATCAAACTGGGTCAAATATCTGCTCATCTGAACCTCACATGCAGAAACAGAGAAAAAGCTTAAATGACTTGGGGTAAAATTTGGGGAGTGAGCGTAATGCTAGAGATGCTGTCTGATAATGCGCAGAGACAGGAGACGTGGTTCCTGCTGAGCAAGAGATTTTAAACACCTGACTGGGACGTACAACTTTATAAGAGACGCGAAAGAAGACACTGTGGACGTTAAGGTTATTGTTCACAGATATACATCTATAGAAATGTTTTTGGTTTTTTCTGACCCTTGACCTCGTGTCAGTGTGTGCTTGCACCATGAGTGTGGTTTCAGAGCAAAGTTGTTATGCGAACAACTCTTTAATCCATCTTTTCTTTCAAAAAAAAAAGGGAAAAAGGGATGAATAATGAGAAATGCATGAGGCAGAAAAAGAGAACGACCCAGGCGGCTGGCTGCTGCTGCCCTCCCTGTCAGTTTGAACCGTGTGTGTTGTGTGCGTTTTTACACTCCTGAAGCAACTCTCATCTGGGTTTTGACTCTGGCTGGTCGGCACCTTGTATTCACACAGTATGCTCCTGGCACACACACACACACAAGCATTCATGCACAAACACACACACACACACACACACACACAAGCATTCATGCACAAACACACACACACACAGTTCCCCCCTGGCATCACGGCTGAGAAATTCCACCTCAGCGAAAATGTCCTCGCTGTAACCTTCAGCTGAGACGGTCTCCAGGGACCTCCACCCCCGTCAACACACACAAAGACGAGCACACACACAGTGAGCAGACAGAGACCAGTGCAGAGCTCTTCTCAGTTGAGTGTAATATCAGTGTCATGGTCAACAAAGAAGAACAGGAGCCCATGGGCATGTTCTACATCTATAATAAAAGCTAGTTCTTCTCTTTTGAGCTGTAACTCTCATGGATGACACCTTTAGTGTGTAAGAGGGTTTGAAGGTGGATCCACTGGAGATGATGTACTCAAAATTTACACTGTCCAGTAACACACATTCTACATGGAGACAGATCTGTGGTTGATTGGATCAAGCTACTTTGTGTTTTATTGGACATATTGTACCTGACATATTTTGATAGTAGTACATTTGCCTGCCACACTTTATTACCAAAGAAGAGATAAAATATTTATTTGGTTTTAATAACTGCAGGGAACTTTTTTTGATAGAACAAATCTGAACATTATTTACGTTCGACTGGGAGTTGCCAATAGCTTTGTGTGAACTCTATGAGCCACAAATGTTTCACAATCAAATATTATTGTATTATTATTATTATCAAGTAATATTTCCTGATTTTAAAACAAGTCATTACATTGTTGATGGCAAATTTGAGAATAATGACTATGATTGTACATTTCAACTGTGATGTGACGTCAAGTTGTGTAGTGGGAACTTCAGTGATACAATGACTTTGAAAGCTTGAACTTGAGATAAGAAACATGAGGAATATAAGAACATAAAAATCAGAATGCACGGTGCAACGACCGTGGAATATGGTCAAAGCTCAATCTGATCAGTTAAACCTATAACGGACATGAGTTGTGTTAAGACACATCGCTGTAACAAATCCCAGGTTAGTAATAAAACGTCTGAGGTGGACAAAACTGCAGAGATGGACGGACAGTTGACTTACTCAGTCCCACTCTCCACCATCTGTGTGAGCAGGGAGATGCCGTCCAGGTTGATGAACTCCTGGGCGAAAGTGATGTCACGGGACGCGTTGGCCAGGTCCTTCAGAGCCTCCAGCTTGGCATCCATGCTGGACGACTGGATCCGCTCATGGAGCTGGACTGCTGTCTGGTACTGGAAGGGAAGGACCCATAAGAACTGTATCTTTGTCTGTGCATTCACCCTGAAAGTATTTTCATATAAAAGGAATAGAACTTACAGGAGAGGTGGTCAAGCGCAGTATTGAGCCGTTCTTGATGTCATTGCGATTCTGTGGAGGATTATGAAAATAAAAGCAGAAGTTAGAAAAGCATTTTGTAAGGAATACATTGGAGTGTCGGGAGTAAAAGCACAAAAGCAAACCTTTTCTGTGATGTAAAAATTTGTTGCGTCAGCGATCTGCAGAGCAAAGTTTTCATGGTTCCCCAAGGACCAGCTAAAAGCCATTGAATAGAGTGAAACATTTCATTGCTTAAAAGTGGAAACATCTTCTGCAAAAAATACAGCTAACAAGATGGAGAATGACTTTTGCAGGAAGTATTATTCTTAAATTTATGTTCACACCCACACACTGAAAACAGTAGCTGCATACTCACCCTTCACACACTTCTTTAATGATGGCTGACAGAGGCTTTTTCTGTGGAGAAAGGCAAAACTGCATTTAGTCCACAGTCAAAGCTTTGGTTCCTAAAACAACAGTCAACTCAAGACTGAGCTGCAATCATTTTATATTACTGGACTGGCACAATGAGACACTGTTCTGCAGGAGCCTGTATTTATCTTACTGTACAACGGCTGATGTAGGAGCACTGACCGTGCCTGTTGCACCATTTCATTTACTATTACTGTTCGTGGAACTTATTCTGCATCAGTAACAGTGATATTCTGCTCCAAAGTGGTGGAACTGTACTTACCGTCAAGTTTGTGTTACGGGGGCTTTTGTTTATAGCATTTATATTTATATGGTTATATATTTTTAATCTTACTCTGCACCACTGAATTTGCAAAGAATCTATGTCTTAAGTTTATAAGATTTGATGCATTTTACTGTAAAAACTATAGCTTGCAGTAGTATTAGAAATATTTTTTATCAGCCTCAGTAAAAAATAACTAACTGAAATAAAAAGTTCAAAAAGTTTCCTTATTTATTTTAGAAAAATGTCATCAAATGATCAAATAAGTGGATGAACCAATTTGTGAAATTCTGAATGAAGGACATTGATAGTTTTCTTTAAAGGCATTCTCCTACCTATTTTAAATATGAAGGTCAGTCTACTCAGACAGTGAATATCCAGGCTGTGAAAACAATGGGAACATGTCTACTGGGGCTCTGGAGGAAGATTCCCAACGTGATGAGTTAACACTGATGAATGCGTTTTAGTTGCATTATGGGACAGATTTTTGGAGCTAGAACCATGATGGAGATATCCTGATCTCTGCTGCTCCTAACCACTAATCAAGAGTATCCATTTAAAGTATAGTTGTTTTTAAGCACTAAAAAAAACTGTTCTTTCACCAGTGTTTCTCCATCTACTGGCTCAGGAGACTTATCCACAAGTCCAGTTTAGAGCTTGACTGACCCCCACAGTGCCAAGCTCAATTTTTTCATAGCACACAGGCACAACAAGCATGTGCATAAAACCACACAGTTATAACTGTGCACATGCACAGAGAGCAATTTGGCGAGCATCTGTATACAATGTACGGAACATTGCGGTTTATATTATGGCTCTCTATCACTACTTTCCTGCAGTTAGAGCAGCGAGAGTAGCTACTTCAAAGAGCACACGCTGTGGTGATGAGGATTTACAGAGAGAAGTGATGGGGGCAGGATGAGGGGAGGGGGTGTTGTATGACAGGGAGGGAAAGACAGGGGGTGACAGATAATAAAGGTGGGCTGATATGAGAACAAAAGAGGGAACAAAGGATGAAAACATAGAAAAATTAAGAAAAATACAGCACACACATGGAGAAACAACAGCAAAGACGAGGAGAGGGAGAATGGAGGATATTAGTGGGAGGGGACAGGACAGCAGTGAACAAAGAGAAGGAGGGGTGGAGGAAAATTGTGTGTGTATATATAATGAAAATAAAATATATAATCTATGAGTTTCAAAAAGCTGTTCAAGGACATTTTAAAGGCTCAATGTTGTAGCTAAAATCAAAAAGCAGCAAGAAATGGAGAAAAACATAAATGATATTACAATGTATATGACAGAAATATTGATTCAGCATCACAAACATTCAGGAACCTGAATACAACCTGAAAAATCTAGGATTTAACTGTAAATGTTTGATATTTCTTCATTTTTCATTAGGAAACTATTAATACTCTCCACCATCAAAGAAACAGTGAAAGCTCTGCAATATCTTAAAAGGAGATGAAACCACTGGTGACTTGCTTCGAGCATTTCCTCCTCTCATCAAAGCTTTATCCACTTTGGACATCTATTATTAATAAACTAATACATTTAAACATGTGGAGCTTTAACTAATGATATAGAAAGATAATAATCTTTTCCCACATGTGCAAGGTTTTGTTTAAGTTATGATATTTTCTGCTCCCTTTATTCTGCCATTTAATCAGTCGATTTAGTTTTAATATAAAGAAAAAAAAGTTGATAATATGTAACTGTTGCAGTTACAGCTTGTTTCCACTGCTGCAAGAGACCAGACAACATTTAATACAGGATCTAAGAAGGTTTTGGTAATAGACCATAGTCTCTAAAACCATTTAAGTGAATAATGTCTCCTTTAAAAACATTTCTCTCATCACTCATCTCACCACACACACACCATCACCTTGTCCTCTCCTGTTATTGCAGTTCTGACAACCAACAACACTAAAGCGCTTATTGAAATTGTCTGCAATCCAATTTACACACCACTACACAAATCTTGTACTTGTGTGCCTATAAGGCACCGAGGATGTTTGGAAAGAGAGAAATCGCAGTAAGATTTATGCAGATACACAAACAGAGAGAAACAACTGCATCTTAACACAACGTGGCAGAGGAACCCACACGCACAGATACCCATATACAAATTGGCACAAGTGCACATATACACAACTGTCAGCACCTAAGCACAGACACACTTTAATAGTAACAAGTATGCATGTTGCCACACAAACACACCCACACACCCATAAACAAACAGAAAATACACACACAAATTGATATTCTTGCAGACACACATTCTCTGGGTCTCAAGACAGCGAGAGCAGCCGAAGCCCACTCCCCATCGCATGACTCAGACAGCCATATGCTGCTGCAGGGCCTATTGTACAGAGGAGATGAGGAGGGGGGGTTGTTGACGCGGAGGACAAGAGAGGAGGAGGAGGCACAGCGCAAGTTTCACAGATACAACAAAAGACGGGGAGGAGGAGTGAGGGGGAAAGAACGAGAGTTGAAGAAAAGAGGGCAAAGGAGGAGGAGGCGACAGATAGGAGAAACAAGAGGAAGATGACAGGATGGGGTGAGACAATTAGAGAAGAGCGGAGGAAGGAGAGGAGGTGAGGTTGGTTTAAAGAAGTGAAGACGTTTTACTATTCAGGCAGATCAAGAGACTTTGAATACACAAACTACATCCCTAAATCTACACTCCAGAGTTTACAGCAAACCCAGAGGCACACGTACTCTGGTTTTCAATGTTTCATTCAGTGGTTCATCCATTGAGAAGGGCAATCATGGCTCCAGTTGCCACGGTGACTCATAGCTTGTACAATCATTAGTCCATCCCTGAGTCTCACTCACACACACACACACACACAGGTTTTTTAAATGCAGGTAAAGATGCCAAAAATTGCAGCGATTGATTTTTTTTACCCCAGTGTGCCATGTTCACCTTGCCGTCTTGCCTAATAAGTGTGTTCACCTGGCTGTCATGTTTCCATAGATGCCAACTGGAGCCGATAAAAACCTGACCCACGAGTAAATGCCGATTGAATCCATTTCCTTTGCAGACAATCATTTTTTGACCAGTGGAAAAGGGGCTTTAGAAGAACATGTACGTGCAGAGTGAGCAACAACAGTTAAGTCTTCAGGAAAGAATGTGGTTTGCTCCGGGTACAGCATATGAGGCCATATTATTGGTTTGGGCTGATTTGTTCTAAAATAAAGTGCCTGCATGCGGACACCGCCAATGTCTTTCCTTCCTGAGAGTTTTATGAACTCAGTATTTGGAAATCCAGAGGCCTCCTCACTACGGTTTAGAGCCGTGAAGCTGGAGAGGTAACATTATTGCTAGTTTGATGGGATTTAATCAAATCCAGCAATGAATTTCTTATCAAATGTAATTGTGTTCATTTCCATGAAACCGAAGTTACTCAAAGAGTGAGTTTAGATCTGTGATCCACAAGAACACAACACAGTTTTTGGGTGTAACCTAATTAATGTTCACAGCCTTTAGCTATAAGAGAGACACAGTAATGTGCTGATAATAAGACAGTGTCTTTTTTAGTTTTTGGTCCTCAGACACCTACCTGGTCTATCTCCATGAGCTTGGGGAAAGCCCCTGGCCACTCAATGGCCACCTTGACGGTGTCTGCCGGTGGCGGCATGGCTGCCGGGGTGGGGGGGGGTCGGTGTAGGTCTCGCTGCCTCACACCTCTGTCACCACCACTGGAGGAGACTCATCCAAACCTGCAGGACAGGAGTGAAGGGAAAAGGAGGATGGACAGAGGAAAGAGAGAGGAAAACAGGGGGGAGCAAAATGGAACAGAGATTAGTAAAGATCTGGGTCTACTTATTTGAGATGAAGCTTGCTTGCATTTGCTTCTTCTAAAAATTATTCCTGACTAAAGACAAAAGGTGAAAAGGGGGCAGAGCTGAAAAATGCATAAGAGCTGAGTACTGTGCAGCTCGGGGGACTGCTCATAAACTACTGATAACTCCAGCAAAAACTAAAGTGAGCAGCTCAAACCAATTATTCACCTTCATATATCATTTAAGGGTTGAGAGGAAATGAGTCAGTTATACCTACACTGGGTGTACACGCAGCATTCACTCTGGCTATACCTTGAAAATATCTGAGGTCAGGCTACAATGCACAAGTGTCTATTTAATCACTGCTGATAACCACAGCAATCACCCACAGCTTAAACAGCCTCTCGTGTTGACCTTAAAAACTAATTCTAGTGGACCATTTATACAAGCTTAGTTGGAGATACTGGTTTGTTCACTATTTGATTTGCAGCCGAGGCCCAATTTCATTTGCAGTTGTTGACACACAGAGCATTTGCACGTGTTGTTGGGCCAGACAAACAATAATTCGATTCAAATTGAAGATTATCAGCTAATGAGGTCACAGCAGATAAGTGGGTTGATGAAATGTCATTATGTTTTTAAGAATGTACGCTGTGCACAACTTCAAGGATGAAGAAGCTCTGGTTCAAAGTTGTTTTTGGATGAGTTGTAATGTTTTTGACAAATAAAGCAACGCTCTCTTTCATGAGACATAGCAGCACTTACACCACAATAGCAGGTGAGCATGCAAGATACAGCACAAGTAGCTTTAGTCTTTAGTCCAGAGAATTTCACTCTATTCAGCGTCTATGGAATAAAGCGGCATTCCACAAAGTTTTACACATTAAGGTTAGGTTATCCATCATGAGGAACACAAACATCCATCAAAACACAAAATCTGCGATTCTGAATGAGTTTAATCAAATCTGAGGGAACCAGTCAATGACATCACCCTGCTATTTATGGCTTAAATTTGGTGACAAATGATTTTTCTTCACTATACGATCTTAAGGTATTTTAACCTTTTCTTTAGCCATTACTTAGAATTGTTTTTTATTTGCTGTCTTTGCTTCTAAAGAGATACAAAGAAATATGGAGAGTGAAAAGAGTGAGAATGAGCATTTTTGGCATTTTGTTTCTCATCCCAGGCCCAGAAATCAAGCAGTATTATCAAATCAAATGTATTCTATAGCCCATATTCACAACCATAATTTTCCACATGACGCTGAATACAAGGTACAAGGTGCGACATTCACTGTCCTTTACCCTCAGCTATAGGCTGATGATTAATGATCAGAAAATGCCTTTTAACCAGGAAAGGGGAATAGATGCTGCACAATACAGAGCAAATCAACAAAATAAAAAACATTTGAAACATCAAAACCTAAAACTGTCATTTTCTATTTCTTTTTATGAGTTAAACCCAACTGAAGCAATTAAAAAAGAGCCTGAATCTGTATTTGCAGCCATATGCACTGTGGTTCATACAGATAGCAACGAGCTCTGCAGCACTCATGCACTACAATGAGCTTGTAATCCTGGGTGGCTCCTCCCTGGCTTCTGTCCCTGTGCAGAGGACTCCTGAGAGGGCACAAAAAAAGCATGATATCTGACAGAGGAACAGGCAGCTGGATTGACCTGAAACCCTGTGGCTTTCTGAGATAAACCAGCTGGACGTGGTGGAAAAAAACTACCAAATCAGAGTCACTCCAACCCACACAGGGGGTATCTGGTTAAAGGCACCTTTGTGTGCCTGCAGGGGTCTAATGAAACCCACCACTGCACAGTTTTGAAGTGGAAAATGTAACACTGATGCCCCCAAAACTGACTGAGGGAGGCATCAATAATTTACCATTCCAGCCTGTCTAGAAATCCTGGATAATCTTAATTCCTGGTGAAGAAGCCTGTTTACGTATTTATTCTCAATCCATAATGCAACAACACCAGCTCAGTCTAATTCCTGGGGGACAAGTATTGAGGAGTAAAATGTGTGTCGATATATACAGCATGTGTGCGTAAAGAGAGAGTAGTGAGTCATTAAATGTGTGTGTGTGTGTGTGTGTGTGTGTGTGTGTGCAGTCAGTGTTACTGTGTGACTCTGTTTGATGAGCAGGTATTAAGTTAATGATACTGTAGTATATGTAATGAGAATAGCCTGGCGTTGTGTGTGTGTGTGTGTGTGTGTGTGTGTGTGTGTGTGTGTGAGTCACCCCATAATAATCCTTTATTCAAGGGCCCGTTGCCATGGCAACCGCTGCATCAAAAGCTTGAGATGTGGATGCATCCCTCAGTCTCTCCCTCTCTCTCCTGCGTGTCATAGTCAAGTCACGTTTGTCACAACTCCACAAAAATGACTCAATCCATCCCTCTGCTTTGGATTTGAATAGTGAAACATGAACGATTGTTGTCATTGAAGATTGTAATGCTTTAGTAAGATATGTTAAATACTTTCTGAGACACTTCAGTGCATCTCTGTGCCCCCCCTCTGTAACCTCACGCAGAGGGGGAGAAAAAGCTCATGCTGGTGAATGAGATGTGGAGGAAACACTAAGATAAACAAAGCTGGATGAGCAAACATTGGAATTAATGAAACAAATGTGTACATTTTAAAGAATAACAGCAGCATCATCCTGTTTAATCCCTGTTGGGATATAAATGTGCCTCACAAACACAACCCTTGTAAGAGTCATCTACTGTGTGTACAGACTTTCCTCCTCAATATTTGTCATGCTACAGCTAGAAAGAATAGACTGTATGCAAAGATGGAAGATATGTCTCCACTTCCTCCCACTATCCAGAAATCAAGCTAAAATAGCCGCAGTAGCTAAGTCCTGTCGAAAGACACACACGACCAATCGAGTGTCAGTTTCACTCCATTTTTACAGCATCAAATAACTCATCAAAACCAAACTTACCAGAAAAATTAACTTGGACAAGCATCTACGTGATAATAACTACCTAAAATGACAGAAAGCATCTTTGACAAAAAAATTACATCAACATACTTAACTTTTTAGTTTGGCCCATGTCCCACCCACTAACATGGAGGAGGTAGCATTTATGACTTATACTGCAGCCAGCCATCAGGTGGCGATTTCTGGTCACAGTTCTCTATAGAAACAATTTGAGGATCCTGTTTAAAAGTTTATGTAATGCATTCATGTGGAAAATATATAGGCAAATATATCATTATTGAATTGATCAAATCCTTAATTCAAACTGACAACCTAACTTCCGACTGGTTCAACATTTCAGATGACTAACTTTCAGCTTTATATCTAGTAATGTGGCTCTTATAATCTGACAAAACCAATTTGTTTAAAATATCTGTCTAACGGCTCATTTTTCTTGCCCAGTCTGCTTTTGTGATTAGCCATGCTTCAAGATTCCCGCTTCTCAGTAATTAATTCAGTGAAAACAATGCTGTCATAACAGAGAAGCAGAAAATCATGACAAAAATTGTAATAAACGGGAATCATTCTTTGCAATGGAGAGAGAAAAGTTAATATGCGTGTGACATCACTGTCCTTTTGACTAAGGATTTGTTTTCCAGTAACGAAGTGTGTGTGTTCAGAGCACCTTGTCATCATCTTCTGAGAACTATATGACTCAGAGATAGACGGCCTTGAAGCTTATTGATTGGACTAACACACACACACACACAAAGCTGACAGCCACAGTAAATCCCTTGAAAATGGGCTCAAACATAATTGAGAGACAGGCCGGTTTAACACACCGCCATGAGCAGGGCCACGGACCGTCCAGCATTCATTGGATCAACATGTTTTGACGCATGCTTGTAACAACTTCTGAAAAACAAGGTTTTCCCACTAGGACCTTCTCAGTTGTGTGTTTGTCTCCATGCATCCTCCACACATCATCAGTGAATGTTTACCACGGGCTGCATATCAATCTGTCGCTTGCATCTCATCGCAGCAAATGGAACCTTGTTATTGAGCTCGCTGCTGTCAGAACTCATCACGTCAGAGCAGGTGATTTGCTAAAACCTGGTTCGATGTGAGTGCAAGTGAGCGTTGGGTTTATTTTCCCTCTACCAGAGAGGTTAAACAGGCTAACAGGACACAGAACTGACTCCATCTATTCCTATTTCCAGGAAAACGCTCCTGTCAGTTTTTCAGGATCTGACCTCGCTTCTTTCCACTTCTCTTTTACTCGTGCATTCATTTTGTCTGACATCTTGTACTACCATCAATGTCTCCTTTTTTTCTTACTCTAAACTTTCTCTCTCCACAGAACATTATATTTCTAGATTATGATGAAAAAGAACATAAACCAGTTGCTTCACACTATGTCCAATCATTGGTTTCACACACGTTTATGATCCTGCTGCTGGTGTAATTGCACTTGTTTAACTGGATCTAGCAGATCAGCAAGTTGTGATTGTTCAATGTGTCTTGAAACAACTGCTGTAACCAGAGAGGTATGTGTGCCGCTGCAGGGTTTCGTTAACGAATTAACTGCAAAAGAGTGGACATAAACTAAATCTCATGTTACGCTCAGAAACCTGTGACCTGATCCGCTGCCAGAGGTCGAAATTTAAGAACAAACATCAATAAACAGGGGAGAGGGGGAAAGAGGAGAAGAAACACGGAGGGGGGGAGAGGGGGGGGGAAGTCCTGTGATTTGTTGGGCAGCAGAAGAAGAAGAGGGCTGGGTTTCACCTCAATAATTCATGATGAGTAATCTGAGGGTCACATCATCTGTGGAGGGAGGAGGGAGGGGAAATGAAAAGAGGTGATGTAGGGATGAAGGTGAGAAATGAAAGAGGAAGGTTGAGATGAAAGTTGAAGTGAAATAATGACATTAAAAGTAGATTAAAGAAAAGGGATAAAGAAAAAAGTGCAAATGCAAGTGAAAATGCAACACAGGATAATCAAGAGAGCAGCACTGTGGTACAGTGGTTTTCACTGTCGCCTCACGGCAAAAAATCCCAGTTACTTTCCATGTGGAATTTTCATTTACTCTGGTTTCCTCCGACACATGGACTCATCAACAGAAACACTGCTTAATGTGCAGAGCCATAGGCAGCTGGCTAACCTGGTGTGTGTTGTGGACTGTATGTACTCCTCTTTAACCATGTATTGACAGCTAGCATGGCACATTACTTTGAAAGCCAACTTTGTGTGTCCGGAGCATGAAACTGTGACCGGCCCCAAGCAGCCACCGGCTGACGCAAACACAAACGTGCAATTGCAGGGTCCGTCCAAAATGGAACTATAACTTGATCATGGAGATGTGAATGTGTATGCAGTCAGACTGACTGTGTGTTGGCGCTGCGATACACTGGCCTGCCACCCAATGCCTGCTGGGTTTGGCTCCAGCCCCCTCACAAACTTGAAAGAATAAACTGCATAGATAATGGATGGATAATGAGGAGCAAGACAGTTTGAGAGATATGGGGGGGATCAAAACAGAGGCAGTGAAGACAGATGAAGATAAAACAGCAAAAGTTAAAGACACAAGAGGACAGAGAGAAGAAAGAGGGTTGAAAGTGAGATTTTTCCAGAGCTCTGCATAAGTAAGTAATAAGCAGTAATGATTTCAGAAAATAACTCAAACTTGTCTACTGGCATTGAAATCATTAATGTTTTACAACTGCATCCTTTATATAATTTGCCTCATTTTTTCGCAGCTTCTAATGAATCTATCAACACCACCTTCTTATGGGAACTGCTCAAATAGAATTTTGATTGTATCGTCCCTGCAAAATTAAAAAATGAAGCTGTCTATTTGCTTTTTAAAAAAAAAGAAGATTTTAACACTTTGAAGTTATTTTAATTAAAGCTATATCTGATAGTGTGATAGAGAGGGGGGTCGGGGGAGACAAACAGAGTAAGGGCATGAATATCAAGGGGAACGTGATCTAAAGTAAAGTGCAGCCTCTCCATTCTGCTCCTCTTGGGACCTTTTAGCAGGAACCCTGATGGTGGGAGGGAACATGAGGCAGCAGTTTTTACAATGTCAGTGTGACCAGCCCTGATGAACCTCAGGCTTATAAAGGAAATTCTTTGTTGGCACATTTACTAAATTGTTAGTGTTTAAATTTGAGGGGATGACCTCAGGCATTTGCATTTAATTACCACTTCATTTGAAGCAGTACGCCTGGGCTGATATGAACGACACACCATGTTTAGTTCAGACACTGTGATCCTCCAGGGCCTCTCCACACGTAGATTATGATAAAATCACTCAGTTAACTCACGCCTAACTAAGACTAATGCAGTTTAATAAAAATTTCCTGCCATAAATCCTACCTTGAAGGACAAGTGTGATTAAGCTGGCAGAAATGGAATATTATATTTAACTGAGTGTATAATCCCCTGAAACTTCTATACAACAATACTATGTTTTCGCATGAAAACACTGTTTTCAAACTAAAACTCTTTCTGTCTGTAGTGTGGATGTAGAAATGTGCATCTTAGGTATCAGTTTGTAATATGCTATAAGTTTCCTGAACAAACAGAAGAAGAACCTGAGTGTGAGGAGAAGGACTCAAACTGAAGCACAAGTTGTTTGTGCAGCAGCAGCATATTTGAGACAAACCATTTTTCGGCTGCAAATCTGACTATTTTAAATAAAGTGCAGGGTTTTGAGGGAAAGTGCATCAAAATGTCCAAATAATGCTCCTAAATGAGAAACTCCATACCTATACAGACATATGCAGACATCTGTGCGTGGGCGTGTCTGTATTAACCTATGCACAGGGTGAATTTCAAAAGGACCCATTCTGGCTCTTCATCCGATGCCTATACAAAGGGTCCGCCTCGCCGCGGGGGCTCGAGTATGTGTAAGAGAGTGCGTGTGAATCCGTGTGTGTGTAATCCTTTATCTGAGAGCTGAGACAAAAGACCACTGACAGGGTGCAGAGAACCACGAGTTATTGTTGCTCCGAGCGTGACGCCTTCACACACACACGAGCCACACGATGGTCATGTTACAGCCTAGAGGAGAGGTGTGTGTATGACAGAGACACACAAAGCTCGCACACTCTAGTTCATATAGAACATAGGTTCCCACAACCATTTTTTCAAGACATAATGATTTTGAATTCAATGTTATTTAATCATTGATGATACACAAATCAATAGTGGATGTAAAAATATGTTTTTCGTACATCTGAAACTGTAAACTAGTTTTCAACT
This sequence comes from Paralichthys olivaceus, assembly GCF_024713975.1. NCBI lineage: Eukaryota > Metazoa > Chordata > Actinopteri > Pleuronectiformes > Paralichthyidae > Paralichthys > Paralichthys olivaceus. The sequence continues at coordinate 10,515,516 of NC_091112.1, forward strand.
AATTTAACTCCATGTGTTATATCTGACTCCACAGGTGACTTTTAAAATGACCTATACCAGCATGAAGGTTATGTTTTCATCTGTGTTTGTTTGTTATTTAGCAGGATTACACAAAAACTAAAGGACGGATTACAATGAAACTATAGGTAAAAGGACATGGGTCAAGGGAGAAGACATAACATTTTAGTGCAGATCTGGATCAGGGGGTGGATCCAGGATTGTTTTTCCACTTTAACATTGTGAGAGCAGGTGTTTTTCAACATTTTCCTTAATTTCTCATGGAGAAAAAAACTGACTCGTTTAAGGGACTGATATTTGTGTGTCTGTTCCATTTGATGCCAATCCAAACAAAAATCAGGATCTGGTTTCATAAGGGGACAATTGGTGGAGTTATGTGCTCTATACTGAGTATCGTTCTAGTTTAATATTAACTATCTTATCACATTTGTTAAGGTTTGTTACTCTTTTCAACCCTGACACTGCAGAATTATTTACAAGGGGCACAAGTGCTCCCTTAAATAGAGTAATCACACACCATGGTCTCGAGACAAAAAACAAAAAGACGAGAGGATGAAAATGCTTCTGTGTTATGCCCAGTTTCCACACATACACACACACACACACACACACACACACACACACACACACAGGAAACTGCTGGCTCGAAGACAAAAGGCTGACAAAACAGTTACAAATAAAGGAGGAAGACAAAAGGAAAAGGAGGAAGGCTGAGGTCAGGGTTTAGAAATATGTCTTCTCCACTCAACCAAGGCAGGAACTCTAAGAGCCTCAAGATGCAACAATATACTCACAAAAAGATCATAGAATCGAATCACAAAGCACCAGATACTATGAACTCAGTAAGGCACCTTCTAAAGTTGAGTTCTCTCTGTGTGACTCATGCTGGGCCGCTCAGCAGGCCTCTCTCTGTGACAAAGCCGCCCTAGCTCTCACTATACCTCTGTAACCAGGATATCCTGTCAAACGCTGATACCAGCGACTGGTGACATGTCTCTACATCAGCAGTCATCCGACCTCCTGCACAGACGTGAGCCCTTTCGGAGGACATGTGCAGGGGAATCTACTAAATGTGTGTCGGTGCATGGGAGTCTGCCCTCACAGGAGAAGGGGTGAAGCACAGAGCTACAGCAAATTGCAGAACAAGGCACAAGCAAAAGAATAAACAGTGAGTTTCAAGCAGAGGAAGCCAGCAATTTGAGGTAAATAAGTGAGTCAGAAACATATAGAGGTACTTGGATGGCATTCTGCAAACTCAGATAATCAAAGCACTGGAACGTTTAGAGACAAGGACACAATCCCCCCCCACCCCACAAAAGCTGACACTCGCCAGAGGAAGAAAAAAACAAGGCAAAATTAGAGCTACAGGCGCACAACTAATCCATAATGTGGATTGTGAAAGAACCTTCATACTGCCAAGTAATTACTTTCCAACACAACAGATTTATCAGCTGTGTAAGTATGCTCTCTTTATTCTTTTCAGAATCATAAACTACTGACACCACATTTCCATCCCATCAAAACCACGAGGCCACAGCGCTCAAGTGTCTTCAAAACATATCCGCTCTATGACATTTCCATTCTTTTCTGGTTAGATATGGAAAAATCACTCCCGTCTCGCATCAGCCAAGAAGCATGTAGAGTATAAAACATGTGTATTACTCCAGACTGCAAACATCTATCCATGATGTTCATGCCCACTGGTGACACAGAGGAGAAAGGAGAGTGCTCAGAGCCTCACCCTGAGGCCTACTGCATCCTGTGGGGTACGAAGAAAGAGTAAAAAAAAAGTGAGAACTCACCAGAAAAACTTTGTTGTGCTTTCTTTCCCAATCAATGAGTTTCTTGGGCAAATAGTTTTCTTGACCACTCTTTTCAAAACAAGTTTAGTTCTCTGCCAGTAGGTGAAATCCCTTCAGCATCATAAGCCACAGACAAATACCTCGTTACTGTCTGTGCACTGCCTCGCCTCAGGCAAAACAACGACCAAGAGACTGCAGAGAGAGACAGGCTGAAGGAGGAAGTAGGCGTTTGTCGAGAAAAGAGGAAACAGGTCTGTGAGTGAGAAGAAAGCGGCAAAATTCAAAGCTAAGATGACAAGTGAGCGGGAAGACGTTACTGGAGACTAAAGTTTAAGGTATACATGTGAAGAAAGAGAAATCAAACAAATCAACACTGTGAATACGAAAAGAATTGACGTTCTCCACCCTCTGCATCAGTCCTGCAGCCCAGTTCAGACATGAATTTTGGAAAATGTTCAGAAAATTGGGTCTGGACTTCTTCCGGAGTTTGCTTTTCATCTATGACGAACAGATGAAGAAGATTGTCGGACAAGTTCACAACAACAGGAAAATGTCTGCAACATTCAGGTGATGGCATCTGGGTAGAGTATGCAGGAGGAAGGACATGACGCATGGTTTATGCTGTGGAAGTAACAGTGTTTTTTGTTTACAGCACATCTTGAATCTGAAGTTAGGAATCAACTAACATTTGTGCTGTACAAAAATAAACAAAACAAGAAATACTGCTACTGAGCTTTAGAAATGCTTGTGGGAGTATTTTATTACCTTCAACAAGAGCTTGTCTCACTGTTTCTTTCTAATTTCAATCATTACACTAATCTCCCCTTGGCTGCTGCAGCCTCAGATTTGCTGGACAGCGTGGTCTCAGCTCTGTTTTTGCATGGAAGCAAATAATTGGATTTTCCCAGAATTTTTAAACTACTACTTTAATGATTTACCGTGAAAATAATTCCACCCGTGTGTTATGCCCGGGCCACAATGGTGGCATGTGCAGTGCGTGACAGCTTTAACGCTGATCTGCTGCGTCCAGCAAGTGTCTGTTGTTTACACTGGGAGCGTGCAAGCTGCATATTTGCTGCAGAGCTGCTACATGAGGTTTCTGGTATGAAGACTCCTTTCATTGAATGAATGTAGGTCTACGTACTCAACTGCATTCCAGGACACTACAGTATAAAGCCACGCATCTTCCTGTCCTGCAATTACAACAAAAAACCTTGTTAAAACACATGAATGGATTCAGTCAACAGAAACGCCAGAGTGCTTTTACTTTGAAACATTTACAAGAAGTGTTGCAAATATTTATGTTGTGTGCAATCAAAGAGAAGATTGGCAAGACTCCAGGCAGCATGGCCGCTGTAACCTGATAACATGGGCGCGGAAATAAAAAGCAAGACAGTGCACGACGCACATGCTACACTCACGCATCCAGTATGGTCCAGGTGTTAGTCAGTGTGTCCCACTAGTCACAGCAGACAACGAAGCGACAAGACATCCAGCAAAGAAAGTGCCAAAGGGAAATCTTCTTCAAAAATACACACATCAACTTAAAGTGTTGTCACTACCACAGACAAGTTAGACTCAGTGATGCATGTAATACTGTTGTCTGAAGGTGATTACCACTTTCACTTCCACCTCAACCTCCACACAGTCACTGCTGATGCAACAAATCGAGGAGTCTACAACAAGCACCAGCAGAGTGACTCACATGGTTTGTGCTGTCAAAAAAAAGAGAGGCTAAAGGCCCAAATGAGACGTTTTATTTGTTGGAGCCAGGCAATGACATCCTCACTGAGAGGCTCCAAGTGTAGTGTCACACAAAAACAGATGTTTACTCCACCCAGGCTGAGGTCAACTCGGCTTCATACGAGCCTTGTAAATGCAAATGTACCAGACTTTTAGTTCTGACTCAAAGTCCCAGAGGGCCTCAGAAAAACAAGAAACCAAGTAACACAAACATGTTAAAGTAGTAACACCAGTGTAAAGCAAACAAGCGAATAGAAACAAATGATATCCCTAATAAGTTGTTGAATATAAGAGAAAGACGACTGTGAGGTAACCTAAATGCCACTGAGAGCTGAGGAAGTGAAAAAGTTTAGAGGACCTCTATCACTAATGACTCCTTGCTACACAGAGAAAAATATTTGTATGAGCTCCACACAACTGTCTGTCAGGGAAACTTAACAGAGCCAACAGTGCTGAGTCAGAGAGCTCACCCGGGACTCCATGTCAAAGCTTTAATAATCTATCCAAACAATCTCAGCTCCCTGGAGGATATCCTGAGTCTGTATAAGCTTCAGCCCGACGGACCCTTCGCTCAGGATGCTGCACCATGTCTGTCGTCATTTCAGATTTCCCCCAGGTCAATCCCCCTGCTCCTCCCACACTCCCTCTCCAGACAACTACTGCCAAAATTCAAAACTTGTATGTTTGGGTAAAACACTATTGGATTCCCTCAAAGCAGTCCAGCAATATCCTTATATATAGACAAAAAGGTGTTGTTTGAAATTATATTGCCAAACCCACCAAGCGCCAGACATTTTCCAACATGAACTTTATATGTGAAAGGCAAACTCCAGAAAATATCCAGACCAATTTATCCATCAGGAGATCTGAAAAAACATCTTTTCAGGAGCCAAAGATTGTCTGGGTGCTAAACTGACAACAGCTGTTTTTCTCGACTGTATGTTGTTCCAATCAGCAGCTATTCAGCCTTATTATGCAAGACTGTTTGTGCTGAAGCAGTGTTTGAAAGAAAAACATCAGGCATAATTACGACTAAAAATGTGAAGGATGAAGTTTTTCAAAATCAGATATTATTGACTGACAAATAGGGGAATCGTAAATCGCTACCGTAATTAAGAGGTAATTGTTTTATTTATAAGACATGAAAAGTTTGAATGTATGCAAAAGCAGCAGTGTACTTAAAAGTGTATAGGATATAATGTAGGGTGTCGTATAATGGAAAGATAATAATCTGAAGCAAGAATTGTTTAGAAAAACAAAAATATGGAACCCAAATTTCTGAAAAACCTGATATATCTTATCTATTTGAATCATTTCAACTATTTTTAAATATTAAAATAAAAGCAACCGTATGTTACGTTTCTGTTATTGGAAAAAATATCTTAACACATATCTGTAAGTGGAGTAGTGCAGATACATTCCCTTCTTAATTCTTCTAAAGCAAGTCTCAACCTACTGACCAGTCAGGGCAGGCCTGTCAGGGGTGGGAGCTCGCAGTCAACTACTCCTCTAACACTGAGGCCAATATCAGCTTTAAAATGTTGATTTAGCAGGTTAACAACAACTCCTGATTTCTGCATTAGCTGAGGCAGCAAAAACATTGAGGGTGTAGGCTGAGTGGAGCGAACGTGTACTTCTAGATTTTAAAAGTTTAAGTATCCTACCATTCTCAGCTACACACTAGAAATCTTAATCAGGAGTAAATTAATGACTGTAACAAAAGCCTGACTAGTCATCAAAACAAATATTTCTCATTTTAGTTTGTTCTATTCAAGGGTCAGCTACAGTTCTGACTCTGGCCCGCATTACTACTGTTTGCTTGCTCTGGATAAGAAAAAAACAAAATGCAAATTTGGATTTTGAATAATATCGCAGGGCAATTGATGTCATTCAGTCGATTAGTGTTTCATAACCCCTCGTTCCAATTTCTTCCCTAAAACAAGAAATGAAATGTGCACATTCCCACAGTCAGCTTGCAGAGGAGGGTGTAAGTCAAAGATAATTCCGCACCTCAGGGGATCATCTATTATTCAAAACCACATTTAAATTTATTCCACTTGAAGAGCAGTAACATGCCTTACTTGTAATCATCAAACTGCGGCGCTTGTGATCCATGCATTTCGACATTCACTCCAGTGGTTTGAGCAGACAACGGAAATCTAGGCCACGCTTTAGCTTCCAAACTGCACCTCGTCTTTCTATATAACACATCATGTAAAGGTGAATGATCACTCAAAATATCCTGCACAATATCAACTGAAACATCCTGTAGCTGGTGGCAATAAGCTGCCATTCAGTACTGTCTTGATGCAAGTGATTTAAACACAAGCTATTAGCCTGCAGATATACAAAGTTCCAGTATTCCCACATTGAACAGGACAGATTTCCTTTTCATTAGTGTCTAATGAGGAAGTCTGCAGCGGATATGATTTTCTGGTGGGCAACCTGTAATAAAATTATGATAGGCCATATGTTATAATGACAGAGTCCAGATCCTCATCATCATCAACAACAATCCCCCATCTATATGGTTTGCAAACTATAGAAACAAACAGAGATTGAGATGCCATTGCAAAATCAAGCATTGTGAGCTCAAGTGCAGAAATAAGACGTGTACATGTCATCTCCCTTCTCCGGTGAACTGAATTCAACATCACACTTTTCAGCAGTCCCAGTCCTGCAGAGAGGACCACAGAGGCAAAGTTAATAGGTACACAACCTGCTGCAGCTACAGCAGCTTCTTAATTGGACCAAACACTCCTGAATCCATCTCACTGCGGGAGATGTCAGGAAGAGCTCCACTGTTAATCGGGTCTCAAGCTGCCTACAGGTTGTGCAAGTATTCTCGAATTATCATCCCGGAAATTTTAAGATAATCAAATCATTAATAACAATAATAATAATAATGATAAGTACAAGCTCAGACAGGCTAATGTGCTGTTAACTCTTTGCTTCTCCAAGTCATTTTCTATAACACACATTTAATTGGCTATTGACTGAACCTGAGCCATTGTATATTTACCCATGCTGAGATTTTCCTTAAGAGGTTTTCATAATAAGTTTGGATTTCTAATGCTTTTGTTTTCTTCGTCTACAATGAACAATGGTGTTATTACAAAAACTTGTTTGCCCCCCTCTTCTGTAATGCGGCAAAAATCCAAGAATAAATATCTAAACAAGCGCGGCTCAGTCCGAAGGTGGCTAAACCATCTCAACTACAAAGATTACTGATGTGTCATTTCTCACAACTGTTTACACAGTGGATTTCTTACAGATTAAACCAACAAGATACAACCATGGGAGGTTTACACTTTTAATATAATGCTGAGCTAAACAGATGCCAGCAATACCTTCAGATTTATCTTGCAAGTAGTGGTAGCGGTCAGTTCACAAAACAAGTTGCAGGGAAGCGAGTAAGTGTATTTCCCAAAATGCCAAACTGTTCTTTTAAGTAAATGTGATGAGATTGAAAAATACAAAATACATGTGCATAAACACATAGTATTAAAAAGTCAGAGAAAACACTGATGATATATACAGGTTAGAAGTTTTGTGTTTTAGAGCCTGTTGCCATTATCTCATTTTTAAAAACATGTCTGATTACGACTGAATTCATTGTTTGTTTGACTGTATTTCCACGTAATTAAAATGCAGACAAACAAGGTAACACATTGTTCCCATAGGAGGTTCATCACTGATCAGACTCAACTCATGATACGATATTCTGGGATATCCAAGTGCTTATGACACATTATCTGCACCATTAAAATACCTCAGTGTGTATATTTTAATCCTGTGCACTTAAAGGCCTGTGTATTCAAGAGCATTATGTAAGGTGATGATTACACATGTTTTTTTTTCCTCTATTGCCTGGCTAACTGAAACACAATAGGCTATGTGCACTGCTCACACACACAATCTCCGTTCTCTTTAGATATAAAAATAACATGCCATCCTCCCAGGTTATATAACTCAATATCAGTCAGCATCAAGGTCTGTGGTGAGAGCTTCACAGCAGAGGAGAGGCAAAACAATTAGGTGTTTACCCTGCAAGCCTTTTTACTGACAATTAGGACAAGTGTGTGTGTGTGTTTGTTTGAGTGCAAGGGTGTGTACTGGTACATATGTCTTTGTGAGGAGCAGTTTGAGTGCAGACCTCATGGAGTGAGGACATTTTGGCCGATCCTCACTTTCTGAGACAAATTCAAAAGGTGTATGTCTTTGTAAGGGATGGTGGTCGTCATAACTTCAAAGCGCTTTAGATTGTTAAGGCTTGGTTGTAGGGTTAGCGTTAGAATTAGGTTTAGGTTAGTTAGGGTGGGTAGGGGTTGGCCTTTGAGTTGTTATTGTTAACATTAGGTGGCTAGAGAAAATATTATGTCAACGAGTGTCCTTACAAAGCCAGTATAGCCAGCGTGTGCGAGAGACGGCGAGGGAGAGAGGCAGAGAGAGCCCACAGGCTTAGTGAGTCACCAACATTGTGACCTTCTGCTCTCAGGCTTCGCAGCCCTGTCGGAAACAGCCTATGCAGGTCAAACACCCACTCTCTGCGGTGTATTTATTCCAAACTGACACATACAGTATAGGAGGACTAAATTATAGAAATACCGTCTGCTCCAATCTTTCTAAAGTTGATCCAGACCTTGGGATTTTCTGCAGCAGCTGGAAACATTAACATTGCAGGAGCTGCTGGATTGGAGCGATCAGTGAACCGTGTTGTGTGCATGCTGACTAGTGCAATTAGCAAATAAGACATCAGCGTCTATTGTAGTGCTGAGCAGACTGAGATCTTTAGGAATAAGGATTTACTGCATCATGAATGCAGCTCAAGTTGCTATGAAAGACACCATCACAATTTCCTCCTAAGAAAATGTCTGCACACTCCATCACGTTTTCACCAGAACGTTTTTCGACCTCAGATTAAATTCCGAGGCCGATAACAGTGGTTTCTAAACCTTAAATTACCTCAGCTTTACAGAGAGGAAAGATGCGGGTAAGGGAGATAAAAATGTCAGCGATGCTATGTGCGCTCTCTGCAGACTCCGCAGTGGCTGGTCTGGCTGCAGGCCCGTGGGGTCTTTGGCGTAATCAACTTACATAGCTGGACCGTTGAGGATGAAGCTGGAAAGAAGAGCCTGGGTATTTGAAAGGAGCAGACTGGAGTCAGTGCTGCTCATAAACAGCAGCAGCGTATGGATATAATCATCGTGCGGACGACCAGGGAAGCAGTTATTTCGGTGTACATTTACACTGGTAATATGTTGTTTTATAAAGACATTCTCATAAATCATTATTGAAACAGAAAAACTAATGATAGGGTTTCAGCTAACAACATGGGAAAAAAACTACAAGAGGCTCATGTCTGAATCCTTGTCATACATCAAACTAGACTTTTGAAAAAAAGAATTCTTGCCGAGAGTCTGATGGAAATATTTATATATCATCATTTCATATCTGTTTGTTCACTATTTAACATGTCAGATCTCATTTATTTAATCCCAACAAAAAAAAACAGAGTGAGACAAGTTGCCAGGCAACCAGTGGAGAGAAAGAAGTCATTGCACCAAACCAAGGAGTCTGACTCATAACCTTTCATAAATCCACAACTTTAACTTTGGTCTACTTACAACTTGAGTATAACAATCTCGAAAATTTACAAAAACACAGTTTTTCCACTGTGGGATTGGAACTTTTCCATCTTAAAAAAAAAAAAATCACAAGTAATGTAAAAAAATTTCTGAAATCATGAAATATACAACTAAAAAATGTAGGGAGCTCAAAGGAGTCAAATGAAATGCAGCAAAGACGAGGTTTGTTTCCAAAGACACAACAGATTGTGATGTAGAGAGACATCAAAGTGCGACTCTTCAAAAGCAGAGTTTTGGGGGAGGAGCGGGGGATGGTTGACCAGAGGAACACAGACCCTCCCCCCCCCCTCACTCACTGATCACTGCAGACAACAATGATTAGAGCCTCTGGGGCAACGCTGCAAGGAACGAGCCATCCTGAAAAAGTTCACCGGACCCATATCTGTCCAGTTTATGTGTGTGTGTGTGAGGGATGGGGGGTGTATAGAGGGCATGGGTTGCGACCACACAAAAACCCTGCCAGGCCACGTGAGTGAGGCGGGGATGAATGGTGCTTTTTGGTTGGTCGGTGAGGGAAGTCATGGAAACAGGTCTATAGTCCCATTGTCTGACTGTGACGCCTGTATGCATGTTTGTGTGTGTGTGTGTGTGTATGTGTGTGTGTGTGTGTGTCGGAGGAGGAGGAGGCGTTGTTGCATCAGTAGGGACCAGCGCAGCATTCTTCATTCACAAGCAGAATGAAAAAAAAAACGCCTCCATCATAAAGTGACCTTGACTACTCCAGCCGATCACAGAGCGCATCCGAGCATCTCCATCACACCCCCTCTCGTTCCAAGTGGGTGCATTTCAGAGAAGGCAAACAAGCACATAAACATAAACTGCCTATAAAAATACTGACACAGTTATAAACCGGGGGCTGCCATTAAAATAAACAAAAAAACAGACAGACATTACATGATAACCTGTTTCCACATTATGTAACTCATCAAACCATGTTACTGCAGGGCAAATCAATAACTCTTCTCCTGCACAGCGACATGACAGCCGGGTTTCATCCACCACATACCTGCCACTCTGCCTCATACAAACTCTGATACTGAAATAAAAAATAACAAAAGCATCCGTCAGAAAATCAAGTTTTAAAAAAGGAGACATTCTTTTTTTTAAATCTATCCTCATTCCCAATGTCATTCAGTTCAGTTGGGTGATGCTCAACTGTGTTTCAGTTCTACTAAAAGTTTAGCAATAATAAAAAAAAAGTCTAAAGCCACTTCCTCAAAGTGCTAAATTTACCCGCAGACATCAGATGGAAAAAAAGGAAATGAACCAGCCAAAAGGTTATTATGGAAAATATAGGGAAAAAAAGAAAAGAAGTGGGTTTGCCAGCAAAAGACAACAGACATGAAACTGCCTTTTGTACTCTCCTCTGTGGGGCTTCTCATTCATAAAACACAGACAGCGGTTAACAGAACGCAGCTAAACGGATACAACTGTTGAGGGATCTTCCAACGCTCAACTGGATTAGAGCCGTTCATGAGGAAGATGGTGTTGGTGTACGGCCCCTGTGTGCCAATTGAAAAGCATGGCAGGTGCAGCAGGAAGTTACTTCCACACAAACACACGAGCCCATGAAAAGAGCCGTGCACTCTGCCGACTAAGCACAAGGCGTGTTTAAGTCCCAGAATAAAGCTGCAGCGATTATGCAAGAACAATACTGTAGCTAAAGGCTTAGTTTCACTCGTTTTAGAGAGAAAGGGGAACTTTACTGCCCCTCAGCTCTGGCAGGATGACAGAATATGGTAATTACTCTGAGTGTAAGGCTCCATGTGTTGCAGTGTCTTATTAAACATCCTTCTCTATGAAATCAACACGACACATTTGGATTTTAAATATGTATGAAATCTCTTTCATATACAGTTTACTTGGAGCTGAAATTCAACTGAGATTAAAACTGGGCATTGTCAATACCACAACTTTCCATAAGTAGAGAAAAAACAAGTCCATCCACTGTATGAGTGTGTTCAAGAAAAAAAATTCAATTTATGAGTTACACTTTACAGTGAGGTATTAAAACATGAAGCCTCAGGCATGCTTGCTGCTCCAGCTGTCACTGAAGATTGATGCGAGGGCTGCAGCATCTCGCCCGTGAACACACATCTTAAGACTTATATAAAAATACTCTACTTGGGATCAAAATTAGCTTGTGATACATTTTTGCCCAAAACATTATTAAATAAACTTTCTTCCTCATTTAAAATGTAGCATTAGCCACATAGCCAGCTGGCTCTTTGTAATGGTCACTCCTAATACATCATGAGTATTTATTGCCGTTTGCTTCATAACATTAATAAAAACTGGGTGGAGAAAGCAATGGTGGAGTAAAAAACAACTCCCATGTTCCCAGAGCGCTTCACGACATCAAACTACGCATTTTGATTGACAGATCCATAGTGGCCAAGTTAATCCTATGATCGAATATATGTTGAAAAAGGTCTATGCACATTTTTCTGCATGATGCTAAAGTGATGTAACAGTAAGAAAACTAATTGAATGGAGGATCACTTTAAAATTTAACTGAAAGAAAGTTAAACAAACAACAAATATGATTTATTTTTAAAGATAAATGTTGTCTCGTCAAACTCTGGAAACTACTAAAGTGCATAATGCAAAAAAATATAATCGATTTGATTTCGATCCACAATCCATTATGACCTGTTAAACAAAAACTTAAAAGATACACTGAGCATGTTCATTTCACTGCCCGCTGTAAAAGCCATTACAGTTATGAATCCAGTGTTAGTGGGGTCTTAAAATAAAAGGTTAGTGGTATGCTGATGACTCGTCAGCTTTTTTCAGGCCTGCTTTGTCACATTATAGAAGCTTAACTTGCTCTCTGCACAGTGCTGGCAGGGCTGGCATGTGCTGCACAGAGTTTAATGGGATTTTAAGGAGTGGGCATAGCGGGTCAGGGAAGTTCCTTTGCAAATGAGTGCTGAGGCACCAAGACTAGGCTTTTTATTTTGCTCAGTCTTTCGATCAACAAACATAACCAGGGTTTCTTTCAGACAGTTTTGATGTCTACAGACATACACACAGGAAGAGGGTATGTTCTACAAAGTCTTTGTATTTTCCCATGAAACTCAGGGTCAACACAGTACGACATGGTCTACACCGAGCGACCCTGCTTTAACAGTACATCTGCATACCAGTGTCACAGTTGAAACAACAATTGGTCTCGTAATTACCTCTGTTAAGGAAGGTGTGTTTTCATTTCTGTTTGTCTGTGTATCTCTGGGGCGTGACCCAAGAAAGACCCCTTTACATTTTGGAATGGGTACAGATAATTGGGTGAATCCAGGACTTTTGAGGAGGTTCATCTAGTCAGGATTCCTTGTATCCCCTAAGAAGAGCTGGGTAAATGTTTCTCGTTTTTTCAGCTTTTTTTTTTTAAATTTTTTTTTTTTTTTTTCTTTTTTGCTTCTGACCATTCTGCCTGTGAAACCCTATTTCCTATGGTGCAACACCGTGATGCTTATTAGGGATGCCTGGTTTGGTGCAATAGAGCTCCCTGCTGCTTCCTGCAAACAGCACACAATCAAAATGAAACCACATCAAGGCAAGATAAGAAATAGAAACAAACCATTAATTCTCGAGCTACAGAAACAGTAAAATCAGTATCTCAGCCAAGTCCAGGCTGAACTCTCAGCTGATTTACTGCTGAAGTGAGCAGCTGATGCTGACAGATCTGATACAGGGACTGAGGTGGTGCCAGACTCTTTACCTTTCAACAGAGATTAATTAGAAAATGTCCCTGGTATTTGTGAGAAGATGAAAAAAAATAATTGTAGAAGTACTAAACTTTAAGGAAACTTGTGGATACTCTTTTAGAACAATTAATTAAAAATCCTTTTTTTTTTTTAAAAAAAGGTGACTCATGTATACTGGAAGGAATGTAAACTATAATCTGAAGCTATGTGATTGCTCATCACTCGCCTGCTGATGAATCCCCACTACCCGTTAGCCCTGCATGTTTTTTTATTACTTTGTCAAATCACTTGTGGAATAACACAACACCATACAGTGTGTGACATTTCTGTGCCATCAATAATTTGGTCTGCCGTGAACCGCTGCAGCAGTGCTTTTCACGTCATATACATCTCTTAATGGACACACAGCCTCCACTTTGCTAAATTCAATAGCTCAGAGGATTACCATCTCTGCTAGAGCATGTAATAACCAAAAGGTCATATCATCATAACTCAACAAACCATAATCTGCCGCTGCCTCTTTAATGGCTTTTAAAGTGTGTCAAGACCCGAGTCGCAGCCACCAGTAACGTTTTTTAATGAACACGCCCCCCTCCCAAGTGCCAGTCTGCCAGTCACTCTGCCCGGTTCTGAATGCCGTGACACTCCATCCCCTGTTGGGTTCGCGTTAGCCTAGATCGAGATGTGCAAGGAGCCAGAGAACATTTGGGATTGATTTGTGGCTATTTATACTTGTCCTACTTGAACTAAATGGTTCAGATAGTCAGAGGAAGAAGTCAGGCGCTGAAAAGGCGTATTGAACTCTTCAAAAAAAAAAGGGAGGCTAAATGGTGGCAGAAGAGTGAACAATTCAGTGTAGAGCTTTCAGGGGAAAAACACCTTTTAATAGAAGAGAGGAATAAGCGATAGAGTACATCCTCCATCTTGTCGTATATTCAAAAGGCTATGGCATTCTGAGGAGGGTGACTATTACCATGCTGCAGATAAATACCCATGTGAACCCGTACCAGACAGGTTTAATAACAAAACATAGTATAAGGGGTCTCAAATGACCTTACGCATTGATAAAGTCAACGCACAGAGAAGCAGCATTTCCACCAGAGCAAAAATTCCTCCTCTTATTAAACCATAACTCAGGAGAGAACTCAACAACACTCATTACCTAAGCATATAGCAAACTGGCTGGTGCTACAATTATGTTTGCGCTGATGACTATCATCACAAAACGTAATAAGTGCTTATATGGGAGCACTGACATTATGGGAGATGGTTCTGGGCTGTCTCGTGGTAATATCCTGCTGCCGTTGCCAGATCTCGGTGGAAGAGAGTCATGCAAACACACAGACACGAGCTGTGGAGTGGAGAAGGCCGATGTAAAGCTCGACTGTGTATCTGGTCTAGGTGCTGTGAAAGGATTCAGTCACTTCACAGATCGGCCATCGACTCGCTGTGACTGGCACAAGTGAGTGGGAACAAAGGAGTCACTGTGGCTGTCACACACACTCATCGTTACACTCACCCTTTGCTCTGCCAGCTGTCTCTCCGTTCTCTCCCACAGCAAACCCCCACCACCTCACCCTCCGTCCCCCCAGCTGTGGCTATACATCAATCCACACACACACTGTACATTGCAAAGACACCCACCACCGGCACACATGTCTTGGTGTGGCATAAGGACCTGGCTTCCCCAAAAACACTCTATTCCTCCCTGCTGGGTGCTCTTTGTGTGTCCACCACACTCACTGACTTACTGCACTGTTGGAGGCACTGTGTTATTCACTAATCACTAACAGCTCATCAGCATCACACCGCTGCACAAAGCCTCAACGCAAGTGCTCAAGCTTGCTGCGAATAACAAACTTGAGCTGATTTTCTAAACATTTTCCGAATTTTTACAGATGCTTGTTATTGTTCTTCTGCTCTCGCTCCGAGACTCTGCCCAGGCTCCACTTCGTGCATGCCACACCCTTCCACCACAATGTCCTCCCCTCTTTCCTGACAGATGCCCCCGTGTCCCCAGTTTCTGGGCTCACCCTTTCATTTGCTAACCTCTAAGCTCTGCCCTCAGCCTCTCACTCTCCACTGCCCTCCTATTATTTATTTATCCCCCCACGTCTTACTTTTTCTCAAACCATATGCTACACCCATGCCCTCCCCTCGCTGCGTTTACCCACTGACAGGCCCTCGCCCTGCCTCGTCTGGTCAGTCACGAGCCACCGCTGATGCCAGCTCAGCCTCCGTGCAAGCAATGTGGTGACTTCTTCAGCTCTTTCATCCCTCCTGCACGCCCAGCCCGAGTCCCGTAAAGCCATTCATTGGGGCTTTGCTCTTGGCTGCCTTATTATTGTCAAGTTACAGTACAACTGCAAGGAGGGGCTTCACTTGTGGAGAGGAGCCAGTGACGAGAGCTGAAATGAGGCTCAAGTTTGGCTATTTATGGACTAGGAACATAGAATAGAAAGATCTTGAGTTTTGCCTTTTATGGGTTAATTGAACGTAACTAGAATTTATGTGAAACAGAGACAGAAAGAGGAGAGGAGAGGGGGGAGAGAGAGGGAAAGAAAAACACCAGTGGAGGGCATTCCTCCGGCCAGGCTTTCATTGCTGTGGGTACGATGTCATTGAAATGATGTAATTGGTGCACAGCAGCGGCCATACATCTATTCACAGAGTACATGGAAACAGACATCCGACTCGACATGTTTCACTTGACAGTCTGCCCTGCAATTGATACAGAAAAACATTAACGACTAACCTCATTACACCAAGCTGTGGGCTTGTGCCTGCATTTCTTGTTATTTCTCTTCACACTTTCTGTCAACAGGAAACTGATCAATTCACCTGCAGATATCGGCAGGAAGTTGCTCAGCTTCATCGCCACACCTGAAACTTCTTTGTATGTGACAAACTCTTATCACACTGTTCTGTTTCCAGTGGGTCTTCCATAAAAAATGTCATCGGTATTTCCTGTGTCTTTCTTCAAAAATGCAGCCAGACAAGTCGGACACACACAAAAATACAAACACAGAGTGTTAAGCTTCCCCCTCAGACAACAAAAGAACAGACACAGCAACAAGCCCCACAGGCAACATTAAACCCAGCTAGTCTGCCACTACAATGCCGCTCTTCTCTCAATAGACTGCCACGCTGAGCCCAGCTAAGCCGAGCTGTACCGTGTTATTCCTCCGTTTTTAGGATAGCTGGGAGTAAGATAAGGCCCGGGCCCACTGACGAGGCCGAACATTTACGGGAAGTGGGAAACACTGATGTGTGGCCAGCACAGGGTGACACGAGGTAAGACAGGTGGTTTACAGATGGTGAATCTGCTCTGAGCAAACGGCAACAGAATCCAGAGCTCATCACAAAGGCTCAACAAGACACTCCTCATTGTTTGTCCTCAGATGGCCGACAAAACCGGAATGTATAGACACAACAACACTGCTGGCAGGAATGCATAAACTTACATAAGCACAAAACAGGAAGAACTAGAATGGGACTCGGTAGAACACATACTGTACCTTCGCCACAGCATCAATCCCTCAAATTCAATCAAGCTTCACTCACTCCTTGTTATCCATTCCCTAAATGTGTTACCCCCTGACCCATACTGCATCTTTCTACCAAGTTTCGTGGAAATCCGTTGTTGTTATTGTGTTATCTTGCTTACAATCAAAGAAACATACAAATTAACCAACAAACCTCCTCGATGGAGGCACCAACATTCCAACTGCCGTCCTATAGTCATCGCACCAGATAGATATTACAACTACTTTTACCACAAAGTATTGTTTTGAATTGAGCCTCATAGGCTGCTCTAATTACTCAGCTCCCCATCATGAGGCAGAAAATAGACAAATAAAAAGTTTGATGATGATGCGTCTGTGTGAGTATATTTATGCACGCCCATTAATTCATGTCTGATGTGCTTATTAAGCCAAACAGCCAGGGAAATTAACAAAATCAAACATACAACATCAAATGTCCCCTCAAACAATCATTATGGACATAAAATAATGGATTTGATGGAGGGCAAGCTGAAACACAGCCCTTTGCACACAATGATGGAAATACAAACCCACCCACGAGCTCTAGAGTTAAGTCTCTCAAAGAGATTCACCTGCTAACCTTGTTGTTCTTTGACGGCATCAACAGGCTCTGGTATGAGTCGAAAAGACTTCTTCATCATGCAGTGGTTGTTCTCCAGGCCACAGATCACTTTTACTTGTTGCCATAAGGCGATGAAAGGCAGCATCGGGGTGTGAGGGTGAATATGGTTTGTTTTTACTGGCTGGTCAGAGCCAACAAAAACTCATCTCAGCCTGCTACTGAGAAGCAAGAGCAGAGACGAAGACTGGAGCTTTGGGCAAGTCGATCTTTTCCAGATGCCCTGATGAACGCTGCTGCTGCTGCTGGTCAACATGCTGGCAGCAAGGGTCAGAAACTGGGCTATGAGCTCTTGTAGGACAGTGAAGGATGGAGGAGTAATTAGAAACTTCCAGTGATAGAGGAAGAACGCAATGAAATAATAAATGAAGAGAAAGAAGCACCGGCTATAAAGTCTTCAGCAGAAAGATGAAGAGCTAAAGTAAGACAGAGAAAGAGGGGGATATCAAAGTGTCTTGTTTCACGAATGTCCTTCTGTGTTTTGATTTATTCAGAGACTCCGAGGCGGCAGCACACCTCTAATCCTTGCAGTTCCCAAGCTGCAGCGAGCGAGCGAGCGAGCTGGTAACCTTGGCATGTTAAAGAGAGGCCCTCCACTCCTCCTCCGTCTCCTCTCTCTCTCTAGAGGTAGCCTCGACTATTCTAATGGAAAACACTGCCGCGCCACATTGACATCACAGGGGCCGCTGTCGTGACAGAATGGGTTCAAATCCTTAAATCTCGACCCATACATTAATTATGCAATGCATTTAGCTTTGTGTTATTCCACCTCTCTCTTTCATTTATGCTCAAGTACTCCTCACAGAAATCAGCTGAAATGAAGAAGCTTGCTGGAGCCATGTACACAAACAAGTGGGGAGAGTAGCAAAGGGAATTACTTTCTATAAAAGGTGTCTACATGGTTTTGTAGTGAAGCCTGAGGCAGCAGCCCCATCAAATATATCAAAGATTACACACTGTTGTTTTTTACTGTGTCATCTGAGCAAGTACAGAATTTATGCTTCGCCTCAAGGGAGATCTGGTCTTAACAGAGTTGTTTCCTAATCAAGACATAAATCAACAAAAATAGAGAGCCTGATACATATTTGTTTTTTAAATTGATTCTTAAAAACTGAGAAAGAGGAGTGTCAGGCTAAAAATCTCTTCCTCCTCCTCTCCCACATTCAGCAAGGCAACAGGCTACCTTCACCTCCGGTCCACCTCACTGAGCCTCCAGTCATATTTCCTGTTCACCGTCATCACGAAACATGATGTGGGAAATTATATTTTACCTCATTGGGTTCAGGTTTTGGTCCCCATGAAGTCTACAGGTCCTCACAAGGTCAGTTTTTATGCTGGAACTTGTCAAATAACGTTACTTGAGCTAAGACAAACCAGTAGGAAAACTCTGAGGCTTATTGTTGTGTTTGCTACTAATTTTCATCAACCTGGTTGTGTTTTATTGCAATGAACGTGTTGGGTGTTGGGTTTTCAGTTTCAGTTCCTTGTTCTCAACATTATGGATTGTCCAATTCCTTCACGCAGTCGGCAGCATTTATAGAAAGGCACATAAAGGGCCACAAAGTTGGCTAAAGAGCCCTTGAGCACTAAATCCTTCTCTAGAACAGCTCAGAAAGCTTTAAACAACAAATGCAGACCTCTTCGTGTGAATCTGGCTGAGTTCCCCTTTATTGGGTTTAACTCACTTACAAGATAAAGGTAAAACAAATCTGCCAGAAGTTGTTAGTTCTTATAATGTGAAGATGCCTGTGACCTTTATCTGCACTCGCCTCCACCTCGTTTAAAGTGCAGAGTTAAGCAGAGCAGGAAATCTAATTTCCTAATGTGGTTCTTCTGTGGGGGGGTTTCCACCTGTGTGTCCTGCAGCAGATGTGCAGGTCTTTTCTGTTGTATTCACAAAACACACAGTCTGTGACATTTGAATGTTTTTCTCTCCTCAGCAAGCAAGCATCTTACGTCACAGCGCAAATGCTCCAGGACATCTCCAGCCTGATGCCCTTATAAACGTACACACATCGTTTGGGTTACACACACACACACAGACAGACAGACAGAGTTCATAAAATTCCGTCTCGACTCCTTCCATGGATCTAACATCAAACAGAAAACTCATTACCACATCAGACAAAAAAGTTGAACTAATGGTGTGACATATCAAAAGTCAAGTGTATTCTTTGGGGAGAGCAGTGCAGAAAATAGGGCACATCCACTGTGCACATCACTGAAGCTACAGGGGTTCACGCTCACACCTCTGAGCCAATACAATCCATTGAGATCATGGAGGGAATCAGCAGTGATCCATGTACTGTATGTGGTGATCAGTCGGTTCACCACCAGTTAATGGTATAGACAGAAAGGTGGCGTGTTCTCTTTGCCAACAGTCCCCTTATGAAACAACATTTAAATTCACTAGATCCACCACCAATTTGCTCACACTGATTACTATCGGTCAGTTAAACATGCCTGATTGTTTAAATCAAGATCCATGAACTATTCTGTGAGAAATCAAGGCTAAAATTGAAAAAACATCTTATTTCGTAATGTTCGAGGAACTGAAAACAAAATTCATGGAGCCGCAACTTGGTTGAAATCCCCACCAAACTTTAATGGGTTCTTCCTTGACCCATACTGCATCCTTCCACTATGTGTTGTGGTCATACAAACAAACAAACAATCTAACAAACAGACAACGTTGAAAACAGAACTTCCTTGGTGGAGGTAGAACTTAACGGATTGACAGATAGATGGATGCTTGGATGAAGGGATGCATGGATGGAGTGATGGACACGACTATGGCAGCTATCCATGTTGACAGCAACAAAGATCAAGTGATGGCCCGCACTGTTACACAACATCGAAAGTACTGAGAGACGCACAGACAAGCGCACATAGATATACATGCAAAGCTATATGGAGAAGCTATAATTAGGTTCCAGCTGAATAAAACCCTGTGTTTAGCACCTGGGTCATACTGACACACCAGCAAGCAGCTACTGTGAGAATGATGCAGACGAGCCTCGGAGGGAAATAAAAACTGACACAGCAACACAGCACTGAAAATCTGCAAATCTCTGCAACACTTGTGCATACTTGCCATAAATCATACCCTCTGTGATGTTAACACTCGTGACACATTTGCACAATCCCACTACAGCAGCTGCATACAGTGCAGCAGACCCGAACACCCACTGCACAAATGGGCATGCCTTTCAAAAGTACCCAGCTCTAAGTGTGAGGCCAGCTCGAGCCTCTTGCACAGCTGGAGTGGGGGTTATACTGGGCAGAGTGAGGGACTATCTCACCATTTATCGCACTGGGTCAGTAGGCTCAGGGGCTGAGAGGCTCTTAGCTGAGAGAGATGCTAAATACCACACAGAGACCCACATGGAGGAAGAGGGAGCGCTAACCTCTCGCTCCATGTTTACAGAGCTCTGCAGCAGTGCCACAGCTGGAACGCAGCGAGCAGAGCGAGCACACAGAGGGAGTCATATCAGTTTCTGGGTCATCTAGGGCTGCTTCAGTCCACATGGAGTCTAGACTCACACTTAAAAAACATGCCCACGGATGCTCACCACATAAACTGATTCATATTCTAAGAATGGGTGGACTGGTGCCCTGGGGACAAAAACATATGTGGTTATAGAAGTGAGGGTTAAAAGGTCGCAATGCGTCCATGAACATATTCCCTTATGCAACTGCTGAGAGATCACAGGTCGTCGTGAAACAAAAGGTTTCTCCATCATTTTTTTATACTTATCGCATTATTCCATTTTTTTTTCACAAGTCAAAGAGCTGCTTGGCTCTGAATTTAGCCCGGAGGGCAGATTCAGTAAACTAAAGGGCTGAACGTGATAGCGGCGGCTACGAAATCGCTTCTCACCCACCTGTGTTTGTCTGGCACCTTCCCTTTGCACCTTCAGTACCTTCCCGCTGTTTTAATTAACTTCGTACCACACGGAGCAATTGTGCAAGGCAACAGTCGTCTCATTTGGAACCGCAAATTAATCCAACGTTGAGCTACAGAAAGACAGACATACCAGTGTGTGGCGCGAGCGAGAATACCAGTGCATTAAAAATGGCAAGGTGATTGTCATTATTAGCATTATCAATGGCAAGGGGAAGGGGGGGGGGGGGGAGGAAATATGGGAAATGAGTTCATTAAGATGGACAGATAGCAGGCTGGGCATACATCACTGAGGAAACAATTTACAGCATACCTCAGGGAGCAAGAAAGGGAGTGAGAAAAAAGATGGGGGTGGAGCAATGTGAGCAAAGACGAAAAGTGCAAAAGATGGGGGGGTAAAACGAGAGAGGCAGCATGGTAAAGCATTCGTTAGAAAGCAAGTGTAAGAGAATAAGCTAATGAGAGAAAGAGGGGAGGGAGTGGGGGGTGGGGGCTCTGACAGACAAGAGGAGAGACGGCCGCGGCTCAGAAACTGGCAACGGCTGCACTTCTGGAGGTGGTGCGAAGATACCAAACAGTAGGCCGTGTCAAACAGGTGCACGCCAGCATCTCGGATGTGATGCAACTCATTAAAATGAGGGTGGACATGCATCCTCTCCCGGAAAACAACTCTTGGACTGCGTCTACCTCTGCCACTTTTCATCATTCTTGATTACCTGGGTAATGTTTCAGTATTTAAAACAAGAAGACACACGTTTAATTCCATCTGTTTATTTGGCTTTGACTTACAGTGCAAAATAAGGCTGCCATAGCTTTTCATTCACTGTTGTGCTACAACACGTTTCCATCTTTTTTAAGACTCTACTGGGATAAATATTTGGCTGAGCAAGTTAACAAGAAAATGAGGTTTGCTCGCTGTGACTCATAAAACCGTTTGTGAATTCATGTTCAAATAAACAGTCTGTCCCTCAGGTGGCCGTTTATCTGAAATATGCTTCTGGCATGCTTCACCTCTGACCTCGACAAGCTAGTTGCCAAAGTTGAACAACGCACGCTGATCATCACATACCAATTTAATGGGAAAGTGTACTTAAGTTGGCGGTTTGTTCCAGAGTATGAGATTAAAATTTTCGTTCCTTGACGGCTAAAGCTTTGCCAGACCTGAATGTAAAACCAAACATCAATCTCGACGCCACAATCGACCGCAGTCTCACAGCAAAGTATTCTGCAGGAGACACCGAGGCTATTTCCTCACAGTTTATTCAAATATCTCAGTTTTAGGGCGTTTCAGTGAAAGAAACTTGGATTTGACCCTTTATCCTTTTGGAGAACTTCAACAATGAAGAACCAAACTGTCACAGAACACCACTCATTGTCAAGTTCTTGAAAACAGTTCGTGTCTGCCTGTCTGTGTCTGACACATGGCTGCATATGTCCCTGTATCTAGGTTATGTTTGCCCGTGTGTGTTGTCACGTTGACACAACGATGCCGGCGTGCGTTCGGCTCCATCACAACAGGAACGTCTCCGGTGGCTAACCGTGCATGTAAATGGGCTCTCGCCCTCACAGAAGCCGCCTGGAGGGGCAGGGGTGGGGGTTGACGAGACAGAGGAGACGACAGTGTGGCCCCTGGACCGCACCACGACTGATGTGAGGAGGAGAGCAGAGGCACGCCGTGTGTGCCAGAGGCAGCTGCTGCCGCTGTGCTCCATCCCTGGATACGGAGTGATCAGGGAATAGGGAGCAGAGGTTCCCAAAGGAGGGTCCATGGACCACCAGAGGCCCTTTAAAGGTCCAGTGTTGGACCATAGTTTGCTTCTGATGTAGATCCCAATATTACTATAACACATACACTCACAACCAAGTCATTCAGGCTCAGGTGAGCTTTGAACTGAAATATTCTGTGAAGCCATGTTTAACTGCAGTGGCTGTGGTGGATATGTGGCTTCACATGTGAATCCATACGATACATCTAAGAATGGTCTTTTCTTTCTGTATTTTTTGTCAAACTTCTTAAGGGTTCTGGCTTTCAAACCCAACGGCTGCATCCAAACACATGCAGCTTAGGTTAATATAGGTGTGAATGTGAATGGTTTGTCTCTATATGTCAACCCTGCGATACACTGGCTATACATGTCATGGGTGAACTTCACCTACCACCCAATGGGATTGGCTCATGCATCCCCATGACCAAGATGAAGCAGCATAGATGATGGATGGAGGGACAGATGGGCTACTAACACTTCTACTTGGAGTTCCTACCATTTATTTCCCACATTTAACAATTGATATTGACTTTACTTCTCACTGGTGCACTCGTGTCAAGTTACCTCAACCACAGCATGAACACAACTAGTCTTGTCACAGATAGTAAGTTGCTGGGGCAACAAATATACTAAAATCCACCATTGCTCCAATCTGTTATCCCATTTGCACGATTCTTCTTCTCTGAGTATGAGGATATTAATCTTTTTAATTAAATCTATTCCACAACCTTTCTACTTACACCCAGGTAACTGCAGAGGTACCCCTGGGGTAAAAGCACTTCTGGTTAGGAAGTGTGAAACAGTAGAAATTTGTTTTGGGAATTCTGTTTAAAGCAAAAACAATAAGGCAAAGATACTGCCAGAGGTCTAATATCGACCATAGCTGAGAGTCAGAAGGTTGTGCATCAGTCAGCAGGACAGCAAAACAGAGACATTGAATAGTTTGACTCCCTGAGAGAAAGTAATATCTTTGATTAACTATTCTCATCCCAAAATACATATGCAGCCTGTATTGAAACTTAAAATTAGCCATTTCTTCATGTCAGGGGTAAAATGTAACTAATGCACATGACCTAGATTGCATGAAAACTTTTTGAGGAGCCCTGATGCACTGGTTTGAATGAAAAAACCAAAGTAGTGGATCACAGAAAAGTGAATGGACAGTAATGTTAGGAGGCAGGGTGGAGCTAGAAGATCATACATCTTAATTTTTCATCTACCGGAAGACAGTAAAGAGCTTCAACACACATCTAAGAGAATATAATAACTTTGACTAGTTTCAAACAAAAACCCTTGATGCACTAGTTAAAAAAAAGAAAAATATCATATATTTGTTTTCCTGGAAGACAGTAAAAAGCTCTAACATGCGTCAGAGTCTATCCAGCTGCAGAAAATAACAACCTTGGGTCTCAAGTCCAAAAGTCAAAAGTGGCCATTGCTTCATTTTCAGGGATAAAACTGATGTAATGCACATGAACTTGAGGTTGCATGAAAACATTTTGGGGACTGGTTTGAATAAACAACAAGAAAATCATACAAAAAGTGAATGGACTGTGATGATAGGAGAAGCTTCCAGATGACTCTTCAAATCTTTGTTTTCATCTCCTGGAATAGAGTCTGTCCATCTTTCTCTCTCTACCTCCTCTCCTCTTCTAATCCCAGGCCCACGGTGTGGCCACAAAACGGTGGGGCTGGAGTTTACGTTAAGGCAGCTCTTTAATTATAGTAGGAGGAGAGGAGGGGGGGGGGGCAAGGAGGGGATGCAAATATATAAACGCACCACTTTTTTCTCTTGCATCAAGCACAACAGCATGCAGTGAACCAACAAGGCTGTGGAAGAAACCTGCAGCAGCCCCTCAGCTTCTTCTGCTGCAAACACACACACACACACAACTTCAAGCTCGAAAAGCAGATCCCCCCCCCAATGAAGTAACAGACGTTTTCACTGCAAATCCACGCATGCATGTCAGGAGAGGACCAGCGCCCAAATCATCCACTTCGCAAAGTAGCAGAAAAAGACGAGGCGGTGGTGGAGAGGAGGAAGCACGCAGCTGTGTGTGTGTGTGTGTGTGTGTGTGTGTGTGTGTGTGTGTGTGTGTGTGTGTGTGTGTGTGTGTGTGAGTGTGCGTGCGTGCGCGTGTGTTTGTTTGTGTGGCTACAGAGGAAACACTTTAAATCTTTTCGATCACTGAGGCAAAGCACAGCGAGACGCCAAACACACACACACACAGACACACACAGACACACACAGACACACAACCGTGAATCCCCCCCTCATGAGCTGAAACACACCGAGCAGCAACATCCCTGCAGGAGAAATAACATGCGGACACAAACCTGGAGAGGCGAGGACACTTCTGCCACTGACGCGCGGAGGTCCGGAGTTTCTGTCTGTGTGTGTGTGTGTATATGTGTGTGTTGTGAGAGAGAGAGAGAGTGTGTGTGAGTGTGTGTCACTCAGCGGTGTTTTCTCTCTCTCTCTCTCTCTCTCTCGGTGGTGGAGATAGCGCTGATGTTTCCACTTCCTCTTTCCTCCTGCCGTCTGCTGGCTGCTGCCTCTGTGGTGCCACACCGAGGACGCGTGGCTGATGACTGGAAGGGCGCAGAGCTGCACCGTGGACACAGTTCTGTTTGTAACAATTATTCCCGAGGAGATCATCTCTTAATTTAAATGTGTCAACAAGCATCTGACTTACACAAACAACCAAGTGCTCCCCAAACACTCAAAGCAATTTGAGTTGCATTTATGTATCAAATGTCCCATATAGAAATGATTAATATTATTATGATTGCTGGTTGAGTTACTCCTCCCGTGTGAGAAGATTGTTTATGAAATCTGCACTTCCCAAAGCTTGAAAACTTATTTTTTTCTCTTTTTTTTAGAAGAAGAAAGAGAGAAAGAGGAGATAGAGAAAACGATTTAAAAAAACTGTAGAAATTGTAACTGCAGATAACCAAACTAGTGGTCTAAAACATTTTAACCAAGTCAAAGCACAATTTAAAAGTTGCATACATATGTAACTTCAAATGGTTTAAAAAAAAAGGTTAAGCAGGTAATACAGGCCTATGGTCAATTGTGAATCACAAATGTTGATAATACAATGTATATGTTCTGTATTGCATGTAAAGAATGTACGTTTTAAAAAACAATAGATTTTTGTTGACTGCCTTTAATCAATTAAGTTAAATGCATTAAACCGACTGGGCCCCCGAGCTCCCCTAGTGGATAGCACCATTTCCTACACTGTCTCTACCAATTTTGATTGATGCATAAAAGGGATTTATGATAAAATATATCCGAGCAAACAAACAAACAATCAAGGATGAGCAGTTTTCTCTGATGGCTGCCTCAAGTCTTGCAGGAGGAGAAGGCAAACAGGAACAGTGATTTCAATAATTCATGGTTATTGAACTGTCTCAGCCCCGACACACACACACACTCACAGTCTGTAGGAACTAATTATATCTGTCTAATGTTGCCTTATGTTGGGGGCCATGTTAACGTAGCTCGACACAATGCTGCAGCCTCATTAGATTTCACTTATAAAAAACAGATTATAGGACGACATCACAACCGACAGCAGCTCTGAGCCACATGAGGCTTCCTCCCTTTAATTTTGTCAGTGATTCCCGGCTGTTTCTGATATCAAACCCAGTGTGTGTGTGTGTGTGCGTGTGTGTGTGTGAAAAAGAGACAGAATAATGTACAGCAGACAGTCCTGCAGCTCATCCATGTCTCCACTCAGCAGGAGCAGCAGGAGGAGGATTAATACAGGAGCCCTGTCCGTCCCAATAAATAATCTGGAGCAGCACATCCAACAGAAACCTCTCTGCCTCTGTGAAAAACACAGGATACACAGCCCTGACGGTTTAAATGACTGTTTGTTTACTCAACTAAATTATTAATTTGACTGTGTAAATGGGCTGTGAGGACAAACAGGATGGGAACAAAAATAACAGAAAGCAAACAGATTATTCATCACAGAGTGATGATTTTACAGAGCAGCTGCAGAAGAGACTTGGGTCAAATAATATTCTTCACTTCAACCCATGTTGGTGGCATCCGAGCGAATCAGTGTGTGAGACACCATTTTACAGCTTAATCTTTGTTTCTAATCGTTCCTCCTCTTCTTATTAGAGAAAAAAAATGAAAAAACTCGTTTATTGCGCAGTTTTATTGCCATCACTGAGTAATGGTGACTTTTGCGTCCGTGGCTCCAGCGTCAGATGCGACATCAAGAGCACTCACAGACCATGTAATCCTTTCATATGAGACAGCAAAGAGAGGGTGGAGTGGTTGTTTTAAGCCAGGCCATATGGCATGATGCAGGCTCACAATGCAGCCCGATGTTCTTCTGCATCCAACAGAATTCAGTTATTTCTTGCTTTGTACCATGCAAGGTTAAATCTTAGATCGGTTTCTTTTACACACACACAACACTTGTTACTTTTACCTGCTTGTGTAACCCATTTGAATTTGGACACATCCTGTTTCACAACCTCTGGCTGAACCATTTGCACATCTGGTGTGAAGATGATACCACTCAGCCAGAATAGAAATACTGCACTGCATTAGTAGGCCTCCACCTCCCAGTGCAGTTTCTGTCTCCATAATTATTTTTTATCCAAATTCATGAGGTCACTGTGACCTTTGACCACTGACATCTAATATAATCTTTGAGTCCAAGTGACGACTGTGACGAAAATTTCTTAAAGGCAGATTTGAGACGTTCAAGAGGATAAAACCATGTTTTGTGAGACCACTGTGAACTTGAACTTTGACCATATCTAATCAGTTGATGTGAAGATTTGGGCCAAATTTGAGGATTCTCTCAAAGCGATCTTGAGATATAGTGTTCACAAGGCAAGAAATGTCCTTTATGAGATCGCAGCGACCTTAGCCCTCCGACCCTTGACCACCAATGTCTACTCAATTCATCCTTGAGTCCACGTAAACATTCGGTAAAAAATTGAGGAAATTCCTTCAAGACGTTCTTGAGGTATCTCATTCACAAAAATGAGATGAAAAAGAAACCCTGAACCCTTGTTTCTGCGCGTTTCTCATTTGGCAAACATTCACCAAATTAATTGGAGTCCTCTAGTTTTAACAGATTTAATTATCACAGTTCTCTGCACACATTCGTTGAGCCTCCGCTACTATTGGCACAGTCTGGCACTCACTGCGACCTGTCCCTTGTCCAAGAAGACATAGTGCTTCAATAAAGACTCAGCTGAACAAACTGTCTGTACGTGGCACATCCTCCCTCTGAGCTGCTCCTGAGACTGAATCTCATCTGGGAGATTCATTGTTCTACTCAGACAGAGAGAGAGAGAGAGAGCAAAAGAGAGAGAGAGAGGGAGCTAGACATGTCAACGTGGAACAGACTGTCTCAATACAGCCGGTCCAAGCTGCAGATAAAGGATGGGCAGAGCTGCCACAACAAGGAGAAAGAGAAGAGAGGGATGAGAGAATGAGGAAAATGATGCTCTCCATCAGAACTACAATGCTGGCTGTATAATCTGTCACTCTCTGATGGAATTGTAATTGCTACACAAACACACACTCCCCACAGCGTTTTGAGCAGCTCAGGAAGCCTAAGACGCAAATCTAAATGGATATCTAGTTTGCTTTTTCCCTGTGGGTCTACTGTAATTGTCTCTCTATCAGGGTCATTAGGAAGAGGGAATGTTTCTGGTTCATTTCCGCAGGGACTCTCCTCGAAATGTGCTGCTCGTGACAGAGAGCGGCACCACACTTCCTCAAATTTGAGACGAAGATCGAGCTTTTGTGTGAAGTGGCTTCTGGTCTCTGACAACTTTTAATGTAAGTGTGGCCGGAGAACACAATCTGATGTGTGCATGTTACAGACTGTGAAAGGATTTCGGAGAAACACTCACTGAAGTGTCCTCCGGCTGCTAACGAGACAAGATGAAAAGGAAAAATGTTTTCCTGCACTTTGGGAAGGTCACCGCAGTGCTAAGCTGTGTACTTTTTAATGATCAGGCTTATTGTGTGTGGAGATATGCCACACGGTCCTCTCAAGATCTTGTTGCCACCGACATGAAAAATAGTGTCATGCCCATTAAGTCAAGGCCAATATGATAAACAGCTTTGTTTTTGCAGCCCAGAATTGGATAAACAACGGTGGAGAAGAAAAAATAGCCGCGTTTATTCTCAGAATCAGGGAACACATTCACAAACATTCCTTCCCCATCTGTGGCCTTTCAGAAAAAAAAGCAAATAAGCATATTCCAACCTCAAATTATTCAAAATATTTATGTCCAGTCACAGACATTCAAACATTCTGGCTTGTGGGGAAACAAACTCTAACTGTACTCCAATTCCGTTTTTTTCCACCGCACTGTGATAAATATACTCTACAATCAAAGTATTTGACACCAGTGAGGAATAAAAAAAATCTCTTAATGACAAACTATTTGCTGACATGCGACTGTGTCTTATTAAGCCCCATTAAAGAACATTAACTCTTACACCAGAGGGCTCAATTCACTGTAGATTCATTACCCACACAGTTCATTCTTCTGACACACATATGCACCAAGGCACAAATACACACACTGAAACTGAAGCAGCTTTTCTATATGACTCGCTGCTGTATGATCTAACATGACACGAGAGTATGTGAATGCAAGTCGTCACCCTGGAGCAAATAAGACGGCTGGGGAAAGTCATGCGCGGTGGATAATACGGTTTCAGAGTTTTCTCCCTGCAGAGAAAAGGCTTCAGGACGTCTCCAGAGAGCAGCTCGTACTCTGCAGTACACTTCACTACCGTGCAACATCTACCTCTGCTGCTACGTCGTTCACAGGCTCTACTTTTAAAGCAAGTGATTTATGAGCACTTGTTCTGATAACACTTAATCTGAAACGTCACTGGTTTTTGAGGACTTGTGCTTTCGCTTCCTCTTTCTCTTCTTCTTGTCTTTCTTCTTTTTGTCCTTCCTCTTATTCCGCTTCTTGCTGCGATGGTGATCAGAGGAGGATGAGGAGGATGAAGAGGAAGAGGAGGAGCCGTCTGTATCGGAGGAGGAGGTGGTGTCCTGGAGCAGCTGCTGCAGCTGCTGGATCCTAGACACAGGAAGGACATGGGAGGAGAGGAGAGATTAGGAGTGCAGGAGGAAACAAAACACAGTTGATGCAGACTTGGATGCCCGGAGTTTGGCAAGCATGTCGAGTGTCCTTGAACAAGTCACCGTCTTTGTCCTGGCGTGGACTTTTTCCAGATCGTGTGACACATGTCTACTTGTGTCACGTATCTCCAATAACTGCCAACAGTGCCCGAGTACCTGTCAGCTCTGCAGGTTCTTTTCAGAACACACGGAGATAAGGAGGTCATCCTGTCACTTAAATATGAGGCTGGGGCTCAGATGGGTTTTCAATTTTTTTTTCTAGCAAAGTAGGAGCAACCATAGCTGCTCGTCATTCATTTAAAACTAAACAAAAGGAGATAACTAAACAGCCAGATTAAGATCATATTTCGATCACTGATTCTTGTGTTTTTAAAGAAAATCAGCAGAAAAAGTAGTTACAAAACTTCAGCTGCTCCCTAACTAGGTCAGATGAATGAACATATCTACTTGTCAAAGCAGAATCCAGTTTAAACTGGATGACTAAAACATCACTACAATGGGGATGAGGCGCCACAAGAAAGAAAATAAAGAAATATAGTGTTGCAGTTGGACTACAAGCTCTTTAATTCTTTTAGAAAAGTGAGCTCCAACATCTCAGAAATGTAACATTTTTGGAGACATTCAGAAACTTAACTATTCAGCCATGAGAAAAGCTTCTCGTGAAATGTCCAGGCCTCATTACATTCGGGGAGATCACACGGAGCAGAATGATCATCTGAACGCCTGGGACGTCACGCTACTCCTCAAAGTGTCCTCAAAGTGAAGTACATCATAAAAGCACTGACATGCAGCTCAGGCTTTTTCAAAAAGAAATCTCTCCTTTCAGCTTAAAGGCTTTTGTTTCCTCGAATGAACTTTTACAATAAAAGTTCAAAATCCTATGTAGTGTTGGCGCTCAGTCTGATACCTTCATCTGGCGTCAAGTTTAAAGAAAAAGGATAGCAACATGTACACTTGTCTGACACAACTACCCAGTGTTTCTCATGTATTATCTAGACTGTGGCAGCCCGTTATATTCCCATTTGTCCCACTACAGTATGATCATGAAATCTTTTTACACTTCTAATAATAACATAAGCGACCACTAACTTGATGTTTTGCTTTATTGCTGCATTGTGCAGCTGTGAGCAGAACTACTTGCCACAGGCTTCTGCAATCATCCACAATATTGTTACCGTAGCATGCAATACCACTTGAGTGATATTTGTGCACTCAATATAAAGAACTAGAATAATGTTTTGTGGTTGTTTGCCTTCTCTTCTTGTGGTTTAAATCCATGACTGTCCAGACTTGTAAGATCTTTAATAAAGAATTTGATCCGAGGTATCTACTGCATTTCATCATATCTAGTATATGACTTATGGTCAAAAACATGTTTTGCAAGGTCACAGTGACATTTAACCTTTTGATCACCAAATTCTAACAGGATCCTCCAGAATACCCAAGTGTCCCAGATGTAGACAAATTGCCTCAAGAAAAACAAAGTATGGAACAGACGTTGGGTAATGACCTTGACATTTGACTGTCAATATCTAAATAGTTTATCTTGGAGTAGAAGAAATTCTGTCGTGGCTATGCTGAGATTTTCTGTTCACAGGAATGGGACGATTAAGTTTCTAAGCTTAAAAGTGCAAAACATATTTCATGCAATAAAAGCCATTGAGGCGCACTGAAGACTGACCATCAAATATTTTTCATCAATGAGCACTGTGTGATAAGAGGCTGCCATCGCAAGCAATATTTAAAACACAATGTAAATTCGAGAAATTGGAACGCAAGGCAGAGGTCGCTATGATTCACCTCCATTCCAAAGAGACCGAGGTTTATGCAACCCTTGTATTGATAAATGAAATCACACACAATCTAGTGAATGGGGCTAGAAATGGAATTGTGGCCAAATTCAGGGAAATGATGAAAAGGGGCTTAAACACAAGAACACTTATACAAAAAAAAAGAATGCATGTACCTGGTTTCTTTTTCATTCCTTTTGTTTTCCCGAATGATGTCGTACATTGGGTCTTCATGAGCCTAAAATAATGAAACACAATCAGTCATGTACTATAAAGAAAGGAAATGAAAGTCATATAAAGTTACAAGAGTTTAAAAACTCATGTTGGATCCAGGAAATCGTCACATGAAGACCATTGCTCTGATTTTAATGTCATGTCAGCACTTTTAAAAACCTCCCTGTTACTATATAAGCTGGGCAAATATGAAACAGTTGCATTTATGGTAATCATTGCAGAGGCTGTGTGCTCCTGCAGTGTGCACTGTTCCATTTCAGGCACATTGGAACAAGCTGTGTGAGGACGTCTGCTGCCCACATGTTCCTCAGTATAAACTAAAAGTGCCCCAGCACTGTTGTTAACCTCCACTCGGGTCAGGACTCATGCCTCACCTCGTAATACCCGACCTATTTAACCATTTTTGGATATTGTGACTGAATAACTATAAGTGGGCCATTTTCACTAAGAGCGAGCGCGCTCACCACTCTGAACTGCTCCAGTTTCTGGTTGCCTTTGATGAAGAAAGGACACTCCCTGTCTCCTGTCCTGTGACCGTAACGCTTGCATCTCCAGCCTGAGAAAAACAGGAAACACATATCAATGTGCATACCAGAAGAAAAGAGGATAACTGACATGTCAGGTTCAAGGCTGCAGGTTTATAGGTTATTGACTTTACAAGCTAATTCTGAAACGTTGTGTTAAATCTCATGGCCTCATTAGCAAGCATAGTATATGCAGTTTGACAAATTAAATTATACAACAAACACAACCATACCGTGAATAACCATAAGACCAGCAAACCTTTAGCTAAAATGTAAAAAGCGCTGGAAAAAAGCCAGTGAGAGAAATCTGTAATCGCCACAAAAATATTCCTTCTGCGATTTTATTTCCCTTATGTGATTCAAAGTCTCAACAGAATAACACACTCAAACATTCTGCTCATGTAGAGAGATGTGTTGCAAAATGTACATATCGATATCAAGGACGGACCATCTCTAATTCAGAGTCAGTCTTCCCTGAAAAGAGCTTAAGTTTCACAGTGAATCAATGTTCAACACTCGGAGTGGAGCAGTGGAGCAACCATGAAGTACTTGAGTCTTTACTAAGTGAGACCACACAAATTGTGTTTATCCCGCAAAAGTAGCTGTGTGTGAAATTGTTTACCCAGTTCTTTTGTGCCTGTTTCATTTACATTGAAGTCTTAAAACGTTCCTTTAAACAGGATGACATATTCAAACATTTCCTCAAAGGATGGCAGAGCGACTCATGCTCAGATTATGCAGAACAAATGCCAACTCGTGGACAGTGTGCGTGTGTGTGTCACTTCTCAAGTCCCTGGCTGTTCACACTGTATGAAAATGAGTGGGAAGAAGGAATGAATGGATGCTGACTATAATGACAGTCTTTGACCAAAGAGACAGAAGGTGATTCCCACTGCATCATTATTAATCTCTAGTCCATCATGTTCGTCATCAAGTCCGCTGCCCACTCAGGATGGTGGTTTACTCTCACCTATACTTCTTGAGCTATAAATGCTACTTTTACTTTAACTAACATTTATTACAACTAATAATAATCTTTATATACACAGGATGGCTCCCAGACAGTCTGTTTATTCACTCTTGCAGATGACTGGTCACCTGCCATTCAGACTAATCTGTCCTGAAACCAGTCGGCAGGTCTGACTGGTTTCAGACTGACAGACGAGCGCCCAATAGGAGCAACTGAAGCATTATTGTCAACAAAGTCTTGTTGAATCTGTTATGGAGACAGTAATAAACAAACCGGACAAAACATTTTCTGTGAAACAAGAACAAACAACTGCACGCTGCCGGCTGTTTACATTTGTCTGTTGCTCTGCGCTACATCACATGATGTGTTGCTCTGTTCTGCGACCGCTAGACCCATTTGCTTAGTCTAGTGTCCTAGTGATGCCAGGCTACCTTCAAGTTGAGAGATGATGAAAAAATGATTTAAAGATCCTGTGTTTAGGATTTAGTGGCATCTAGTGGTGAGGACACAGATGCAACCAGCTGAAAACCCCTCATCTGTTCCTATGATAAAAAAATAAAATCACATAAGGTCCTCTCTAGAGCCAATGTTGGGCTTGTTGTATCTGAGCTACTGAAGAAAAACATGGCAGAGTAACAGGGCACGCTCCATGGAAGAGGACTCGCTCCTTAAGAAAACAGCCTGACAGATGTAGGAATATGAGACATGAAACTGAGTTACCCACAAGCAACTGCAACAATTTGCAACATTGAATTTAAGGTGCAGTTATGCAATTTAAAGATTCAGTGTGTGAGATTTAGGTGAAAGGAATCTACAGGCAGAAATTGAATATAGAAGATGTCACTAAAATCTCCACACTGAACCTTTAAGGCCTTGAGTTCCTAATAATTTCCAGCAAATTAAGACGATTGCAAAATTTGCAGAAACAAAGTGCGCTGTGCATCACTTATCTAAAAACAGGTGTACACATGATTTAAAGAAATGAAAGAAAAAGAAAATGGAGGCCAATCAGAGGGAAAACCATAACACTACAATTAATATACAAGGATGAATTTCTCCCTGTTCTGACAAAACAGATCTGCACCCTGACAAATGTTCTTGTATTTTACTAATCTTCTTCATTGACAGATGAGCTTCACCTCTGTCATTCTCTCCCCACTTCCACAGCAGTGGGAACTGTCACAAGCGGTTTTTGAGAAATCCAGTTCAGGACAGAATCACACAGAACATATTATATTTTTAAGTATGGGGACCTTCATATGTGGCCAAGGACACAGTTCTAAAAAGAATACGGCCACATGCGTACGAGACCAAAGTGGTCTGAGTG
This sequence comes from Paralichthys olivaceus, assembly GCF_024713975.1. Classification (NCBI taxonomy): domain Eukaryota; kingdom Metazoa; phylum Chordata; class Actinopteri; order Pleuronectiformes; family Paralichthyidae; genus Paralichthys; species Paralichthys olivaceus. The sequence continues at coordinate 10,550,264 of NC_091112.1, forward strand.
ATCGGATGTTAGGATGCGGTCAGATCTGTACGCCGACCACCGGACTGTGTCACTCTCGAGCCATCCCCTAACACTTCAACTGTGTAACTGTACTCACACTGCATCACCTTCACCTCCTTCCCCAGAGGCATCCACAGGCCCCTGGTGGGGGCGTGTGCCAGGAAGCTCCTGGCGTCTTCATTTCCTGGTTCAGCAGGAATACAGTCCTCTGGCTTCTCATCGTTCTCCTGCAACAGAGTCAACTGACTGACATGTGGCCACGAAGTGTTTACAACAAGTTCAACACAATCTGTGTCTCTCACATCTGCTCCACATCCACCAGCTGTTGTGTTACCTTTATGAGCCCTGGTGGAGGTTTCTCGTAGCTGGAAGAAGAAAAGTAGAGTGTTACAGCAGAAACATTAATCTGACACTTACCTGTGACAGTAGCATGGTAGTGGGGCTTAATAAGGGCTTTAGGGTCAAGTTATCCTGGAGGTGAGACACTAACAGTTGCAAAGAAAAGATTAAAGTCACATATTTATAATTCATGTACAAGTTTACACGCCTGAGCAGAGAAGCTCTCACTGACTTCACTCACAATGTCTCCACGTGCTTCAGCTTCTGGACTTCTTGGTTGAGTTTCTTCGAGTGTGTCTTGAGTTTCTCTAGATCCTGTTTGGAGGACTTGTGTCTCTTGTGCTCTCGTCTGTCCTCCTTCTCTCTCGCTCGCTTTCTGTCCGACATCGTCTCGAGGTCGACGAACTGTTCGCCCGGAAAATCATTCACTTAGAAACAAAGCTGCATTCAGGGAACTTTCTTTTTATTTACGACTCCGTAAGAAACCCCGGCTAACATGCTAACCAGCGGCTAACTAGCAAACATTGCTGTAGTGCTGCTGCTGCAGTACTTCCTGTGCAGCCGGGTTGGTTAGTTAAAGTCCAGCGCCACCTGCAGGACAAGGACAGTAACACACAATGTGCTGTAACAAACATTTAGGTTTATTATTACATCTTTATATATTTTGTATAGTAGTATAGTATTTCATTTTAAAATAAAGTTATATTTAATTCAAATATACACTAAGCATCTTGGATGTTGATAATAATAATAATAATAATAAGGAAAGTTTGTGGAAAAGCGAGCAAATCCTTGAATGAGGGCCACAGGTTGTATTTTCTAATGGTAAACATCTTTCTTTGTGTTATCTCACAGTAACTCAGACTTAGTTATTGATAAGTTGTGGGTTGGGCAGGTAAGACTCCTTTAAGCTTTACTAATCACTGCAGCTATGTTCATGGTATTTTATATGCATAGATATGGATATGAAATCTGCAGTAACATAGAAGTTTAAAGCACTTGTATCAGAGGTTCACATGAAGTTAAGAAGAAAACAGTTGAATAGACTGAAAAGATTTTATTAGAGAGAATCAGGATTTAGGTGGAATACAAATGTAAGATATTTCAGCACTTAAACACACACTGTACACTGAACAGCCAATGGACAACAGGTAATCAGGCAGTATAAAATGCAGTAGATTTCTGCTCTTAACAACAGACAAATTCATACTCAAAGAAAATATTTAAAGAAATCTGAAAGCCCTGACGAGATGTCAATGAGTCTTGTGTGTACAGGTTCAGGCAGAGGAGCCTAAATAACGTAAACAACAACTGGTGAGTCCCACTATTGATGGTCACTGGTGACAGGCTCAATATCTTTTACAAAAATGCAACAGAATTAACAACATATTTACAGCATATCAGTGAAAGTTTAGCCAGCAGCTTTAAAATACAGACACACATACTGAGTAAAAATAAAGCAAGTAAAAACATTCAAATACAAATTTTTTTAACATCAAGTAGTATGAATACCAAACACTTTTATGTTACATAAAGGTATAATTGTGACTTTAGAAAAGAAAATCCAAAATGGAGGAGGCCATTGGCATGTAAACCAGCTCATATGCCACACACACCACCACAGAGCAAAGAAATGTTTCCTGTGATGTTTCAGCCATTTGATAAATAATTAAAAAAAATCCTCAGACATTCCACTTAAAGAAAAATCACCTGTTCAGGAGATCATAAGAGGCGTGTGCGAAATTAGACAAAAGAAACTCGCTCCTCTGATCAGCAGAGGATACAATAACCCTGATTTACAGGTGAAATAACCAGCCCCCCCCGTGCTGCCATTTTCTACATTCAGGATTCCACAAGCGCCATTCCACATAGCCCAGCAATAGTTGTGTGTTGGCGGGCAAACTGAGAGCTTTTCCACACAGGCTCTGAAACCAAAGTTACTCTCTTTAGTTCCCCCTCAGTTACAGAACAGGTCCAAGCACTGTTTGTTTTTTTTCAGTATGTAAGAGACACTTAAAGTGAGGACAGAAAATCTTTCAAGCCGCCCTTCTTGCTGCTCTTGTTGTCCTCGCGCATGAGAATCTTGCTGAGACGCTGGACAACCCAGTTTTTAGATTTGGAGGGAGTCTTGGAGGAAGATGAGCCCGACCCTGAAGTGTTGGAGGAGGTGGACGATCTGGGGAGGGAGAGAGTGAGAGTGGAAGGGAGGAAGAAGAGGTGAAGGAGAGGAAGGAATGATTAACATAACGTAACTTGAGATTTTGTTGGTTGGCAGAAAAAACTAAAAGTGTCCTGTCAACAAGTACATGATCTGGTGAGCATGAATACCAGCACGTAGCACCTGGACGGCTCACTACGGCTCTCTAAATGCTGACCGAATAGAAACCTAATCATTCAAACGTCTGTGACACCCACCAAGTTAAGTTGAAGATGGTTATATCTAAAATTTTAGGTCAGGAGATATTAATACCAGCAATCTGAAATAACTCACCTGGGTGTGTGAGCAGGTGTCTTGTCTTTGCTAGGAGTTTTAGGGGTAGTCATGTTGGACTTGCTGGTGGACTGTGGAGTCCGGTGTTTGCCGTGGCTCCCCGGGGTGCCATGGGTCTTTGCGATGGTTGCTATGAAGTCCCTGTTCATTCCTTTGTGTCTGGAAGTCTTATTACAGGTGTGGCAGGTGGCCATCTGGAATAAGTAAAGGAAAATAGAATAATGATTATATAAAACCACTCTGGTACATAATAAGGTTTTCGAGGTGAAAGCAAACAAGGTATTCCAAGTGAGATACTTAAAAATAAAACATATTGCAGTTATATAAAAGGTCCTTAAAACTACCAGCATGAAAATCTAGGAGAAGGGATGAATCTTTCTTCCTTCCAACCTTTATTTTTCCTCAAATCCAGTATTGCTACAGCTGTTGGACTTTCCCTGACAAGCACAGTCACACAGCTGAGGAGGAAGAGTTCACAATGGAGTCCAAGAAGAAAATTCATGACAGGACATGAGTCACTCAACAGCTGAGATTCTTCCCACTGGCCCTGCCAAACATCCCTGAGATTATCTTACCTTTGAATGTTTGCATACATATGAAAATAACTGGATTAGTTAAAGCAGGAGGGGGGTGAAACTTTAACTTTAGCCAATTAGAAGGCAGGGAAGAGCTGTTGCCATGCAGTTCCACCTATTCAGGGTATGGATGCTCTGGGAGCCGTCAGTCAGCTCTTGCAGTTAACCTCTCTGAACCGGGTTGATTAACCTCAATTATTTAGTCACAGCTAAGTTTAAGATTTACAGCACCTCACATGACAAAACTCTAAATTATCTCCTGATACGTATTACACCTCGCATGCAAAGGGGAAAACATGAGTTCCTATATAAAAGCACTTGATGGTGTTATGAGGCAGAACTGCCACTTCATGAGATTCTCATGATTCAGGGACTTCTACCTCCCGCTGTCATGTCCCAATAAAAATGTATAGTATAGCAACTACCTACACTGACTGGGACAAGCCACAAACACACAACCACATGTTCTGTTGTGATCTAAATACAGCACAAAGCCATCTGCATGTTCAGTGTTATCATTACACTGTTGTACATTTAGATGCTTCTATGGAACAGCTGACCAGCTTTCGCACGTGAGACTCCATCATTAGATCAAGTGACAGTAACTATTTGGAAACAGTCCCATCATCCCAGGGATAAGCTGACTCTATACATGAAACAAATCACAGGCACTAAGTTTCTGTCATTGTTTCTTACTCCAGAAGACCCTGTTACACTTTGCTCACAGTAGAAAATGCAGCACAAAGTATAACGTGTTATTAAGAGTTGATAAACTCTTTCTTAACATTCCTCGTGCCTGTAATTTACTCTAACCCATCACAGACACAAGCCATCCAGAGTTGCACAAGCTTAGAGGTGGTCTAAACAGACCACCAGTTCAGAGATCAGCAGGTCTGAACCGAGCTGTTGACAGTCATGAATGCTGATGTGATGGAAAACTCACCGACACGAACGTAGCCATTTCAGATTCTGACAGGTGTCTGCCGGAGAGTGTTGGAGAGTTGGGTTTCGATGATGTGAGGTCCTCTGTCTCTCTATGTGACCGTGTGTTAAGTGTTTACTACAGCAGCCCCACACGTCCAGCTTTATACAGACCCAGCCCAGCAGCTGACCCACCCATCTTTGCATAGGGGTGTGGCTCAGAGCAGGACTGACCAATGCAGCTCATCTGTGGCACAGCCAGCACGCCACCGTTACTCTTCAACATTGACACTTCAATCCAAACACGTGCAAATTGAAATTGCAAACAAAAAACAAAAAAAAAATTGGAACTTCATCTTAACATCCAAACACAGACAGGTGCGGCTAAAGGTTGTGTTAAAAATCCTTGAAGATAAACATTGTTAAATATTTTATTGTTAGTGTATGCAAATATCACATGGTATATTTCAGCTATTTGTACACAAACTTTGCTTGTTCAAATCAATGGGTCCTAAGTCAAAGAGATAAGATAATAGTCAAAACACTGGAAGAAAAGCTGCAGGACAATACTGTGGAAAACATAGTTTTCAGGTTTAAGGCAGGTCTGCAGATTTAAATTTCAAGTTTCTTACAGAGCTGAATGTCTAATACATTAAGTGTTGATATTAATGTTATTGGCTTACTTATTATTGATCATTTAAAAATCCCTAATCATTTCCAAATGAACACAGGAAGGTGATCGACAGTCTCAACAGTAAATCAACTACTCAGTGGAAAAGGTTTGCATTTAATGTTTCTGTTTTCTGTTTGTTTCCTGAGTTATTATGATATGGTATAAAATTATTTCTTTCTAACTGCCAAATAGGCAAGTCTCTATTTCAGCAGATGAAGCTTTACTCAATAGTAAAAGCCTTTGAATCAACTTGAAATAACTGCCACACCTCATGATAATAATTGCTGAATAAAAAGAAGTTGTAATAGATACATTAAGACAGATGTTATCCATAAGGCTATTCAAAGTTATTATTCAGGAACGTTAACATTTTCTTATTGTATTCAGCTTTAAAATGCACTAATATTACAAAGCTGTGGCTCAGGATGTTTTACTTGCACAGTGTTTTGATCATAGGGTTGAGGAATTTCAGAGAAACAGTGGTGGTCGTCTGTAACAAGTAGAATGTCACTCCACCCAAAGATGTGGGTTCATGAGTAAAAGAGGAAAATATCTATCATACTTAAGTATCCTCAAGCCCAAGACTGATTTTCTAATGTTTCTAGAGTGTCCCAGCACTCTCATCACTCTCATCACACTACACAGTCTTCAAGACTACATGGAGAAAACTCAATATGCATTTAGAAAATGTGTGTTTGACTGATTGTAAGCTTTAAGTATTTCATTAACACTTCTTTCTTGCAACTGTCAAAGTAGTAAAATAAAAAAATGCCCACTTCGGAAAATGATTTGCACTGATGCCGAAGATAATATTTATTATTATAATAAAAAAATACGTTAACACATATTTGTAAAAGTGAATAAATGTTAAGTCTACAAATCTATAACATATTTGATGTCTTCTCTGCATGTAACAACATGAACAGTGTAGATTCACTGTAATTTACTAATACAGATGAAATGATGCTCAGACTGCAAACATGATTACAAACCACATTCCTTCTCACATTATATCTATAATCCTCCTCCATGTCATGGGAAATAGTTGTTATGAGCAGTCTTGTTTCATTCCCACTATATTTGCTAAGAGTCTTTCCATTACAACATTCTGTTATTTCCTGCAACAACGAACCAATTTCCTCCTGCAGATCATTAAAGCTTCATTTCATCAAATCCAAACTGGATGATGCTGCCAAAAAACTGTAAATATTTGTTCACAAGTTATAAACCGTGCTATAATTCCAGTTGTTACACTCCTGTAAGTCACCAGGGACATTGAGGTGACAGCGTGGTGTTTGCAGACGTGAACTTATTGACTGTCCAAGGTGAGTCAAGGAAAAAAAACGCGGTGGCACAACAAGAGGTTGGACTGTTAGTGAGGCAGATCACACGCAGACAGACGGGCAGACAGACAGGCTGAAGATTGGTTTACAGATGGAATGACCTCATGCTGATTATCCTCTTGTCCTCTAGTCACCACTATTGGCCCCACTACCATCAGCTGGCCTGCACTACGCTACCGATATGAGAGACTTAAAAAAAAAAGTCACTTTACTTAGCCAAGGTCTGTGTGTGTGTGTGTGTGTGTGTGTGTGTGTGTGTGGACAGACTAATGGACTTGGTCAACAATATAAAACACAAAGTCAACAACATGACACTGTCCTCACCTAAACAACACTTATGGTATAGCTGCTATAGTAACAAGATTCATTATAACCTGAAATGAAATCCCCATCCATCACGTGTACTTGTTTAAATTACCCTAATCCTCAGACATGTTGCGTATGCACTTGGAGGGACACACGTGAGCTGATGCCACAGAGAGATTTCATTTCCTTATCTGGGGCTGTTGACCCTGGCAGCAGACAGACCCACTGGGGCCGGTCGAGCATATGGCAACGGCAATGATTCGAAGCTTCAGGGTCTGAAGAGGATAAGCAACAAGCTTTATGAATATTATGGAAAACTGATTTTAGCAGAAAGTTGAATTTCTGTTTTTAAAATCTGGCCATATGGTCAGAGGAAGAATACAAGAGTTTTGGTTACAATAATAAACTGCAGTAAAAAAAAAGTAATTCTATAGCACTTATCTAAACAAGGTCACCAGGTGCTTCACTATACACTTGGAAATAAAACAACGCAGACCAAAACAAGGACGGAAGACAGATGAAGAAAATGTCAAAACAAACATCTGTTAAAAGCAGTTTAAAGTCAGACATTTCAAGGCTTTCCTACAAAATGTGTTTCAAGCAACAATTTCAAAACAGATGCTGACAAGTATAATCTCCTCTAGCAAGGAGTTCCTGGGCCTCGGGGTCTTGATGGCAAGAGCCTGGTCACCTTTATTCGTCTTTTACATCATTACATGGAAAAATCGAGAAACTCCAAGTTACCACCACTGAGCCGCAGCCGATCAAAATCCATGTCTACTGCAGAGCCATTTGACCCTAATGCAGATTGTGTCCATTCCCACTGCAGACAAATGCCAGATGTTGTTGAATGTTAGTGTTTTTTTTGACCAGTGGAAAAGTGGCTTTAGGAACTACCAGCAGGCAGATTAATAATTACGACTTGGAGCATAGGGAGTTAGCAGCTCGGGCCAGGCTGTGCAGAGCAGTAAAAGTTTTTAAAAGAATCTTAAAATCGATCATAAATTTAACTGGCAGCCAATGGAGGGAGGCAAGAATAGGAGAGATAGGAAACCTGCGTCTGGTGATCGTTAGAATGTGAGCGGCAGCGTTCTGCACTATTGACTAGGATTGACTGGGACATGTAAAGAGTGCATAGTCCAGGCGTAAGAGGACAAATGTGCGAATAAGCTTTTCTGGGTCAAGAAAAGATCACTTGCTGATTTGATTTTGGCTTCATCTTGTACTAGATCATACAAGAAACATAGTGGTTAGTGAATCTAGTTTTGCTTTTAGCTTGGGCATATATTCTAACACTGGCGCAGCCTTGAGCTTTCATCATACTGCCATCCACACAATAACAGAAGCCTGGATTGATGTGCATGTTCAACATGAAACGTGAACCGACGCTGACGGCCACAGTCACTTAACATTGATTCCATATATCACGCATGTTTTGTGTCAGCACCTACAATTCATCCTCATCACAAATCATGAAAACAGACAACCTGTAATCATTGTATGTCTTGTTAGCAGCAGCTTCTTTGAAGACAGAATAAACAGATCTGCACTTTCTCACGGCGTCCGTGCAGCGGTGGAATGAAAAGCAGCTGGGACTCACCCACATGCCGACAAATCACCAGTCACTTTTTAATTTACGAGCTTTGTCATGCATCCGATTTCAGTTTGCGTGAATGTACAGGAATAATGGTATGAGCTTTAATTCATCAAAGTGTTGAGAAACAGTTCCAGGCCTGTCAAATATATATATTTTATGAGAAACCTACATTTCTGAAGCCATGTGACATATTCATAAATATTATAGTGGAGATTTAAAAGGTGCATTTCATGTGAAAAGGTGAAGTGCCATCTAAACGCAGACACAGCAACACAGGCGGACCCACATAAATCAATTCTGCAGATGGACCCTTACGTCTATTAATAACCCCTGTGCCATAAATACCTCTCTTCCTGCCTTTCCTCTCTCTGCTTCCAGAGGTTAGCTTGGGCTGATTAGTTTGACCTTGGCAGTACGATACCACCCAGGAGGAGGAAGATGAGAAGAAGTATGCGGTAAAATAAGGCATTTGTGAGGGAAGATGAATAGAAGCCTGACTAAAGTTTGCGTGTCCATGCATGAGCATCTGTACGCAAGTGTGAAAGTCATTTTAGAACACATCAATATAACACAATAAAGCTGAAAGCAGAAGAGCAGTTGGCGGATCAATACGAGGCAAGCGGTGTAAACTTTCCTCTAACCACGGCCTTGCACTGTGATGACGCTGGCAGCCACTTAGTCACCGAGTCCGAAGGCAGGCTGCCCAGTAAATACACACAGACACCTGATCTGAATGCAGAGCCACTACACACTGCCATTTTAAAAAGAAGTCATATCTGTTTCTCCCTCTCTCTCTGCCTTTACTGGTGCTGGTGAAAAGGTCACATTTTATCCTGCATCACACCAGCAACTTTACCTCAAAACAAATAAAAGCACAGGCTGAATGTCAAGATTTTAACTGATGATTTATCCCATAGCCCTCAACAAGCAGGTTTTACCAAGTTAACCTGATTAGATCGAAGAGTAATTTTACTTGTGATGCTTTGGATTGTTATCATGTGATGTATATCTGAGCTCTGTGAGGTCCCAACATAAAAAAAAGCAATAAAGTTCTTTCGGATATAACATTAAAAGTGTCCTCAGATGGACTGGAAGAACAAACGCTGCTTGAAATCATCCAGATATCATCAGCAGAAGTAAACTGTGATGGTTGGGATTTAAATTTAGAAAGTGAGCTCTGCTTAATGGCCTGGGGTATTTTTCATTTATGACATTTCAAAAGTAAAAAAAAAGTAATTTGTTGTAAGCAGAGAGCCATTGATGTTGTTACCTGATGTAACACACACACACACACACACACACACACACACTGAACATACAGTTGCAAAATAACTTTGACAGTGTTGCTTCTGGTCGAGCTCAGGAAGCAGTTTGCGGTTTACATGTAAACGTAACAATGGCTTAAATTCAGATTTGGATTCCTCTCTGGTAAGTAACTGCACATGTGTGGCTTTATAACAGATTTGTGATGATTGACAATAATGTGCACATGTGCTGACAGAATCAGTTGAGGTACAGCATGCTGTAAATACTGGTGAGTGAGGACCCGAAAACAAACTCTGGCACTCGTGCCAGTTTACAATTAATTCTACAGTAGGGTTTGCCATGCGCGAGAATGGACATTTAATAGAGCTGAGGAAACTAAATGAAGCGAGGCACAGATGCTAATTGAGAGATGACATGCTGTTATGGTGTGGCATCAGGTTCTCTTTACGGGGTTTATCCTGCTCGTGAGCTGGGCTACAACCATGACAGCGTGGAGCTGAAACGGCATCTGATCCAAGGGTCACATGTGTCTGAAAACAAATCTGCATGCATTCTGAATGGGTCTTTTCCACGTCAACATTCTTCTATGTGTTGCCTCGTCAAGTTTCTCAGAGGATATCGATGTGTTAATGTGGATGTTAACATTCTTAAAATACAGTGCACACTTCTCTAAATCCCCTCAGACATGAGTGACTGTTCACTCTTCCCGGTGACTCTCCTGTTTAGAAGAAAAGAAAGCCCAGTGCTGTTGATCCACATTCCATCCTAGCCTTTTCACTACCCCGACACATCCCACTCTTGTCATCCTGTCACTCGCTGCCCCCCCTTGAGGTGTCAAACCCCCTTCTGGAGCAGTTCCTGTATCCTGAGAGCAAACAGGCGAAGCACTACCCAGACATTGCTGTCTCCTCTTTCCTGTCATCTCCTCAGGAGAAATGTTCTCCAGCTGCATTAGTCCAGTAAAGATAAATATGACAGAGAGATGTGGTGAAGAGAAGGCCAGAATGGAAGGAGGAGAAAGATGAAGATAAAACGAGGGGGGCGGTCACGTACACGAGTTGAAGTAAAAAGGACGTGGATTGGAGCGCACAAGGAAAAACAAGTGGGGAATGAGAGGCGGTCAGTGAGGTCAAGAAGAAATGGTGACATAAATTACGGAGACGCTGAACTATCGTCAGAAAATAATGGTCCTTCTGGGAAAATAAGCTATTTTTTCCAACCAATCACTTTGTTTTTCATGTCTTGCTCATTTTTTATTCTGAAAAACAAGTGGATTTTTCAGAAAATGTCAACGTGACGAGCAGATTCAGTGAACAAACATATTCATGTGTCCACTTGTGAACTATCAAGTCAAGATTTTCCATTTACCTGCGTACTGTTGAATATTCAACATAAAGTCACCCCCACAACAACATGAATAAATGTAGAGCTAGAACTATACTTTCTTCTTGTTCAAAACAAGTGTGCTGGGAAATATAAATCTATTCCTGAGGAGAGAGAAGGGAAGAATGGAGGAGGTGGAGAGTGCACCATCCTTAGCTCCATTTAGGGTCTCTCCCTCTCTTGTGTGGGCTACAATCCAACTTATTTCCATAACCACTGCTAGATAACCTGAAACATACCTGATTTATAGTACCTCGAAGTTATAAGTTCCCAGAGCTGAGGACAGCATATCATGCACAAGTATCCGTCCTGAGGGCAGCGCATACATACATCGTAAACAGAGAGCAATTTGGTGTGAAATGAGGGGGATTTACACCCGGGAGTATAAATATGTGTGTGAGTATGAATATGCTTCTGTCGTTTGTTTTTATGCGTTTATTTTACTTGTGACAGGCACATATTTCTAGTTATATGCACAAATCTACTGTAGATACAGTAGGTTACAAAGGATCAGCATAGGAGAAGAATTATAGTGGTATGCGGTACACGTGTACAGTCCGGGTTGGAATCGCAGGATACGATAGGCGATACATGGCACACGCTAAAGATAATTTCAGGAAACAGTGATCAATCAATCAATATATTGCAAGACAATCATATAATATATCAAAATATGTGTTAAACTGAAGAAGAAAACAAAATGACCCTAAAGAAGTCAAGTGCACGTTTAGTGTATTTATTCACTGCGATTCACTAAATATCAATATTTTGCACGATATTTGTATCTCACAAGTCAGGACAATGATATATTGTCGTATCAATATTTTGTCCCAGTCCTAATGTAATGTAAGTAATCATATGTACTATGCAAATAGTTTTAAATACAAAATGTTTCCCTCACAAAAGCTCAAATGACTTAATGAACTTGGGCTCGATCAACTACTCAAAATTAATCCAGATTGCGAAAAGAAATCCTAAAAACAGCTAAATCTTCAAAGTGAAACCCAGAACTGACAGAACACAAGCAAACATGGACCTCTGCATCTCATCTTAGAGAAACATCTGTTTCATGCTGTACACACTGGACTTGAATGTGACAGTAAATATTTACGGCTGTGGGTTTTTTTTTTTTTTTCTCTGATAACCCCTTCGCTTGTTCCTGTGTTTGTCACGTGACTGACAATCATAACACTCAGCTAGAACACAATAAAACTGGACACTGATAAACCGGTGACATAAAACAAAAGCTTCACCGTCTCGATGACATAATGTTTGTATACAGCATCATCTTCTGAAAGTTAGAACTAGCACAATGATACAAAAAGAAATCTGAATCTTCTGTTATCCAGACAACGACCTCACACTTTCCTCTTTAAAGAGACGAGTGGATGCTAATCTCTTCATTCCTGCGTTGCTGTGCTCTGTTCATCAGCATGAAGTCGGGCAGGCAGAGGAAGTGAAGCGATTGACATTCCTCCTCTTATCTCTCCGCTCCACCGCTCTGCGTTTGGGGGTATCGCCCTTATGCCGAGCACAGGAGTGTGCCGTCTCGCATACGTGGCCCCTTAAACCCCCAGTATATGACAGACGAGTGGCTGTGAAAACAGAGGGTAAAAATACCTCGGTGGACACGCTCAGGGTTGTCTTGGTTTACTAAGAATTCACGTGACGAACAAGCATCGACATTCCTCATCAGGACCAAAACACTGCTGACAAATGAGTAAATGCAGAGGTGCAGAGTCACAGCTGAGAGGGAGAGAAGAGAGGGCGAGGGAGAGGGGCTTATCTATCACAACAAAGTTACTGTGTGTGACTCAGTGTGATGCAGCTGAGAGTTACAGAGGAAAGCCATGCACAAGTGTATGTTTATGATTTCAGAGGGAGGATTGAGTTGCTGCAGCTATTCACAAATCCATCATCAACTCGCTGTAAAATTCCTCTTGAGTTCTGAGAAGTTACTGGTTATTTTCCAACAAGTGATTTATCACTCTGGCTGCACCATTTCAACTTAATGTGTTGGTTAAGACTTTGGTACTGCGTATGTCTGTAGCTTTTCATCATCTCAGCCACTGTCTAATAAAAAAAGTGCTGTAACATCGCCTGCTTTAACATAATAACCAAAAATAACTCTCTGGAGTTAAAGCTACGTCATCATTGGTTGATGTCTCTGACCTTTGACCTCCTTTAGGTCTATTAGATAGCAACTGATTGAGATTTTTAAGACCACCAACTGGATGGTTTCCTTCTAAAGGTCTCTGCACCATGACACCACACATGACTTATTGCATGTCATTATCAAAAAGGTCAGACATCTGCTGTGAGCAGACGTCCTGATTAAATCATGTTCCAGAAAATCCATGTTGATGCTCATGTAGGTTCAAATTTAGTTTTGAATCCAGAACGATGATCAGGGGCTGTGTGAGTAAAGATTTCTTATATGGTTGACTATATCATCAATTGTACCTGAATTGAGTTTCAGCAATGCTTTAAATATTTGCCAGGCTGAGAAAGAATTGTCATGGTTTTCATAATTCTAAGGGGTTTAAACAAAGAAAACCAGCCTGGACATGACGTAATCAACGTCCACACTGTCTTCTGTGTTGTTCATTCAGTATTCTGTGAAATGTTCAAATGGCCCACTATGATTTCACTATGATTCTCTCAAAGCACTTTCTCCAGATGGCTTCTCTCTATCAGACCTCAGATCTGACCTTCACCACAATCCACAGAATGTGAACAGCAAAGGGCACACAGAACAGCTGCATACAAAAATGATGATACAAGACTTTTCTCTTGCAGTTCATCACTTGACCTCTCCTGTTCCCCTTTCTTATCTGTCTTTTTATTCCTTTTATTTAGTTTCAAGTGTCTGTGAGCTTAACGTCTCTCACTACCTTTTTATTCCTGCCTCCTCTCCCTCAGAGGCCACTGATACATAGCAGAGTGGGCACAGAGCGCCCTGCACAGCGATTACCTGCATACTAAACAAACTCTAACAGATTTTAATGAGGCAGCAGCATTTTGACTGGAGTTGCTCTTCATTTGGCTGATGTCAGATCACCAGGGGGGCTCTTCAGTGGTTCTCTCTTACCACTGCTCTTTTAGGAGAGAGACAGCACAACAAGCTCCAATGCCACAATGTCTGTCGTCAGTTTCCTCGTCTCAATGGGTTTATCAGTGGGTGGGTGCAGGCCAAAAACTTTCCATTTGTCCCCCACTGCTGCTTTCCATTAACAGGACAGACAAAAATAACCACTGCAATGATTTTAAGGCGGCTATGGGAGGGAATGGGCCAGAGTGGGTGACAGCAAAGCACTATCTGGCAACAGAAGTTCTCTTACACTTAATCTTAATGTGACCACTGTAAAGGCTGCAATGATGAGTAGAGCTCTGTAATGAAACATGGAGACCGTTACTGCGGAATACAAATTTCTTTAGCCATCTTAAACAATGGCCAGAAGCAATAAATTAAGAGACAAAAGGTGCTTAAGTTACAATAAATAATAACGTGATACAAATTTTGCCAGACTTTGCAGCAAGGCCGATGATTGCTTATGCAAGGGCTTTGATTCCAGATATACCCCATCAACAGCACAATTACCAGCAAAATATGTTACGTGAATATGTAATAATCGGAACGTAATAAACACAAATTGCTAAAAGGAAATTACAAACTGTAACTTTAAAGTCCTGCAGATATTATTTCTAAATACCAAATATAAGCTTCTTACCCAAAACTACAACTCAGGTCAGGTTGTAAAAACCACTGCACCATCCTTCCATCCATACTTCTACTTAGGTCAACACCACTACAGCAGAGGACAATGGATCAGGCACATAACCCAGGAGTTTTGACAATATGCTGCAGGAAACCATAATGCATAACTGGGTCTTTGGAGTTGTATTGTTTTGTTCTCTCACCAGAACTGAGGAGGACTTTTGGAAGCGGCGCAGCAGATTTTTCTGTGCCAGGCTGAGATGTTTCCCCTTGGCATGTCTGCGCAGGATGCTCCACACCCGTGCTGATGGACGCTGCTTCGGCCGCAGCCGGATCCTGTGATTGTTGGGCTGCAGCCACTGATAACAGTACGAACACACCGAGGTGCTCTGCGACGGGCAGGTGGATTTCTTCTTCACTGATACGACGAGGAGGAAGAGATGTGTTACAAAACCAACAAACAAACTAATTTCGATACAGTCAGGCATATTTATTTAAGATAAGATAAAACAGAACTTTATTTCCTGAAGGAAATCTGTGCCAGATCCTGCTCCAAACTTACAATAACAAATAAAACAATAAAGTATGAAGTTAATTATATAAATATCAAGTGTAAGAGGAGTCAATGGAAGACCAGAACCTAAATGGATAACAACACTAGTGAAAGAATAAACTAAAATTGAAAACATAGTGTTGATATTGACAAATGAGTAGTAACATTGCAAATGTTATTAATATAATGCAAACAGATGTTGAAAGATAATATTGTAGGTGGTGTTGGTATTATTGTTTTCAGTGTGTTAGGTTTCAGCTGTATTATTTTCAGCAAAAAGGTGTTGGACATGTATGTGGCAAAAGCAAAGATTCAAAGAGATATGTGTTTGAAACTTCTAGTAAGAAGATCAATGTTCAGATTTTAGCAGCTGCATTGAGAGTCTGTGCTGAAACATCAATATAACATCTTATATTTCTACAGCCACAGAAATACAGTCCACATTGGAATAAATCTGTCATTCCCAAACAACATTCTGGATATCCACTCAACATCCAGGCATCATAAATCAAATTATCATGCTCCTCTCTTACAGATCAGTTATCGTTTTATTTGGAGAAAAGCCTGAAGAGTCTTACTAAATGGAACCACTACCTATTGATGTGGTTTTGGCTGGCGTGTGTTTTTATTATTGTGTGTTTTATCCCACCAGGCACTCAGTCACAGACAATTGGCTGACTCAGTATCTTTGGCTGTGGGTTTAGTGAGTTTGGATCAACCTTGACAAGGTCCTTCTTAACACTTCTCTATGTAGATCATCACTGAGGAAAACAAAAACTGAAGTGTTTTGACTTACCCTTCTTATTGGCATTTACAGACCCCTGCCTGGGGAAGAGGAGAGGGGACAAGATCAGACACTTGAGAGTTAGAGTGAAATTTGTAACAGGATGATTATAAAAATAAGATTTTAATATGAAACTACCTGACTGGCAAAAATAATGTTCATGGATTAGGTAATGTGTTAATGTTTTATTCAAGTTATGCAGTAAATGGCAATGAATAACCATGATCCATTACAAGTGTCAAATACAAACAGTGGAAGGAAAATTATTCAACTGGCTAACTGGTAAACAGAATGCTATTCCTAACTCCCAGAAGTTAAAGCAAAGACTTGCACAGCCACTGTTAAAGTAAAAAAGAAGATGGGGATTTATCTGGGTCTGAACATTGTTGGAAACATTTTGGATAATGTAAGTACACAAGTCAACAAAATATATAACATGGTCTCATTGTTTTTAAAAATTTTGATGAAGAATTGTTACATTTTGAGTTAATCTTTGCTTTAATAGATAAAGTTTTGGTTGTTGTGCTCTAAAATCTTAAGTAAACTGCTAAGGAAAGAATACATAACGGAAACACCAATTCCCTTAAACAAGAAACTGGAATGGACAACCCATCCCATTATGTGTAGTGGAAAACCAAATAGGTCCAAACAATATAGGAAAAATCCTCTGCCTCTACCCCCTCCTGCTGCAGGGCTGCCGCTGCCACTGCTAAAATTAGCCGCGGGATTAAATCGATGAGGGGAAATGTGTTGTCCGGCGGCAGCACGTGTGACAAAGTCAGAATGGGGCTGGATGTTTGTGGAGGAAAGAGGTGGGAGGTAATCTGGAGTCGACCTGCTGGCTGCCGCCGCCGCAGCAGCGGTTGTTGTCACTTTTCCACTTGCACTCTCAGCCACCCCACATGTGATTTAATAATCAGTGACTGGATTAAACTGTCAGATTATATAGAAGCCCTGTCAAAATGCTGGCTATGAGGAGAAGCCTGTGCGAGGTCGTGACTGAGCAGGACTGATAATGACTCATGGATGTTGAGCAAATCCCCATTTTTCTTTGTTATGCTGAGACATGTTCAACATTCTAACTTGGGGGAAAATTGTGAGTAGAAAGTTTTGAATACATTTCCATCACTTGAAACCGCTGACAGAAACATTTCCACAACATGAAACACATTTTTTATTTCTTTGCAATACTAGAAAAAACAAAATCCACCAAAACTATAAACAGACCACTGATGGCTCGAGTGAGGAGAAGTAGAATTCTTGAGGGGTGTGATCACTGCTTCCTTGATGAGCTCGCTCTCAGAAACCGTACACCACAAAGACCTCTTCCACCGCACTAATCTTATTAACATACTTGACATGCATCTCCTTTAAAGTGCACACTTAGTTGTGGTGATGAACTCTTTGGGCTCTACACACATGGACCGCTGACATCAGAGGGGTGCAATTCCAAAAACTCCAGAAGATGCAGAAAGGGGTGGGGGATTGGGTGGGCATTATGATATTATGTGTTGGCTACAGTGTGATAATGTGATTAGAGTCAGAAGTGCTGGCTGAGGCAAAGTGAACAAAATTAAACGCATTATGGACGTTTTATTGCCTCCATTGGGGAAAAGAGCGCAGCTGCCGGCAAATCCTGAAGAGCCTTCACTGTGACTAATGGACATGTAGACACAGCGGCCTGGCACAGGTTGTGCTGTGGCGACTGTCAATCAGTGAACACTCTAGAGACCGTATCAGTGGGGGGGCGTCCCATTCATCAATCGAATGGGACAGAGAAAGAGGCCAGCAGGTGCCTCCCAGTCTGGGGCACACTTGTACGGGCGGAGACGGCGGCGGACTCTTGCTGAGAGAGCGACAAGAGGACAGATACCGAATGAGGGGAGATGAGGAGAAGAGCCCGACCAATGTGGATTTTGGAGGGCTGATTAGGATACCGCTATTAGGGAGTAAAACATTTCCGATAGCATTAAATCTGCCAATATTTAAAGAAATTGGCAATTATTCCTAAGATGTCGTTATTGAATCAGTATGACCAAGACTTTTAATTCAGGCTTGATATTTTTCAGTTTAACAATAAACTTGAAATAACTATAAATAAAAAGAAAGCACAACAGCAAACAAATGTATAGAGCGTGAATAAATAAAATTGATATACATTTTCAAATGTATTCATAAATGCACATCTTTTCTGCATTGTTTATTCTGTGAAACAAAAGCTTTCTACATATTTCGGCAAATAAAATGTTGATACCGATGTCTGTGAAAATCTCATTCCCTGGGAAAATGATCAAAATGTTGAAAAATGGCCATTTTAAATATTAAAGATATTCAACAAAGATATTAAATCTTTGTATGCTAGCCTTTTATAAGTAACTTTAAAATGTGACCTTTATCTCTGGGAAATGATTTGGTTAGAAATAATCAAACTAAAAAAGGGGAATATTTTAATAGTCACTTTAACAACATTTTTATAAAAATCTTCCTAACGTAGTTTTTAAATAATCTAAAATCATTGTCAAATAATGGATTCTCATTGGCCCTGAATAAAGAGCTGAACAAAAGCACTGCAGGATAAAAGTCATCCTGACACTGCACATTTTGGTTATCAGCACACTCAGTCAGGCTCCAGTTACTGGACATGCAACTATGATTATGAACTTACTGGCAACGTGAGCCACAATAATTAAAAAGCGATGTCATCTTACAAACAAGAACACATAACACACACATTGACACCCCCCCCCAAAAAAAACCCACCCACATACAAGCCCATCCAAATAGACAGCTAACACTGAAATAATATAACAATGAAAATAAACAAAGTGTATTGTCAATAAAAATGTTTTAAAAAAATCAATGCATTTGCATTGGTGACGGGAACATACACACAGACCGAGTCATCAGTTGCCCGACAGTGGGTGAGCACAGTAACACGATCCCAAACAAATATGTGAAGCACAGTGTATGAGTATATGACACGCACCCACGAAACAAACACTCAGTGACGCATGGGCCAACGCCATAACTGGAGAAAGCGACGACACAGGAAACCGTCAGAAGAACACAGAGTGCACTGTGGTTCAACAGGACAAAAGAAACATCAACACATACTGACCACGTGTGTCAGCAGTGGTTTGGTTGGATGCTCACTAACATTTCAATTTCCCCTCGGTTAACTCTGGGACTGTGTATTCAAGACCTCCATCTAAAAACATTAATTCTTCAAGGTAATTTCCTCCCGAGCAGGACTTGCCCTAAGTATTATCACTTTGGTTTCATTAGCTTGTCACACTGAGTGTTAATCTTGGATGTGGCCGCTGATTGTGTTCTCTCTGCCAGGCCCTTTGGCACGAAACCAGGCAGGTCTTACAGCCCAAACATTTAAATTTGTGTGTTACTCGGTGGACAGATGGTGACAGTTAAATATAGTGGAAATGCTCGCAGCTCAGTGCAGCCAAATCTGGGGAACAGATCAATGTGTTAAAGGAGCGTTGGTGTCACACACATCTGTAAAATGACCCTGAGTCGGTGTTTCACTACTAAAACCTGTGTTTTTGTTTCCATTCATGGGTCTGCCTGCAAATTTCCTGGCTCAGGTGTAAGAGAAAACCAGCGGGAGGATACGGGGACATGGCAGGAGCCCAACGCAAACATGGGCCACGAGAGTCTGTGCACACACAAACACACACAGCACCTGTTAGATGCATTAATATCCATAAAATCTGAGGACCCACTGTACCTGTAAATGTGCACAGTCCACGTGCACACACATAAATATTTTCCCTTTCTTTCTTTCTTTCTTTCTTTCTCTCTAAGACTGCAAAAAATGATGTATATTAGAAACTTGCATCAATCACTATTGTATTATTCTAATAAGAATGAAAACACAAGAGGCTAATTGGATGAAGAGAGTTGGTATATGATGGGAAATACTTGGTGCTCTGGGTCCTATTAACAACCACAAAAAAGGATACAGAAAAGTGGAAAGAAGATTACACACTATCCGTTCCTCTTTACATGCACCAGTTTGTTTTCTTCATACGGCTCTCATTTCTTATTTGTTAAGAGGTCACTGTGACCTCACCGGTGAAATATGCTCACTCCGCAGCAACGCAAAACTGAATGAAAATCAAGTTGAAGTGAATTCATCATGTGGCAGCAGCTTTTTCAGATGCCACACAGACTCTCCCACTACACCAACACATGACTGGCTAATTTCCATGTGCAACAGGCCATTCATGCAACAGAAATAGCAGCACACTACACTGCAGTGGGACAACACAAACATTCAGGCTGCACAATGAGACACAATTCAAACAAACGACAAGGAGAAACGTTTGCAACAGTTCTATCATCTAGAGCCGGGCATTTGGGATAGAAAAATTTGCAATGACTCATAAGATGTCATCATCATTTTACAGTATAAATGTGTTTAATTAATTTACACCGACATGTGTGTGAAACGGATTTACACAGTCAGTGAAAACATGAGCGTGAAACATAAGTAAACCGTATTCCGTTTTGAAATGCACTTAAATATGGTAAAATGAGCAACACTGTAAATGACTGCAGCCAATTTCCAGTGGTTCAGTTTTCAAATAGCAATCACAGCAGAGACCTATCTGTCACGTCTACGAATTATTGTGATATCTGTGCATTTCTACTTATAATTTTATGAATACCAGTTTTATATTCATATTTTCTATCTTTGCATATAATATTTTGCCCTATAAAAGCTAAGTCATTCAAGCAAGACCACAGTAAATAAAAGGGAAACTAAAGAGATATAAAGTAAAATCTTTATTCACTGTGTTATTTCTCTAAAAAATGTTATGGTTTTGACCTTTTAATGTTAATGGCCTAAAAAGGAACTGAATTGAAGCTCATTCATTTTTTCCCATGGATTTTGTGAAGCACTTTGTAGCCTTGTTTAGATAAGTGCTATACATATAAAGGTAATATTAAGATTATCCATGAAATGAACTGTAAGTTACACAGTAAAAACATGAGTAAGAATTATATAACCTCATAAACAAAATAAATAAACGCGTGCCATTTCCCGGACAGGAAGTCACCTGTTAACTCTGGTCGAGCGCTTCCCCCTAGCGTCTACATGCCACTACTACAACAATACAGGAGAGAGCGTAAGGACTCAGATGCGCTGGTGAGATTCATGAAGGATATTTAAGAAAGTTTCTTACAGGTAGAACCGTGACAGCTCCGGACACGTGTCCTTATACAGCAGAGACGCGTGCAGCAGGAAGTTGGCGGATGTTTCGCTGTGGACAGTTTTCATTTTCAATCTGTTTCCTGCTGCGACGAAGGAAACCCCGCAGTTAAAATGTCTTCCTCCACAGAAAGTTGTAAACGAAACCTAAAGAATCTCCCGCACACGACGTCAGAGCTGGAGGAGCCAGGAAGAGTGTGAACTTAGGTCTAGATTCATACAAACGTGGTGAGTATGCA
This sequence comes from Paralichthys olivaceus, assembly GCF_024713975.1. NCBI lineage: Eukaryota > Metazoa > Chordata > Actinopteri > Pleuronectiformes > Paralichthyidae > Paralichthys > Paralichthys olivaceus. The sequence continues at coordinate 10,571,682 of NC_091112.1, forward strand.
TGTTGGGCTGCGACACCACAGAAATCCACGTTGAGTCGCGAGTTTGTGACGTTTCCTGCGATGCATTGTGGGAAGCTGAGTCAAATCTACAGAAATGCGTTGGTTGGGCAGCACCTGTTTTATTGTCCCTCCTCAGCTGTTAGTGCCAAAAACAATATAAAAACCAAACTAGAGTAAAAATGTAATTGAACTGAAATAAATGAAATGAAATAAACGAATTATGTGTATGCACAATACTAAATACATCTGATTTCAAATGAACTTTTAAGAGCCTTCTTTATTAATCAGTTGTCAGGGATTACACAGGAGACAAAAGTGTCATAACACTTAAATAATCACACACTTTATCACTAAACATTTGTGAGACATCCAACAACAACAATTAACTATAGAGCAATAATTCAGTTCAGCTCATATAAATGCCCAGATAGTTATTGTTTAATGTCGTCATTCCTTAGATCTTATTGGATATTTGGAATTACCAATGAAAGACGCCAGTGGGGCCGATTGACATCATTATTGCTTTTTGCGCACTGACACACCAGGTCTCCTGAGCTCCAGATAGCATGACATCCGAGAAAGAGTCGATGGTCTGAGTCTTTAAAACTCCCGCTTGATCCTGTGAAATGATTGCATCGGGTCTGGATGGGGATTGAGCAGGGAGAGCGTGAGCCACAATGTGAAATTGGATCTTTAGAAGACGCAGCAGCAGCAGCAGTGAGGACGATCCATTTACTGAGTGCGCACCGACGGGTGAGCCTCAGCCTGTATCCTCTGGTGTGCGGATATGAAAAGCGGTAACACATTCAGTCACGAGTCTGGTGGGAGAGAGACGTGAAATGATGAGAGAAAGAAGTTACAGAGAGATTTGTTCGACAGAAGAGGGGATTTCACTCAGCATCAGCAGCGACGCAGCTCCTGCTCTGCTCCCATCGTCGGACCGGTGCGTTTTACGCGCAGCTTTTATCCGGAATCTTCATCCTTTCTGACAGTAGGTTTTAACGCCTTTCGTTTTATAACATATCCTACAATTTTAGCCGAATGCAGACAATTTAATCATATCATAGCCTATTGTGATTAATAATGATCCCATGTGTGGCTAAGTTAAAAAGAGAAATATGCTCTAATGTGGTCCTTTGTTTGGATAACTGGTAATTTCCATCATGCAGGCTAATTTTCCTTTTGGAACTTTGACATATAAAGTAAAAATACTACCAAAGAGATAAGAATCACACGAATACAACACAAACAGAACACTATACACTCTGTTGAGTTTATTATTTAATGCTGATTAATAGCCTATAATTTATGATTTTGGGGCAAACAGTTTGCTGCGCAAAAGTGTGAGGTCTTCTTCTGTTGTGTACAGATTCTGTCTGTGATGCGTGTGTGTGCGTTTATGGAGGGGATGGTGGGAGGGGGGTGCCACCAGACACTGAGGAGATGTTAAATCACTGGGCCGGTACAGGGCGCACAGACACTGATGGAGTGAGCCTAAGCGTGAGGGATTGCTCCGCACTTTGTCCGCGAGTAAATCTTCACTTTATCAGCCGCTGTCAGGCTTTCCAACGCAAGATTGAAATAGCTGAGCGGTGCAGCGTGAGCGTAGTCTGCGTATAAACGGATTTTCCTTCACTACCAGGACCAAATTGACTCGCGTCTCCAAGAAAGAGCCAAAGAGACTGACATGCAGGCAGGGAGGCAGGAAGGATGATATGGTGCCACCACATCCTCACCCTGTCTTTAAAGAGAAGGACCAGAAAGGTAGGATGCTTCCTCTTCACTGAATCTGTGGTCTGACTTAATAAAGACTAATAAATGAATATTATAACTGCGCATGATGGGGCAGAAATGCAGCCTCAATGAGCAAAGACTTATAAAAGACTTCTCCACTGATCTGCACAGTTATAAATGAACGTCATTTTCTTGCAGGGCGCAGGAAAGCAGGGGGCTGTATGGAGATCAATCATGTAACCAGGCAGTATTGGATTGTTAGTAAATCTTTGAAGTGTGCCTGGAAGTGAGAAGACATTCATTTCCATACAGTAACATTAGCCTGCCTTGCACCATTTGTCAGTTTTACCAGAGGGAAATAAAAACTGTCTCATGAGCTCGGCTGACTCATATGCTGGAACCTGCAGCCCTGACAGTGTTAATGCACATCTCACTGGGCCACACAGGACCACATGTGTCTCCTGCACTGTGCTTTGGATGAGACAGGTCTGGTCCTTGCAAGACTCTTCCGTTATCTTTGGAGGAACTTGCAGGGGAACAGAGACATCCCAGAATCCTAGAGTGTCCTGTCAGCATCTGCAGGGAAAAGCCAATCCCAGCAGCAGCAGCGGCAGCAGCATCCATCGAGCCAGCGATCATTTCTGAAACGCAACACCAACTCCAATGGTGCTGAGAAAGCTCAGGAGAAAAGGCACAATGTGCTTGTGTTGCTGAATGTGTCTTTACAGTCAGACTGTGTGTGTATGTGTATGTGTGTGTCTGTGTGTGCGCATCTTTGTGATGACTTCCCACAGTCATGGAGCTGTAAAAACTCAAAGGGCTAACACTTCAATCAGTATTCTCCTGTGCAGTGATGTTAACTGCAGATTTGCATTTGTGTGCAGCTGTTATCTGAGGTTATTCTCCTGCAGAACACCCTGACTTTACACATCTCCAGCAGGAACATTGCTGAGTCCAGTCTATACTCAGTAATGAGTGTAATTATCCTCTTGGATAAATAATTAATAGATTATAATATAAGGTTGCTCTGTGATTCAGGTTTTATGCTGTGTGCTGATAACTGCATGCCTTTGTTTTAGTCTTTTGGGCATGAACATCTTGTTAATCCTGAGTTTTCTTCCTACTTTTCAGCAGCAGGAACCTCAGTCTCTCACAGTGGCATAACGCCCACTTTTCCCAGACATGTGTTTCTTAATAGTTATTTCTCAGGAAGCGTTTTTCTTTTTGATGCATCATTTATTATTCTCTTCGAGCACATTTATCACAGCCATTCTTCAAATTACAGCATTGGACGAATAGTCTGATGCAGTAAAGTGTAAAAACAGACGACCAAGGTCACAGCATCACTTATGCTCAAAAACAATTTTGTGTGTGTGCTGGTTGGGTATTGTCTTCCCCTCCCCGGGAACCATCACACACTCCCAGAGACAATACTTCAAGGACAACAGCACTCACCTTCCACTTCATTAAAATCAGTCGTCTGACGAGCCTTGTTTATTTCACAAAGCCACTTGCTGAGGAAAATAGAATTTTTGTGTTCAACATTTGAAGTGATTACACCCTCCATGGAGATTAATTGTGAAGAGAGCTGAGTCACTCAACTGTTACTGGAAGCTGCACATGCAGAGGCCAAGAGACTTTCTCTATTGTTGGCTTTTCAACAAAACCTTCTCGGTTGCACTGTACTTCTCAGCGGAGGAACGTGCACACTCTAAAGGAGGTGATCTGGTTATTCGACCTTGATACATATTCTTCTTTTAACAGTTTTTTTTAAAACAATGCCTCAGAGCAAAATTATTTATAAATCTCAGTAGAGATTTGTAAATCAGACCCAGTGGAGTCTATTTTAAGGCAATGAGAGCGCAGGTCTCCCAACGAGGCGGAGTGTGCATGTGTGTGGGCTACATTTGCATGTGGACATATGTTCTTGACATGTCCTGGCTGCTGTGTGCGCTTGTTTTGCATAGCTTCTGGTACAGACTGCTTTTCTACACTTCATCAGACTGAGTAGAACAAACATGTCAGGTCTACAAACAGGGTTTGTTTGCATCAGGATGATCCCGGCATCCAGAGGCCGAGAGAACAGTGGCTCATTCACGAGACACCAAGGGAGAGGACCCAGCGGAGGGGCTGAGGTCTCTGTACAAGCTTGTGTATCCCTGGAGAATAACAAGGAGAGGAATCGTGAGGAATAGCAGTCTACTTCTATTATGTGCCGTTCATAATAAAATCATAGAGGGTTAGCGTTCAAAGACGTGACCTGAAGCACCGAAAGCCAGTATGTACATCACTTTAACAGTGAAGTGAACAGAGTAAGCCTCTATGCACTCAGTTAAGGTCACTGTAAGTTGTCAGCTGGATGAGAAGGCTTTTAAGAAGTTAAGAGTTAAGTCAAAGACCGTGGAGGCAAATCTTGGTGGTGTAAATTAAAGTGCCTGTTTGCTTCTTAACTCCCTGTGGCCTTGATTAAAATGAATGGGCACGCAGCCTAACACCCAAATTGGCTGCCAGATGAGACCTTTCTTTTTCCCCTCTTAAGTCAAGTCAGCTAACTGAGTGTAGCAGAGACAAACAACCTCCAGCATATACAGACAGATTTAATGTACGGGTAAACAAACACATGCAAATGATTGCATGGCTGTGCACATTAAGTTGTATACTTTTATTGTTGTATTTTTATGGGTGGACCCGGTGAAGCCTTTGGCCTGATGTGATGGCAAAAGAATATCTTGAGTATGCATCTGTATTTGTACACATAGGCGTCACCTCTGTAGACTCTCTCATTAAAAACCAATGGCACCTTTAAATCAAATTAACACTCTTACATATCAGTTCATAAAAAACAATCAACAAACTGGAATGGCACAGTAGTGAGCAAATCTCTGCCAAGCCCCAACATAATTAAATTCAATCAAGCTGCACCAAATTTCACACACTCAAAGATTCATTAAATATGCCTGATTCTTTCCTGGGAAAATGGTGAATATGTCCCACAAAAAAAACAAAACACCCAATCTCGCAATGTTAAAGAAAATGATAAAACATTTCCTGGATCTGCCCCTTAATCCGAATTCCCACTACATCCTTGGATTTCCACTAAGTTTCTGGAAAATCTTTCCTGTAGATTTTGTGCGATCCTGCTCGCAAACGATCCAACCAACAAACAAAGGCAGGGCTGAAATTAACCATCTTGGCGTTGGTAACAAGTTAATTCACAATATCAGTAATGAATCTAAATTTCAGATGAATTTGGGGCAAATTAGGGGCACAAGCAATATGTAGAATTTGGCATCTGGTACACTCATTTCCTTCTGTTCCCTCAAACTTTCCCTCATGAAGTTTGTTTCATTATGGTTCCTTTCCAGCAGACTAAATGTATGCCTCTGTATCACACAATAATCAGAGGAGTCTGCTGCTACAGCTGGCACAATGCACCATTGTGTTAAACTGTCCATTGTGTGGATCTTTGAATAGAGGGGGTGGGGGGGTTCTTTTCAAACTATGAGGTATTGGTAAAGAGATGCATGGCACATATCCATTACCCTCTGTGTGATCATGGTCCCTGATTATGGAGGATGAACGGGACTTATAACTCAACATCAGTATTTCAATTACAAGTCCCATTAATTGTCCACAGCTTCAGCAGCATTTTCATCCAGCAAAGTTATTTCAGCTCTGTCAAAAACCCATTGTTGCTGTGGTAATGGAAGGTCGATCCACATAAACAATTAAATAGAGAATGTAGGTGGCCTCTTTTCCAACACGGCACAGTTACCTTGAGCAGTGCCATCTGTTATAAGACGGCTTCTTTGTCAAATGTCCTAAAATGAAGGCAGGGATGCACCTTGGCTTTCATTACAAAAGAGCCAATGCTTGGTAATGCATTGTGCACTTGATGTGGGAGATCAGTATTTCCTGACAGCGTACTTCAAAATTGTACCTCTTAAAGTTTCCAAAGACCCAAAACCTGTCCAAAACACTATTTTTTTAATCGAAATATGTTCTTTTTTTATTCAAAATAGAAGAAAGGGTTAAGGTAGGACACTACAGCTGAATGAATATAGTTATACTTATAATGAGACTTATTTTTCCGGACCAGACATTTGAACACTAAAAAAAGCTAACTTCTTAAATCAGCGTTTTATATAAATAAAGCTATGAATGATATATGGACCATCCCTTCTGTAAGAAAAACTCGTTTTGAGAAAACATCCATCCTCAAACAAATGTGTTTGAACAGAAACTGACATGTAAATAGACAAAGTGCAGTAAAATAAACAGCTTAATGTATATTTTGGATGTTTGCTTTCTACTTCCCTGAAAGAAGACACTGCAGGGAAGCAAAACAGCTAAAAACATTTAAATTGACCAGCTCATGAAAATACAATTTTTTTCCCTTCAGTGTCTCACCATTAATTGAGTTTTGCCCCTGGCTCTCCACTTTCTTTCTTTTTTTTTTCACTCGCTTTGTCCTTCAGCTCCTTTCATCTGTCCTCTGACTTCATATCCCTGCAGTCTCAAATATAGGTTGGACCCATTTTAATACAATGAAACCAGGCAACAGAAAGATAAGTCTGGTTTTACCAGAGAGGCTGATGTAAGCGGCTGGCAAGTTGAAGAATGAGCCTGACAGGAAGACACCACAACAGAACGTTAGTGTAAATGTCACAGAAAAGGAAAAAAGGGCTGTTGATTATTTTTGTTGTTCCGTCTGCACACATGAAAATGTGGAACGGTGACATTTTCAGACCTGCACGCAGCTCAGGGTTCACTCAGCTATGACCTTTTGATGCCTGTAACGTGGCAGACTCCCAGAGAGACGAGCAGAAAACGAAGGAGAACACCAGAGGCTTGGGGGTGGTTTAGGATTTGATTGAATGCCTCTTCTTCTTTGGTGACAAACTGCTTCCCAATAGGCAGCTTACACACCAGTTTGCTTGCACATATTTCCAATTTCCACCCCAACAGATCTTAGTTCTTTCATTTATTCCCAATGACATGCCTCAATTCCACCACAGGGCTTCTATGAACTGCAGACGGATCTTTTTCTGTCGACCTGTAGCCCTTGTAGTCATTAACCTCCTTGTCAGGTAATTTGGGCCAGAGAAGGTTTTCTCTGGATGTGGAACACGACATAGGTATGAGATGTAGCTGGGAAAAGCCAACCATCGGCTTCACATGGTGATAAAGGTGATTTTCATTGGCCAGGTGATAAATGAGATGCCTGTGGAGGTGCATGGCCCTTTGGTGCACTCTCTCACTCTCATTCACTCTCCATTAGTATTTTCCTTCATTCTATTACCCGTCTCGTTCGTTTTCCTCCCTGTGCTGCTCGCCATCTCATTTTCCCGTCCCGCCGCTCCCTGTCGCTCTCTTCCTTCCATTTTTGTCCCATCCGCTGGCTCTGTCTCTCACACAGAATCTATTGTAATTGACTTTATCTTCTCCCCCCTTTTTCACCCCACATTTCCTTCCTCTCTGTCTCCCTCCCCACAGTGGATCAGCTGTTGCCGGCCTGAGCTGAAGGTGACCTCTCTGGCTGGGCCAAGGGCTGCAACACAGGACATGGGTCCTGCCTCTCCTCCCCGCTCGTGTCTTGTGTTGCAGCCAGTGGCGCTGCCTGTCTGTCCCACTGCGAGTCTGTCTGAGCTCCCACAACAGACGGATCCAACCAAGCAGGGACCCGTTGACCCTGCTCCTCACTTAACAACTTGTTTGTGCATCATCACTGTCATTTTCAGTGTAGTTTTCAAAATGAATATATCCTGTTTCACAGTTAAAAGTCAATAAAGTACTTAAGAGAAAATGCTACTCCTTGTGTATTTGTACTAATAAGAGTGGGTTTCAAGGATTGTTTGTTTTGCTGTATAATGGGATATGCTCTCTGTTGCCAAGTTTAGATTCAGTACTTGTTTCAGGTCATGTCTTATCAAGTGTAGAGCTGTAGCCTCCAGAGAGTAACTCCCTGAAGACATTTGCACTGTGACATTTATAGCAAAGTTAGCACCATTGCAGATTACTATTCTGTTGAAACCACAAACACTGGCTGAAGCCAAATAGCTTTTTAATGAGCCTTGTCTTGCATCAAGTGAAGCAGCACTCCTGACTTTCCCAGGGAGCAAACATCATCGAGAAGCAATTGCTCCTGACAAGGTCAAGAGTGATGTACCTCTGGGTGAGGCAGGCAGGTGCAGGGGGAGACATGCACTGGCTGTCTGAACCTATTTAAAGGCTTCATTGTCTCCCCCCCAGGTTGCATCAACAGCATAGATGAAGAGGTTAAGAGAGTAACAGAAGATAGACTGTGGCTGCATCCATGCTACTTCATTTTTGATTGAAAATTGTGTTTTTAATCTCCGTCCATAGTCACTTGCCTGAAAACACGTGACTATGCTCATGGACACTGGGCCTGACAAATTAGCAAAGGCTACGTTGTGACCGAAAAGATCCAATCAGCAAGTGTCTATGTCATCGCTTCCAAACATCCCAAGTTTTGCCCTTTCTGAGTAAAATGTGTAAAAAGATTTCAAATTAAAACTGTGGCGAGCAGCGTTTCCAACCTTTGCTGTTTTAGCAGCTCTAAAACTCCAGAGTAGTGCACCAGGCATATCCATTGCAGAGATGATGCATTTTCAAATGAAAATGGAATGTGGACGTAGCCTCTGTCTTTGTTCACATCTCAGTAACAAAAGGAGGGACAAGGACAAGGGTTTCAGACAACGCAATACTTCCTGAGGCCAGGAGTGACCATTCACTTTATATTGTCACCCCAATGACTCAGACATGGTCAGATATTAATGTGTAAGGGGAGAGTGCTTGTTTCGTTTGTGTGGATCTCTGTAATAATTGCATATGTGTGTGCTACAGTGTCGAGAAAATAAAGTCATTTTCTGACAGGGGGTGTCACTTGATTGGAATGTAAATCCAGGTGTGGACGCTTGCTGTTTTCAATCTCCTCCGACCCCGGACTGTTTACCAGAGGGATTGAAAGGAGGCGGTGTGCTGAATGCTCTGTGAGCTGCTGTCGGCTGGCTGTGTTTACCCCATGTGGGTGCAGATGTCTCAGAGACAATATTTATCATCACACAGCCCAAGCTCTGCCAAAAACTATTGTGACATACCTCCTGCAATGTTCCCTGACCTGATTTTCGGCTGAAAGTGAAACACGTGGAATCACTCTGAAACAACATGTTATTATTGGTGCACGTCTTTCTGTGGGCGCTGCAAACTTAACACAAAACAACTTCAGGTTAACTTTTTTCAATTCAAAGTTTCCTCTTATGTGTTCTGGAGGTTTACATTTGGCTTTTGGATGCCAAGAAATCAAACAATCTGTTTTTGGTTTTTGGAAAATACTTTAGTTTGATTTCTTGCCCAAAGTAAGATAAAAAGATTGATAACATTGTCATGCCTAAATAGTAAATAACACAATATTCATAAAAACATCGCTATTTGACGGGTACTTTTACTGTGTCCCATTCACCAACATCGGAGGAAAGGTATATGTCCAGTACTGCAGCCAAGATGATTTATGCTTCACTTTTGGGTATCTGTCATGTCTGGTTTGTAACCTAAGATGGCTGTTTCCACCTGATTCTGAACTAATAATTTTCCTTTAAATACATTGTAATTGTGTTACCTTTGCCTGCTTTAATCCCTTAATACTGTATATTCCCTCCCTAACTCTGCTGTCCGTAAGGAACGCAAACAGAAGTCCAACCTCTATGCAGCACTTAATTAGCTAAATGAAACATTTGCATTTCGCACCAAGAGAAGGACACTAAATGAGATTTAACAGATTGCTGGGTCTTAACAAGGATTTGCTGTGCTGCATATTTTTCAGCACCAGTGCACCAGTGTCTGCAATCAGAAGTTACAGACAGACAGAGACAGAACTATCTCCCTTGCTGCTGCAGATTAAACTCACCCCCCCTAACACCCAAGTATAGATATGGAAATGATACAGCAACAATATCAAGCCAAGGAATTGATTCAGTTCACAGCGAGGGAGATGAAGAGCAGGTGAAGGCAGGTAGGGAGCGGGAGGGAGCCGAGAGCAAAGTCCCTTTCTTTACAGGTGTCTTGTCACTTTGGTTTAGATCGGATTTGTGCACTACGTATAACGTGACGGGCGAAGTGTGATGCCATTGGGTTAAATGATGTTTGATGATGACATGTAGTGAAATATAGTCAGAGAAAGAGGAAGTAAGATTAGAAAGGAAGGGAGTATACCAGAAAAAAGGGTTACATCTGTTAAATCACATATTACACTGGGTTTCTAGGCATATAAACCATTGTTTATATGCAGTCATGAAATGCAGGTATATAGACAATGGAATAAATGATTACATGGCTGGATGCTCATACCCATCACAGCTTATTAAATGTATTCAAAGACAAAGCCTCCGTAAAGTCAGGCTCACTCACTGTGATTAAAGATTACCAATGTACATTAGACTCATTTATTTGATGGAAGATGTGGCTGCGTGATCAATTCCTCAGTCAACTCCAGTGACTGTGGATTCGATCACATCTCACAACGTCATTTGTGTTTTGATGCTTATTATATAGGGCAGCTTGGCCTAAGGAGGAGAAGCTTTGGGCCATAGAAGACAGGAAAACACACAGAAAAAAGAGGAAGAGCATCTTTCTCCATTAATTATACCATTATTGTGCCACTTGGCAAAAAGTTAAGAACCAGAAGTACCCGACTTCTTCCAAGGACTGGTCAGAACCGGCTCACTCTGCCAGCACTCCCAGGGGAAATCACTGAGCAACTTAGAAATGATAAGAGGCCTTAAAGAGAGACTGGAGAGAGCCTGGAAAAGAGGGAAGAGGAAGTGAAGTAATAAAGTGGGGAAGTTAGAGATGATGGAAAAGGGATGAAGAGATTGGCAGCTGGGGGAGATAAAGACAGACTGTAGAGGAATGTATGGGGGAACGTACGGGAAGGGGAAGAGAATGACAAAAGAATGAGAAGCAGCAGGAGCCTCAGATAAGTGGTGAAAGGGACGGAGCTGTAGGGAGGCAGAGTGGAGAAAGTGGAGAACAGACTGACTGAGGGCTGATTTATTAAAACCGATCGAGGTGGTACCGCGGAGACAGCTGCCATTTTTCACCACGTTCCAGACAAGGCAAGCTACACTGACACATCAGGTAATAGAAATAAAACCTCACGTCAAAGAAAGTTCTGCAAAAAAGTCTTTGATAATCTGCTGAGGTTATAGGCGCCCTGGAAAACCCTGAAAATCTAAAATACATTATAAATATGCAAGCGGTGTGGCATGGTGTGCCAATTGTCAGTGCACAAATAAAAGAGCGATAGGCCCCATGTACCTTTTTTTCTCTCTCCTATTTTCATGTAGGTTTGTTTACCCACTGCAGAGAAAACAAAACCAAAGCCCAGTGTGTGCAACAACACAATCCCAGACACTCTGGAATGGAAAAAGCAGTTTGAGTTGAATAGGAGACATTTTCAGTCTCCGTCAACACACAAAACAACTATTAGCAGCGTTACAATGAGTGCCTATAAAATAAAAACACAGCTCTATATTGTGGCATAGTAGAGTATAAGGATCAGGTTTAAGAAACAAAAAGAAAAAGAAATTTTTTATTTATATAAACATATGTTATTGGGATATTGTGTTACGATCAATAGTAGAGGGGGCAACACAGCATGTTCTTTTCAGTGTATCTATATCTGAAGAGGTGACGACTATCATCTGTTGAGGTCCCAGGCACACTTGTTTTCATAGATACATTATAAATCTTTTTGATGCATCAATGTAAACTGTAAAAGTCTGTTTAACTTAAGATAACAAGTCCACTAAAGTGCAAGAGCTGAACGACAAGTGCCACCAGGTCAAGGCGATGAAACACATCATCTCTGAAAAGGATACAGGGATGAAGCCAAGGTGATGAAACAAATGAAAAAGTGGCACTTGGACATCAAAACCTGGAGCTCATGGCCAAGCTCAGAGCCATCCAGCGAGAGGTCCACCCCATCGAGAACGAGTGGAAAACCAAAGCCAACGCTCTTGGAGGACAGTCTCAAAGCTGAGCAGGCAGAGACGGAGGCCTGCTATGAGAAGATAAAGAAGCTGGAGAATCTGCTCAGAGACAATGAGGAGAAGTGGGCGGAGCAGGAGGACTCCCTTATCCAAGACAACAACATGGAGGAGAACATGGAACCCCCGATGGTCCAGAACACTGAGATTCAGGTATGTTGATTTGATTAACAACTCGTCTGATTGTAAGATTCAGATTGAGACTTTTCTTTACAGGAACCTGCATTGACGTTAAGGCAGGATCACGAAGGAGGAGGCGAAAGAACACGAAGAAAAATGAAGAAGGAGATGCAAGAGGAGAACAGGAAAAGAAAGAGACACTGAAACGAGAGAAGAGGGAGACTTTAGTCTCCCTTAACCACCCCCCCAACATCCCAACTCCCTCCTCCCTTTTCATCCCTTCACCTCTCCCGTCCTTCCTCTCCCTCAACCTTGTCGACCATCCCCTCACCTCAACTTCCCTCCTCCTTACCCTCCTTACCCAACCCCCAGTGTACATTCCAAGCCTGTAATTATCAACCTTTCTTAAGAAAATTAAAAAAACATATAACTTACTCTGAAAACATTGCTTGTTTCAAGTTTTCTTCAATACAGCCTCAAATTAACTTTGTATACTATGGTTCCCATTGTCTGCATTAGGTCGTGGACACACATATCAGCTATCAGGGAAAACACAATATTTTACAATGTACTTTTTTTTATTCAACATTGGTTATGAGTCAGTGGGTCACATGAGATGGAGGATGTTGAAAAGAAAAGAAAAGAAATGTGTTTGGATTTTCATAATTTAAGAGAAATCAACAAAAATGCAAGACAGAGAAATAGTCCTGGAAATCATGACAATAAACTCTGCATTCAAAACACAGAAGTTTCAGGTTACCTGTGTTGTAGGGGAGTCATCAAATGTTAACTGACATGCAGCCTTAGCTTATATGACCCACCTTCATCCACCAGTGTCTTTTGTTCAGTCAAATTTAAGGTTATTTCTCATTAATTATTTGATTTGATCTGCCTTATGCTTATATTGTGCTGTCCATGTGTGGTTGTGTGCGCTGTGTGTGTCTCCTCACACTTTGGGAATGTCCTTGAAAGGATCATTGATTTGATGGACAGATTCAAATCCCAGATTTCCTGTAAACTCGCCGAGCCGTGGCGCAGGAACAGGCAGGCAGACATTTGTGAGATGCCCCTGGAAGTGCTTGTAATCTGCTGGGATGGGACTTTCATAACGCAAATGTCAACATAGGCTAAGCCGGCAATAATTTCTGTCTCGGCCTTATGTCGTCCCCCGCCCACCCACCAGATGTCCCTGCAGTTTCTTCGTGTTTATGAATCCACCTGCTCGTCATGTCTTGCATTTCCCTGCCTCACTTGCATGTTTGTTTCCCTTCATGGTGTGGACTCCTCTTCCTGCTACCTGCATGTGGTCACCTGTTGTCTGCACCTGCCAACCTGTCAATACGAACCTGGTCCTCTTCACCTCATCTATTTAATTTCCTCACTCGCGCGACTGCCCACAGTTTTGTGAGAATATGCTCATAATTTTAATGAAATCCTTGTATTTCATCACTATGTTGACACCTGAGGTGAAATCGATACTATGCTGCCTTTAGTTATGTGGAGTGGATTAAAAATCATGATCTCTCTTCGCAGAGAAACCAGAGTGGAACTTTATTTCCCAGGTAGTGGGAATTTATGCAAAGTAAATAAAAACCGCAGTCTGTCTTTTTGGTGTCGTATTCAGAACAGGATGGCGTCAATCAATGGAGAGAAAGGGGATCCAAGAGAAATGGCCTCACTCATCTTATGTGTTGGATTGGGTGATCGGTTTTTCTCCATGTCAGCTCCCACGAGATTGTCTGTGCAGGCTCAAGGGCTTGTGATGTGCAGGAGTGTGTGTGGGTTTTTTTTGAGTGTGTGTTTGTGTGTAAATCTAGACAGAGGCAGATAAGTAGACCCAGAGAGGAAGGACTTTGATTCAAAGGAAACAGCATTTCTAAGTGAAGAAGAGAGACTCAAAATAAGAGACAAATTGAAAGTTATTGTTGGAACGAAGGCAGGGAGAGTCAAGGATGTAGAAGAAATGGTGTAGATCATAACAAGGAAACTGCGCATGAGAAATAGGCAAAGGCAATTAAACACCAGAGGAATGGAAAAGAAGGCCGCGATGGAGTGAGATAAAGAAGCAGAGGAGAAAAATCTGCTGAAGGAGAAAGAGGAATGAAAAACAGAAAAAAGTTCCAGAGGGATAGAGAGGACAGAGGAGGAGAAACAGAGAACAGAAATAGAGGGATACATGCTTCAAAAGATGAGGAATGAAACTCTAGTTGACAGCAGATAGGGGCCAGTTATGATGAGTGTCCCTCTCTCGCTGTCCTCAGTGGGAGTACGGCCCAGTGCTGAGTTATCAGCCGCTCAGTCCCACACACCCAAGGTGACCTTCTGTGAATCAGCCGGTCGGCGACGGCGAGCTGCAGACTGTGGACGGTGACAGGTGTTCACTTACAGCTCCCCAGCTCCCAGCAGCACGCAGTCATTACAGTTTATTCATTCATTCTGAACAAAACTTTCAAGGGTACAGAACGGACCCCCCACAGAGCGAACACGAGTCGAGCTTATACATTTCTGCTCACTCCTTGCTTAAGCTGCCATGTGCATTCAATAAGGCAAATCACAGCAGATGCGACAAGGGCGTGCACATGTCGACACCCTGTCAGAATCACTCGCAAATGATACAAGGCCAATTATGTGGGTGTTTCTTAAAGGGACAGAGCTGTAAAGAAATGGGCTCCGAAGACAAAGACTCCAAGTGATGAATTGCTGCATTTCCAGAATGCCTGGTATAATGTGTTTTCAGCAGAGCCTGCTTTCCCAGTGAAAGAGATAACGATTGTAATATATCAGTGAAATGTGAATTTAATGTGGTCAGGTTAGAGGAGAGCCGGAGGGTGAGAGTGCAGGGTGAGAGTTTCTTTTAATTTGCCATCAAGATGCAGTTTTCCATCTCATTACCGACATATTTTTGGTTTATTGGCATGAAAATGTTATCCTCACAATACTTCTATACCTTGCAAGATTTGAACGCATCGTGATGGAAATAAGAGCACAGCGTGGAATGATGGTGTGTGATCATTTCAGGAATCTCTAAATCTAAACTTTATTCCCACACAGCAAAATTGTTCTGGCCCACGTTTGGCCCACACTGTCATCTGGCCCACATATTACGTGATGGTACTTGGGAGGTCCGCTCCTGTTTGCCAGATCTGGGCCAAATGTCAGCCATAGCAATAGCGCATGTCAACCAAAGGTGACCTTAAATTGTTTTGTGCTATCTGACCACATTTGCCATTTTACAAGTGGGCTACATCCATTTTGTCCATGCCACATCAAGGCCAGAAGTGTTGCATCATTGTCTCAATTGGCCCACATCTGGAGGCTCTAGAAAATACAACATATAAAACATCCTCAGTCATGCACAGGCGATTTGCCAGTCACTCATTTGGGAGCAGGACTTTGGTGCCACAGCTGCTGAAGATGTTATTTGCCGGTGGAGTTGGGTGGGGATGTTTTTACCAGACCATGAAAGCACCACTGTGTGGAACCGGCTCTAAACAACTGTATTGTCCCAGGGCTTTTGATTAATGTGAGTGGTGCCAGACAAACAATTCAAGCAGTGTTATCAGGAGCGAACAGAGGGAGACAAGCGGCCCCTGAGCACAAAAACAGGGGCCTTGTGAGTGAGTCCCCCCCAGGCCAGTGGGATTGATAGCGCCTGATGTTGGATATTGTTTCTGTTTACCTGTCGGTGTGTGTGTGTGTGTGTGTGTGTGCTGTCAACTGGGGTGAAGGGAATTGTTTCTGTGTTTACCCTCTGATTGAAAATCTCTCTTCCACTGCACTTAACTGCTGATTGGTCTGACCTAGTCGATCCAATCCATCTGTATTAGTGGCAACATCTGAGAGAGAACTCCCACCACATTGCATTTCACAGGAACCGATTTATGATGTAAATACAAACTGTCAGATAAGAGCAGAAACTTATTTGCCTTATGTGGGAGTTCCTTTGAGGACAAATGGGAATCATTATTTTAAATCTCAACTAGACATGCGTTTTTATCTTCGGCAGCTGTGTGATGTTTCCCTGTGATGTTTGATTTGAAGATTTGCTTCTAATTACAAATATCACTCTGTTTCCCAACGTATAAGGCTGAACAACTCACTCCAGTCTCACAGACCCTTCAGGTGTCTACGATGTCCTAAGAGAAAAAGATGAAGAGAGAGAAAATACTCTTTATCACAAACGCTGCCTGAAAGAAACCATCAGCTGCTGTCACTTCCATTTTAAGAAGGTTCTAATTATAACAATTTGACAGTTGTGCTCATTTCTGAAGAGATGCTGCTCCAAAAAGCTCCGACCTGGCTCTGTGCCCGCCTCTCAGAACTTTCTCACTCTCTGGCAAATGAGATTAATTTACATCCTTTTCTCATCCATCCTCCTTCCCTCTCTCTTTTTCTTTATTCCGTCCCTTTCTTGCCACCCTATCCTTTACCATTGTGAATCTGATGAGAGACAAACAAGTTAGATGCTTACTGGACTGAATGTGATGCGTTGCCTGGACGACTGGAGGACGGGCATGAATAGATTTTGCTGCTGGAGGAGAGATAATTGAGGAGGTGGTTCGGTGTATGTGTATGTGTGTGCGCATGTAAGTGCATGTGGGTGTGTCTGTTTTAGACACTCCCAATGGGCCCCCAGGCTGGTGAGGACCGACTGCTGAGTGGGCTGATTGGCACATCGACAACACCCGCCCCTCCGCTCCCACCCCCAAACTTCACCACTTTGCTTCAAGTCTACTTCAGCTGCATATAAAAAAGAGGACGCTACTTTGTTCTGAAGCCTTACTGCAGTCATGCAAACAAGAACACGAGCACGCCTTGGTTGACAGACACTCAAGAGAACCTTATCATCAATGGTCAGACTTTTTTCCCATAGATAATTAGCATGCAGGGAGAACGCAATTCATAACATAAAGCTAAAATCAAACTTTCATATCTTCATACGTCATTTCGTCAGCTTCCTACTATGAGCGACGTGAACACAAAATGTTTAGTAAAGTTATCTCATCTGATTTTGTCTGAGCTCTTCTCAGAGGTACAAGGTGGACAGGGCTCCATTTGAAAATGTAATGTTATATATTTTTGTCCAATTTTAATGTCTGAAAATTGAAATCAGCATCAGCCCAATCCTGCGATATGCTGTCCAGGGTGCTCCTCGCCTCTTGCCCAAAGGCCGGCTGGGAGAGGCTCCAGCTCTATAGCAATTTATATCCAATAGGGATATAAATAATAGATGGTTGGAATCTGCATCATATGGCAGTTTTTGAGTTATATTTTTGGGGCAATTTGAAATGAAATGAAATGTGGAGACCGAGTGGGGAATAAGTGCAGCAAAGGTCCAGGTCAGAACCGAACCTGCGGCCACAGCAGGAGGACTCAAGCCTCCGTATATGGGACACTTCACTGAGTTACCACCAGTGTTACCATATAATGTTATTTTATTAACTTTAATTGTAATGATTACTTAGTCACTAAAAGAAATATATTTTTTTAAATAAATACTTTTTGCCTCAAGTGACCTTTATTGCAAAAAACAATCACATAAAGCACCACAAGCTGACTGAGACATCTCCCACACAAATACACAGCAGGAGTCATTCAGATTCCAAGCACAGTGGATGGTTGTTTTTCTTTGTCACGGTCTCCATCTGAACCACCCATGTCTACATCAACTTCCCAAAACAGACTGTGGACTTGCCAACCTCTCCGAGGGATAAAACGTAAAATATTAACCAGCTCTCGAAGCATAATAATGCATCTCTGACAGATGCTCTCAGCCATTAGTTTGGGCACACACACACGGTCCAGTGAGTTACAGCTGACTGCTCTAAGTAATAATGTAATGATGTCCATGTTACAGCTCATTCACTCATATTGTGACCAAGGTTGAAATGCGGAGGCCTAACCTTCAGTATGAGAATCACTAATTGATACCCACGTTTGGTCCTTCTAGCTGAAGGTCACTGTGTATTCCACTCTATGGGGAGGTAATAAGCTACGGGAGAGTGTGGGCCAGAATCTATCTCCATTAAATTAAAGGAGCCCGGTCCCACAGTGTGACCTCCATTCACCGTGATTTATTGCACGAACAGGCTAAATGAACATCAAGCACAAAGGACACTCGGCTAATGAAATCATCGGCCCGGCGGTTAAGTCGGTTCAGATGTAAATAGAGCTGTAATTGAATAGAGTTGTAGATAAGTAAAAGACAAAGACGCATTCCTCACATCACATTGCTGCTGTGAAGGTAGAAGTTTATTCACCTGTTGACGAACTCAGCGTGTGTGTCAGCTCTGCGCATCTGATTGTAGAGGTTAAACGACTTGATCAGTTTAAGTGGCATTCGTAGGAAACAGAAACATGGATCACACAGGCATTTCATTTTTTCCTCTTGTGTGTGGATGAGTAAGCTTATAGGCGAGGAACCAGGGCAGAAAGAAGGGACTGAACCACCAAGCTATTGGGGAAACTGTGGGTCGTCCACTAACAAGGTCAGTGGTTTGATCCCTGGTTGACAGAGGAAGTGTCCTAAGTGTCCTTGAGCAAGATACTGAATTCCAAGTTGCCCCTTTTATCAGTGCCAGCAGTGTATAATAGAAAAAAGTATAAAAGTATGTGTGAGTGGGTGAATGCAACTTGCACTGTAAAGCTTAGAGTGGTCGATAAGACTGGAAAAGCACTAAGTAAATACAAGCCATTATTTGAGCCTTTCTATCCCTTTGTATTAGTTCAGGTCTAGCTGGCTTAGGATTAATTGTTATTTCCATTAAAGTGGTGAGCCATTACATCTATGTAAAGAGTAATTAAACAGGGCGTTTTATATGCAGTCACTAGATGGTGCTCTTTGCTTGAACTGCTTCATCTGATCTTGCTGCCTATGTGGCACCAGGTCAAACACTCGCTCGACTCATGTTCTTCAAATCTGTCAAATGAGAGCGATCTCAACCATAAGCTCTGCAGCCGCTGAGCTGAGTCAGAGTGAAGATTATTGCAGTGAAATAAAACGCCTCTACAGACCCATTTTAAAGAATTAAAGGCACTGGAACTGCTCTGGATGTAAATAAAACAAATTAAGAATAAGGCAACCTTCTATTTTGGAACCACTTGGTAAGAAAAAATCTTGGGTTACACTTTGGCTCTAACACAAACCCACATGTTGGTTAGAAAAACTGCTTTTAATGCACAAGCAAATCTGCTCTTCCTTCATGATGGGAAAAATAAAACTGTTCTGAATTCTTAAAAAAAGGGTTTTGACACTAATGTGAGAGGGATGTTACATTTGAAAACCAATAAATTATTTTGAATCAGGAAAAGGTTCAAACGCAAAGACCTCCTTGTAGCCGTGAAAGCCCCCAGATCCTTATCATGGAAACGGGACCCTCTTCAGTTCCGGATGAAAGCACATCAGCCTCACAGAGAGAGGTGTCAATTGGTTTCAACTGGAGAGAAGAAAAGGAGAAGGGGAGAGAGAGGGAGAGAGAGAGAGAGAGAGAGAGAGAGAGAGAGAGAGAGAGAGAGAGAGAGAGAGAGAGAGAGAGGGACGGGATAAAAGATGTTGGCCAGTTACCAAGTGGTGCAGGTGCCAGCCTAACAACAGGCCACATGAACGCAATGCACACTCTGGGGCCAGCGAGGTCCGGCCTGAGCAGGACCTGGAGACTCTGAGATAACAAACCTATCCTATAATGTCAAGCACACAGAGGGAAGGGAACACATGTCCGCGTGTGTGTGTATGTGCCACATTGTCTATTCATGCAGCAGGCGAATAGATCCTTTCATCATCCTTGTGAACATCAAGACACTTTGTGACTTTCAATTCTGTCAAATCTAACCTGAGCTCAAGTAAAGCCATAAACACACTCCATCATTGTTCCTAGAGGCCTTAACGATGATTCTCACTGTTAAATATCTTTTATATGTATCCCTTGTGCCAAATTTTCAATAAAAATATTGAGAAATAAACAAAAAAACAGTCTTCAATAAATCTTTTATTCTGAAAGACTTAAAAATCTGAAACTCATCCACCCATGCCTCATTAAACAAAAACTGTAATCTTAAAAAAGAAATCAGAAATGTCTCATGCTTCATTTGTCAGATAAATCAAATCATTTTAAATCCTTAATCATTTAAAGATTTTGATCTCAATGCATTCTTCTAGATTTGATGACCACTTAAAGCACTTTACAGTACAGATTTACCATCCACACATCAACTCATTCATACAGTGCATCTACGTGCAGCACTTTCTCCATCACACATCTCACTCACACTGCTGGCACAGCCTTCAGGGGTGATTTGGGGTTCAATTTCTGGAATGGAGGAGACTGGGATCAAACCTTTGACCTTGTGGTGTAATGGACGACCCGCTCTATCTCCTGGTCCGCAGCTGTCCCATGAAAGGAATCCCTATTCTGCAAAAATGAGTCAACTGTGGGCACAGTCGTTAGAATTACACACTGTAGTTATCCCGTTATCAGGTCGTGTGAGAACAATAGATGAATTATGGAAAATGTTGTATGTTGGCAGTCCACGTGTCTCTACAGGGCGGACACAGTGTCAGTGAATAACTACAGACCAAAGGTCACTCAGTTCATGTTGTCAGCTCTAACAGTGTTTTAGTAGCTGTGGACTTTAAAAAATAAAAGTATGAAGTTCAGATAAGTTCATGATTATGATTATAACACATTATCTTAATGAAACCAGACCACAGACCCTCACAGTCTCCTCTTCTTATTCAAGCTGTGGATATCCGGAATATTTCTGTTGTTCATTCACTTTAAATTCATCAGAATCTCACCTCTGTCAGTTTTCATGTTTCACTTCAACACTTTAGAGGTCAAGTTAATGTTCGTCTGTAAGAACACACTGATGGAATAAAGCGTTTAAACCAGCTACAGGGTCAATTACCATATTACAGCCGGGGGCAGAGCGCAGGAGGAACAAACTACAGCTCACAGGCCAGAGGAGAGTCAAGCTCCCTGCAGAGGATCACTCACAAACGGAAGTACAGTGCAGTTGAGTTTCTTTTCTCTTTCCTTTCTTTTATGTTTACCTTTTTTAATCCTTTCCCTTCCTGATCTTAAAAAAATAAATGGATACAATTAATACAGTTTAAATTGAATAATAATAACCAATATGTCAGTTAAATTAAGAAAGAGCATTAGTAAGCTAATGCAAATGACAAAGGGGTTTTAATAATGTTGTGATATTGGCCATAAAATAATGTTAGAGGTTAAAGGTTCTGCATGCATGAATTGGAAAAATAAATGGGTCAAATTAATCCAATAAATAGATAAAGTCTTTAAAAACTATCATAATAATAACAATAATAAATATTGCAAAATATTTTGTAATTTTGCTCCACCGATGTTTGATGTTAATGCATATTTTTCAACGAGATGTTTTTCATGTTAGGAATTAACTCATAATTACTTGCTGCAAGTCAAGTTTGCAATTTCTCCTCTTTCGCCTTTTACTCTTGGTCGGTCTTTTATTATGAAAGGCTGTACCGGACCCTGTGTAGTTACCCCTGGTTCCCTTGATGCGGAGCCCAACGTGGAGGAGGAGGAGGAGCAGGAGGAGGATGTGGGGACGCTGACATCTGCAAGCCAGAGGTTTGAAGCGGAGGACGAACCGCAGCCAGGCTGACGAGCAACGGCCTCAGAGACCTCAGACACAGGCCGAGACATGTAACTTCTACCGGAGGTAAAGTCTTTTGCTAACACGAACAAGCTAACGCCACCATTTTTAATGTCATTCACAGAGATGTGAGCTTTAGTCGCCTGCTCGCCGTGTTACTACGTCGCGCTTTAATGTCGAGGAGTCGCTCCGCGTTTCCAACTCTTCAGTTAACCGGTGCTTGACAGCGACGCTTATTTCCGCTCATGATGGAGGAAGAAGTCTGCAGCCGCTCGCGTGAAGTTCGAGACTTGTTGCGTTGATTCAAAGGATTCAAAGCGACGCTCATTGAGAGATCAGCTCAAGATGTCCCCCCCGTCTCCGCTGGACTCACTGTGATCTGATGGAGTTTGACAGATGAGGAGACCTGCTGCTGTGTGTTGTGTGGACACCACCCCCCCCCCCAAAAAAAGTTTTATGTCATCAGAGACAAAACGAGCCGTGCAGATGGATTCAAGGATTTTTATTTGTCACATGAACAGAGATAAAAGTTAAAAAGTGTCAATGACAAATTTATTCATGTAGCACTTTTAAAACAACTTGATTGACCCAAAGTTCTTTACAAAGTAAGAAAACAGCAATACCTCATCTATCATAGTACTAATGATAATAAATTCAAATCTACTGGGATGGTAACGCCCTCAACTAGAAAAGAAGGCCAAAGAGAAGAGATGCCTTTTTAACAAATGTAAATAAAGTGCAAGAAAAAGAAACGCCACATAAATACAAATATTAAAGTTATTCCCAGAATAGTACAAACAAGTGGCCCATACTGTTCACGAGCTGTGTGGGAAACACCCGTTTTTACTTGTGTTTTCATGTGAAGCCAAAGAAGACGAGAAGCATTCGGTTTTTTTTCATTTCAAGTCTCTATCCAACTTGTAAATGAAGCCTGGCAACACGGCCTGGCTCCTCCTAGGACTGGGCGATAAGGCCAAGTGTTATATCTAGATAAAAAGGTGAATTTCAGTCCATATTTATATATCTATCAGGATAAATGTCACATTATTACTCCTCTTTAGTTTTTAACTCTTAAACTTTTCTTTTAGAGCAGAGAATGACAAAGTTTTATAAATCTGAGAAAGAACATTGAAGCCAATATTTCGTTGTACCGCCTCACCATGTCTTCACATATTAGATTGCAATAATTATTTTTTCGAATGATTATTCTTCATATTGATCCTAGTGGCAAACTCAGTACATTTCTGAAACATAACATTTTAACAATCACTCGGAATTGTCAGATTTCTGGTAATGGATAGTTATACTTTTTAACTGACTCAGGAAGAACCCAGGACCCGAGTTATGTCATATACATCAGTGGTTTCACTTCATTAGAAACCAGTTGCCTCTCACATGAAACTGAAAATGCTAAAAAATGTCCCATCTCGTAATGTTGTATTGAATAAGTGATAACCAAATTAAATAGGTTCTTCCCCTGCCGCATCCTTCCACTAAATTTCAAGGGTAATCAGTTCATTTTTTCAATTTGTGTAATCTTGCTGACAAAAACAAACTGACCAACAAATTCTAATCGTCATAGAGCTGTTAGTGTTGTAGAAGAATGTCAGTGATTGTGTCTCTCCAGGTCTTTCACAATCTGAAAAGAATGGTGGACCCTCACTTTACTTTGAAGCTTGTGTAACCTGCTCCACTCTTACAGCTATTTGTCCTCCTCTCTTGACTGCCCGATGAGGAAATGAGCCATGTATTGTTGTACTCTTCATTCCAGTCTAACCATGGAGAGCAATGTTTTTCCTCCTGTGCCACCTCATTGCTGAGGATCAAGTGACGTCCAGCATCATCGTTAATCATGTCAGGCTGATGGGGTGATGCACGCACAGCAGATTGCTGCTCGGGACGCAAAAGCAAATCTTATCCCCTCGCCGTCTTTGCCCTCTTTTGTTATTTCGTTTGTTTCTCTCAGTTAAAAAAGTGAGACAGGATTTAAGCTGCATCTCAGGCCTCCCTGTCCCCTGCTGCTAGTTCCAAACGGCTTCCTAGTAAGGCTATCAGATTCAGAGACAGTGGAAGGTGTGATGCTAAACCAGTAAAAGGGTTTTTTGTCTCCAGGCGTCTCCATTTTGTAACCTCAGGACTCCCTTCAGTCTTCTGGCTAGAGCCCAGACTGGAGTGAAAGGGCTGTGCTGCTGCTGCTGCCTCTATTTTGAAGGACTTTCGGTGGAAATTGGGTTCCCTCTGACTTAGTACTACACATACATGGACTAAGCTTATGCACTCATGCTGTTTTCTGTTTTGTTATGTGTTCTCAGCAGCAAAATCAAAGTGTTCCCAGAATTAACCTTTTTTTTTTTTTTTTTTGCAGAAGAGGGAAATAACCATAATTGGGCTCTGATGTGAGGAAGTGGAAGGACTGCATGTGTCTGTGTGTGTGTCTGCCTGAGTCAGTGCTGCTGCTAGGCCTGTCTGGAACTAGTGTAAATGGCACTCTGCTCTAATATTTATGTGCCACAATTATGTGATTACATTCACTTCAGTGTCAATAAAGCAAAGTGCTCTGTTTTTACTGCGGCCCTCTTTCAAATTCTGACACGCTACGTCGATCGGTCATCCATGAATAACTAAATTGCTTACCATGTGTATCCACAAACCTTGGATAATCTTGTTTTAAGTCAAAAAGGGATCTGTCCTTGTGCAAATATTCCACAATGGTCTTTGGGTAATCTCTATTTTTGGTTCAGTGGAAAACAATAGAAATCCTAGAATAAGGAAGCCTTCAAAAGGGCCTGATTCCTAGTCTGAATCCAAACAAAAGGCTTCCTGAGACCTGACTCATTACTGTTTTTTTAACTACATGTTGGCTTTAATGTAGAGGAACTGTGCAAGAGCTGAGCTTGCTATACAACCATTGTGCTGCATTAATAAAAATGCATTTTGGCATTATATGTTTGGAAAGCTTGAACATGCCACATCAAGTTCGATTGTTCCACTATGTATTTTAGCTGTAGCTAAAACGAGTACTTCTAAGGGGGGGGGGGGGGGGGGGGCAGTTGTATGCAGGACTTGAGGCCTCTGACATGACCATGACATTTAAAAGTGTGCCACAGCCTGGCAGCACAGTCTGGGTGAAACTGCTCCTCATTGAAGAATCGCTGTGAAGCCATGTGACTAAAGCAGCGTGGTAATGAAGTTAAGGGTTAACACAGCTCTTCTCAGGAAATCACAGACTCAATTTATTCAGCACATTACTGCACTGAGAGCCATAATTTGGCCTCTTGCATCTATGCATTTTGAATGTAATAAGGATCTTAATGCAGCCCTGCATGCGATTATCGGTGTCGGTGTTGATTATTGCTGGCCTGGTCAAACTCGAGCTCTGTCCTCAGGGCACTTGAAAATGCAGGACTTGAGGCCTCTGACATGACCATGACATTTAAAAGTGTGCCACAGCCTGGCAGCACAGTCTGGGTGAAACTGCTCCTCATTGAAGAATCGCTGTGAAGCCATGTGACTAAAGCAGCGTGGTAATGAAGTTAAGGGTTAACACAGCTCTTCTCAGGAAATCACAGACTCAATTTATTCAGCACATTACTGCACTGAGAGCCATAATTTGGCCTCTTGCATCTATGCATTTTGAATGTAATAAGGATCTTAATGCAGCCCTGCATGCGATTATCGGTGTCGGTGTTGATTATTGCTGGCCTGGTCAAACTCGAGCTCTGTCCTCAGGGCACTTGAAAAAACAAGGTCCATTTCTAGTGCTAGCTAGTGTTGAGTTGGAAAATCTCATTGAAATGTGAATCAGGTTTAGTTGATGAAGCCTTGTTCTGATTGTAGGAGTTCATGCTTGTAGCGTTCCTTTTGTGATAGTTACTGGATTGGATTGGTTGAATCTACAGCAATAGCCAGCAGCCAGAGGCATCATGTTTCCAGGTTGTCCAACCATTCTGACCCTTTCTTGTGAACACAATATCTCAATTGAGCTTTTGAGGGATTTTCTTCAAATTTGGTACAAATGTTCAGTTAATCTCCAGGTGGAACTGATTCGATTTTGGTGGTCAAATGTCAAAGTTTAAGAGCCTCTTGCCCTCAGAAAACATATTCTTGTAAAGGGGAAATCTCATGAACAGCTCCAGGGAATCCTTTCAGATTTGATACAAACGATCACTTGGACACAAAGATGAACGGATTAGATATCTGTGGTCAAAGGTCACGTTAACCTCAAATAGATCTGGAAAAAATGAAACTGCACTGGTGGGTTTGCAGGACAGTCTAGTTTGTCTTGTAAGGCCTACACTTGTGTTTCCTTCTCTGCTGCATGTGTGTGAGATGGGATATAAAAAAAAATCATATTTTTGTCTAACCCACTGTCTTTTTTCTGTTCTCCAGAGGATTGTGTCCTGCAGGGCACCCTGACACTCCGCCAGTCACAGTGCCTCCCTGGGACTCTCCATCATGAGGGGGCGCTGCTCTCGAAAAATAGGTGTGCTGGCCAAGGCCGGCTTCCTGCTCTGGCTGCTGTGGCTGGGCTACATTTTGTTGGCACGCTCCTCTTTCCCCTCCCCCTCTTTCGAAGAAGAGGAGGACGAGGAACACGAACTTGTGGCACGAGAGCTCGATTTTGATGAGAGCAGGAATGATGGGCAGCTGGTTAGGCCTCTCTACATTAAGCCGGCACCCGACAGCAATGCGCCGGGGGAGTGGGGCCGGGCCACACACCTCACCCTCAGTGCTGAAGAAAAAAAACAGGAGCAGGACTCTGTTGAGAGCTACGCTATCAATATCTTCGTCAGTGACAAGATTTCCCTCCATAGGCATATCCAGGACCAAAGGATGAGTGAGTGAGTAGAAGGGAAACTGGATCCTAAAAATAAATAACCACCTGATGACTAAAATTGTTTTTCAGCACATCAGTTTTTTTTTTGCTTGCTGTTTTCTTTGAGGCTTCAGCCAAAACATATATGCATCTCTGGCCCCGAACGCTGCATGGAGCTGATAGCTGGGCTGCAGCTGTGTCGAGGATAAATGACTCAATAGAGATTAAGTTGAGCTCTTTACTGGAATCAGTTTTCCACTGACAGTTCGAAACAAAGATGAAGGCTCATGATGCATTGCAGGGCTTATGCATTGCAGGGCTTACTGAAGCTGGTGTAAGCAGCTCTGTGCCTGAACAGATTTATTTCCACCCAGAGTCATTGCCTGTGATGAGACACAGAGTATGATGTCTTTTTTATTAGTAGTTCTTCATCTCTCTCTCTCTCTCCCTCCTAATGAAACCCAGATGTGGTTTCCATCAGCGCGGTGAGAACCATCATTTGTGTGTGTAACGACCATGTGTTTGTTTTATGCGCTCTGGAGTGTAACAGGGAAGCACAGATTTCTCTTTAAGCACTGGATTTATGATCACATCCATGTATAAACTTTAGGAAGACATTAAGCAAGCCATGTTAAAATGTTTCAAATTGACTTAAAATACTGACACAAAATAAATGGATGACAAATGAATCTGGTGCTTTACCAAGGTTAAACTTGAGGAAAATATATTTTTCAGCAACACGGCTGCACATTCAGAGATAGACCGATAAGACACTTTGATGTTGTCACTGCACTGAGGAATCTGCCTGGAAGGTGGAAAGTCAAACCCTGTGCTTATCCAAAGATAGCGTAAACATCAGGCTGCAGCATAATGGAATTATAGTAATCTGTGAAGTTAAAACAATCATTCCTCCATGCAGACTACCACTCACTGTGTGACGGAGCATGATGGGTCTTTGCAGTTTTCCCTTTACCTGTTGGACGCTCGTTTGAAGTTAGACTGTGTCACAGAGGTGTCACCACTCTGTCCCATTTCGAAGGCTCGTCCAATTGCGTCTGAAAATGCGACCTTTCAAACACAAGCAGCAATGGCTCCAACAGGTGGATCCTTCTCAGGCCAACCTATCCTAGGTTTATACCTTTAAATAGAAGTGTTGGGATTCAAGTGAACTGAACAGCTAATGGTACACATGTTAAAATAATAAAGGGCATTTAAACATTCTGATCGTGTCCAACTGCAGCTCTGTTGCTCGGTGACAGCGGCAAGCGCTGGGCAAGCTGGTGACTCAGATCAGAAATGATCACAGAAATCCTCCTTAGACCAAACTGTCTCATTTCGGTTCGGACTTTAAAATTCAAAAAATTAACTAAATTGGGACCCAGCTGTGGTTAGGAGCACGTCAGCAGGCGTCACTGAACTCATGTCCTTCGATGTCTTTGTGCTCACATCGTTATGCAGGTGAATGACACAAGACACAGTGGTGCGCTGTGCTGCAGATCTTACCCGGTGTTCTGAAACATGTTTTTCTAGTTATACACATGCAGCTGTGATATGAGTGGCTTTCATCCAACATAGCAACTCGCAGTGAGTCATTACGGGCTGTTCTACATGATGTTAGGTTTGTCGGTTACAGCCTTCACAGACATTAGTATTTGGATGTGGAAGCATCTTCCTGTTGTCAGGCTGACCCAAGTGCTCTGTTTGGCTTTATACCTAGCAACAATGTAAGCAAATGTGTGTGCGTGCGCTCACTTCATAATAACATCAGTTTCTTCTCTAGAGCAGCTTTTTGTGGTAGATTCACTGTGGACTGCTTCTCTCCACCATGAAATGCTGTAAACACAAGAGCTGTTAACAGAAATAAAAATGGCTTGTTTGATTGGTTGTGACGAATTGCGGGGCATTGCGTATTTGTTGTGCTCCCAACAAACTTCCAACTGTGTCATAGTTGTGGTGTTAGCCTTTGGCTACAAAACATCCAGAAGTCATTCAGCTTGTGCCAGTGTTCACACGCTGACAGTGTTGTACACACTGATTCACAAAAACACAGCTTATGGAAAAGAAGAAAAAAAGTTAGCTCTCTCCTTTCCTCACTTTGTTCTCATTCCATCAAATCATTACTTTCCAATTTTTCCAGTTTGAATTTTCCCCTTTGCATCTGTTCTGCTCTTTTTTTCGGTTTGCCAAAGTTTCTGTCGTCGTTCCCAGAGCACTGCTGTGGTATGTTGCTCATTGGTGCGATACCCTCCCTACCCCCATCCATATTTCTGTGGCTCTTTATTGTTTTAATGACTGCCATCTGGATTAAAACCAGACACCTCCTCTCGCCTCAGTAGTTGCTTTTTCCGGCCATATGCACAAATAATCTTTGCCTGGCTTTGAGTCTTTTCTGTGAGCTATATTTGTAGTTTTCTTTGTTTTTGGCACTTTTTTTTATTTATAAATCTGTACCCTACATGTGTACTTTTTCTAATGCAAACCCTGTCTCTCCCTCCTCTGAACCCCACCCACACAAACAGATGCCGAACTAAGAAGTTTGACTACCGTCGCTTGCCCACCACCTCTGTGATCATCGCCTTCTACAACGAGGCCTGGTCCACCCTGCTGAGGACGATCCACAGCGTGCTGGAGACCACACCCGCCATTCTGTTGAAAGAGATCATACTCATCGATGACTACAGTGACCGAGGTTTGACACTCAGCAAAAATAAATAAACCATTGTGTTATATACTCGGTTAAAAGCAAACCTGACGGAAGAGGGAACAAACTCAAAAGCTCAGAAACAAAAGAGAACTTGGCCTAGTTTAAGAAAGAAACCAAACCTCAGACTTTGTGGCTTTGACAGCGTACAGAGGGACAAGTTAAGCAGGACTCTGCTATAAATAGAAAAATTAAATCTATCTATGGAGCAGCTAATTGGTAGTGCCCCTCAATGTAGTCTGGGAAAACATCCCAAGAAACTAGTTAGGATACATTCCCTTAATTATTAGATAAAGTGATGAGTAACAGCACGTAGTGGGCACAATTGGCTTTTTTAAAATTTATTTAAAGGTCATCAAAATACATGGATGTTAGAAGAAAGAAAAAAGGTTAACAATCATTATTAAAAATAAGTAATTATAAGCCAAACAATAATACCTTGCTTGTCTCACTGTGTGTGTGTTTGTGTGCCTGTCTATCTATAGTTAGTAGTTGAGTTGTTGGTTGATCTTTGTTTCCTTTTAGCTGTTTTTATTGTTTTTTTTATTGTCTCTTTGTACCACGGAGAGGAGTTGCACTTAAGTGTCATTTTACAGCTGTTCAATGACAATAAACGCTTGAATTGATATATTTATTACAAAAGTTTGACCTTTGGAACAGTAAATGTGACAAGTTTCGACTATAGGTCCACTCACTCACTCACTCACTAGCTCTTTGTAAACTTTCATTTGCATCCTATCAGCAAATGGGACGTCATGTTATTTTTGTTAACACAGAGATTGATATGATTTTGTCTCAGAAAGTGGATATAGAAGTTGCTCAATGTCCGTCCATCTAAATGGAACTAGTGTTCAGTCCCAGCTTGTCTAGTCTGTGTGTGTATCAGAGACATTACACCATAACGATGACTTCAGTGAGCGCTGAAATGCCATGACATAATTTCCTCTCCTCTCACAAGTTTGACCAAATGGAATGTTAGAAATGCCACTCCAGAACCAGAAGGGTTGCATGAGACAGACAGTGACTGGAGGACAGACAGCATTCTCATGTTTCCAAGCTTTTTGAACAGGGTCTGGCATACCAAGCCTCCTTTTGACCTCTGTCGTCCTTTAGCCCATGAAAGGTGTGTTACTGTGGCTCATCTGATATTGGGGTTTAGGTAACAATGAAATGAATCCATTCATCAGTAAAGGTTTTAGTGTGAGTAAATGATTAAACCTGCATTAATCTTTTTACTGGCACTGAATCAAATCCCTCAACTCACATTTTCTGAAACCACAGAAACATTAACTTGACACAATAGCCTCTGAGCCTGAGCTCAGATTTACATTTTTTTTGTTTTCACTTCCTCCTTACATTCAACAACCTACCTGACTGTTGAAACACACCTGACATACCTACCTTATGCATTCCATGCCTGTCTGCATGCTTTGTTTCAATTGGACGTGTTAGTGTCCATCGAAGAGCATGTGAGAGCTTACTTAACAGTGCTGTGTTAAGAGATTTAAATAATCGTGTCTGCTCGATTTGAAATCAATTTATTTGGGTGTTTTTCTGCCCTCTAGTGGCTAAACATAATTTAAAGCAGCTTTAAAGTTAGACGTAGGAAGAGGAAATAACAAAGCCTAATGTTACAAATTATGATATTGTGTGTTTTTGTGGGTTTTTTTTTTATGTTAAATAGGATACCTGAAATCCAAACTAGCTGAGTACATCAGTGATCTTAACCGCGTGCGGCTCATACGGACCAACAAAAGAGAAGGGCTGGTCCGGGCACGTCTCATCGGCGCCACCTACGCCACGGGTGATGTACTGACATTTCTCGATTGCCATTGTGAGTGCGTCCCTGGCTGGATTGAGCCTCTCCTGGAAAGGTGGGTTGACCAGATCCGTCAGAACACAACAAACACCAGGAAAGCGAGACTAAAAAGACTATATCAGAGTTTTGAGTTTGAGTCTGTTCTCTCTGTGCTGTGTTAAGAATCGGCGAGAATGCCAGCACCATTGTGTGCCCTGTGATCGACACCATTGACTGGAACACATTTGAGTTCTACATGCAAACAGACGAGCCAATGATCGGAGGATTTGACTGGAGACTCACCTTTCAGTGGCACTCGGTCCCTGAAGTGGAACGCAAGAGGCGCAACTCTCGCATTGACCCCATCAGGTGATGGTTTGATACTTCAGACAGTTTCGTACACACTTTTAGAAGATTTTGGCCTTTAATTTCCTTAAATTTCTTCCAGATCCCCAACAATGGCAGGTGGATTATTCGCCGTGAGCAAGGCTTACTTTGAGTACCTGGGCACATATGACATGGGCATGGAGGTGTGGGGAGGAGAAAACCTGGAGCTCTCCTTCAGAGTGAGTTCAGTTTTCCATCAGTGAGGCTGTGAGGACATGTAGTAATTTAGACCAGAGTGTGGTTTTTTAAGATGTTGGGAAAGAGTGACTAATCTAACCAAAAATCTACCAAAACCTCTTACAGACAGACCATCAGTTCACTCTGCTTTTTCTTTTTTTTACTGTAGTCTGAAAAGAAAACAGAAAGATCGACAGATTTGTTTTTTTGGCAACTCATTGCCAAAGGGAATCTTTATTTCTTAGTGTATGACCCTGATCCTTTGTTGCGTCCAGCTAACAAGCTCACGGTCAGTGGGTAGATGATGTGAGAGAGACACGTGTCAGATCTCAGTCGGCCATGGCATCTGAAACGGCACCCTCATATTGGCTGATCTCTTGTTGAGATGTTGGTGTTTCTTTTCACTAGTTAGTGTCAATCAAATTGGCACAGATTATAGTCCATGTGTGAGTTTGCAGCAAGAGCATGCATCAGAATGGTGGGTCGTGGTTTATAGTGTATGTGGCTGCAGTGTGAAGGCGGATGGGCTGTTCCCCCAGGGGGTTTGTGGACATAAGAATGCCTCTCACTGGGACTTTTACATGAATAATTGATGTTTATTGAATTTGGTTTGAAGTCTGTTTTGTTGGCGAGTGAAATGACTAAATTAAGATGGAAGCGACTGTCATGGTAATGGCTGTGGATATATGACAATGATTTTGCACTGTGTTACTGGAACGCAGTTCAGCCAACTGTTAAGAAATACCTTTTTAACAAGCTTTCATTATTGAAGGGGCTTGCTTGCTTATTTTTGTTTTTCCAAGGTGGAAGAACAAGTAATTACAAAATGCAAATTGATGCCATAAATCAGCCGTATTCAGTTGAAGTTGTATGACTCACTACAGAAAGAGAGGGATTTTCATGGTGAGATTGAAGGTAAACCCCAGATGGCTTTGTCTGTCATTAATAGAGGATTTCTAACACAGCATCAGTCAACACAAATATTATCATTTTATTCTGATTAAGGTTTGTAATCTCCTTTAAGGAAGGATTTATGCTTGTATAGGTCCAAACTAAAATATGAGTATTTGCACGAGGACAGATCCCCAGACGGACTTACATCTAATAACTTTGTTTGTCTATTAGAAAAAGTAACTTTTGGCAACTTACAAGTGATCTTCTGGTTTATTTGCAGGTAAGTCAATGATTGTAGTTGAATGATGGATAATCCCATGCAGTAAAGTGAGTAAGTGCCTAAATTCAGCACTTCAACAAGTGGTGAATAATTGACAAGTTAGCAGGTTAATGATAAAGATATTGATGCAGCTAATGGTCCTCTATCATAGTGTTTGTATATATGTGCGTGTGTATGTATATGTGTGTATATATATATATATATATATATATATATAGAGAGAGAGAGAGAGAGAGAGAGAGAGAGATATTTATATATAATGGGCAGGAATATTATTAAAAACATCTAATTCCTGTTCATATCATGTGTTTTATTCCCTCAGGTGTGGCAGTGTGGGGGCAGCCTGGAGATTCACCCGTGCTCTCATGTGGGACATGTTTTCCCCAAAAAGGCCCCTTATGCTCGGCCCAACTTCCTCCAGAATACTGTGCGAGCTGCAGAGGTTTGGATGGACTCTTATAAACAACACTTCTACAACAGGAATCCACCAGCTAGAAAGGTAGGACACCATCATCACCTGAACCATGTTTCTAAACATTTTGCTGGTTGGGTTGTTGGTCTTAGAATTGTACATTCACCAGCACTGAGCTCTGTCTCAGTTGTCAGATGCAGGGTTTTCATTCAAGTGGCGCTAAACTTAAGCCTTTCAGAAATGCACTGATATCCGCGCATTTGGGAACGCAAATGTCAAAGTCAGCTGCTGTGGACATTTTATGTAACTTTTTCCCACCAGTCCCAGAAAATCACTGACATTTCTAACACGTGATGGACGCAAAACGGCAAATACAAATGTCTTAGGATAAAGAGGAGGTGTCATAGACATAGAAGGACGAGACGTCAAATTGGAAAGGCAACAAGATTCGAGAGCTTTTGATGATAAGGGCCGACACCGGTGTTGATGCTCTAAACAAAAGCACATGGCTGCATTTTTCATATGTGAAATGCAAATTCAAGGAAATGTGCGGACCCAATTTTACAGAGTTCATGTCTAAAAAATAGCTTTACTCTGCCTCTTAAATGTTTTTCATCCAACTGGTTTCTAACCAAAGCCTTAGAGTGATGCAATATTCCTCCAAGCAGTCACATTTTAAAAAGCTGCAAAGAGAAACTCACCTTTTGATGTTAGATGTTTCATATGACACGATTCACCTGTCAGCATATGATTAAACTCTGCCTCCTGGGTCGGGTGTATGTGTGAGTTTGTGTGTGGTGTGTGTGTCCTTCCTATCGGGTTCTGAGTATTTGAGCATCATCAAATATTCATGTATCTCAGTTTCACCTATCTGAATAAAAACTACATTATTAATGTCAGGGATCTTTGATCAAACAATAAATTACTTGGTCAGGGGGAGATTGAACACAGCACTGCCAGACAACATCACCAGCTCCTAATCTATGAGTCTGCTGTCAGAATATGTGACTGCAGAGCTACAGAGAGAATTATTGATTTGGTTTTGTACATAATTATTTTTCATTCAGTGCAGCTAGTTACATATATTGATTTGATATTTTACAGTGTTCAAACGTACCATTTTTATATCCTGGATTTGGAGAATTTCTCTGCATTAAGGTCTTAGCTTACCAAGTCTGTATTTTTAGTCTGAAATTGACCATCATTAAAGGTTTGAGACAGGTTCGATTCCTTTTTTTCGCATATGTCAAAGACATTGTCAGAGAGTTGTTTGAGCTTTTCAGGATCATTTGGTCCAAATAAATTTGTCTCGGTGCTTGTCACCTTTCAGACGGGACCTCTGACATCCTGAAATAGACTTGGAGGCGATCGGGATCATTTTGAAAGACAGAATAGAATAGAATAATAAAATGGATCGGACTAATTGGGTAAGGTAAGGTTTCTGCTTATGGAGAGTTTTTATTGGATGATGGATTTGAGTTTCCGAAGACCTTTACGCTGATTTAGAAAGACTGGCTGGAGCATGTGTGGGACTGAAACAATAGTAAATGCACTTATTCACACAATTGTCACTCATTCATCCTATTTACTCACTAATGGCAACGCCATCAGGGCCAGTTAGGGCCTTAATGTCTTGCCCAAGGAAACTTAAACAAGTGGAACCTGTTCTATCTGCAGAGCCATAGTCGCTCGTAATCTCTTAGATCCTGTGTGTATGTCGTACCCTCAGGCAGTGCAAAGGTTTAAGGTGTGTGATGGTTCTGGACTTTGATTCGCTCGAGGAGGAGTTCTCCACCTCAGCAAACACAGCTATCTAAAATATAAAAGTATGCACAATAGGTGTGACCAATCCAAACCAGCCAGTTGTACTTACTGGAAGTTTCACAGTTGTGGTATCATATGTATGGGATTTGGCTGTCATATCCAGGATGTAAATATTTGCTTTCATGGTTTGTCTATTCTGTTGCAGTACAACTGATCTTTAATGATAAGAATATCAAACAAAATAATGAGTGTGTAATGAACGAAGTGGAGACTGATGGTGATGAAGTGATGTTGTCGGGTCACTGAGGTGTGTTCGTTTCCACTCACGTCTCAGGAAGGATAACTCATAAATTGTGCTCCTTTTACAGGAAAACTACGGGGACATCTCAGGGCGGCTGCTGCTGAGGGGGAGGCTGAAGTGCAATAGTTTCGACTGGTACCTGAAGAACATCTACCCTGACCTACATGTGCCCGAGGACAGGGAGGGCTGGCACGGGGCTGTGAGTGTCTGCTGTGCACATTTTTTTTTATGAACAAACTGCAGAATCAGTGTTTAATAGTTCTGATCTTAGATCTTTCGCTGATTTGTACCCAAATTTTAAAGTCACAAAAAAACATACAGCCCTTGGGACATTTTCAGGAGAATTTCTGGACTTCAGCTCAAGTGAAAGCAGCTGAAGAAGTAGCATTGAAGCTTTGTGTTTCTTCCTTCCTATTCCATCTATTTTGAGTCTAACACCTGGTGTAAGGTGTGGGGATGATGTGGGGAAATCCTGTTGATAGTAAGAAGGCTTGGCAAAGACAAACAAAGGCTTTAAATCCCAGTTTGGACGGAGCTTAAGACCATTACAATTCAAACACCTGGTGGAATATGTCATCCACCACAATGTATGAACAAGATAAAATCCCCAAAAGAATTATTAGGACAGAATGGGAGAAGAAAATCCCCCATCATCCCATGTTGCCATACTGACAGCTGTGTGAACATTTACAGCATGAACACAATGACATAACTTGAGAATATAGCTTTCTTTAAAAGTAGAAATGAAAGCAGGACATTGCTCATCAATATCATATTGATTTCTTAATAGACGTGTGTTGATGTGGAAAATAACCAAACAACAGCGTGTCGGGGTGTTTCTTGTCATTTAATCAGACGGCTTAATCTATCTGCGTCAGTGTGCTGCTCTGTGTGTGACCTCACAGTCCGACCTGCCTGTTAAGAATAAAACCAACCGAGAGCGACATCATCCTGCAATCAATAAAATACAGCATTAAAATTTGTATTGCTATTTCTTGCTCTGCTGTTACCAGGTGCGTAGCTCAGGGATAACCTCTGAGTGTCTGGACTACAACGCTCCAGAACACAGTCCCACAGGGGCCCACCTCTCTCTGTTCGGCTGCCACGGCCAGGGAGGCAACCAGGTACGTTGAGCATTTCACACCTCGTTTGTTCTGTCTTCGTCCATCTCTCTCGTTCACATATTCTCTC
The DNA here is from genome assembly GCF_024713975.1 of Paralichthys olivaceus. NCBI lineage: Eukaryota > Metazoa > Chordata > Actinopteri > Pleuronectiformes > Paralichthyidae > Paralichthys > Paralichthys olivaceus. The sequence goes on from NC_091112.1 coordinate 10,607,960, forward strand.
TTGTCACAGTCTCGCAACCTCTCCCTGCCTTGTGGGAGATGTAATTTAAAATGTCAGCGATTTCTGATAACCCCTAAAACGAGCTGCCACAGTTGATTCACACGAGAAAAATTCTCTCTGCTGATACGAGCAGCCTGACTTGAATGCGATGAAGGGGAAATACAAAGATTGGTAGTGCATCCACATATACAGGGTTTCCAAATGGTTTTAGACCGTCTAAAATTTGGTAATCTGGATTTTAGGCTTTAAAAGGTATGTTAGGTGGATACCTACTGTCTCTGCCTGTAGTTTATAAGATAACAATGTGTTTCTGGGGTTATTCTCTGCTAGGCTACCGCAACTGATCGTTAGTTAAGTGGTTTACGGAGATAAGATAATGACCTCATGGGAAAAGGTTAGAGAATTTCATAATGTTACATTCATGTACAGGTGTGGTTTCTCCATCAAGGTGGCTGTTTGCATCTGAAGTTGTAAAAGACACATATGACATTTAGGTAAATTATCGTGTAAATATCTGACTCAAACAATTTGAAAAGTTCCCTTATGGGATTTCAAAGTTTCTGTACATATCTTTCATACTAGATATTACATTTAATTCATTGTTAAATTTAACGTCTTGAAACCTGCAGAAACCGACCAAAATATCATGCAGTGGAATCACTGGTACTCTAATTGAACGCCTGCCAGCTGCAGTGATGGATGGTTTAGCAGGCAGCAGATTCATTGTCTGTGATGATGTATATTTAATGTTGGAGTCAGGCAATAGGCAGAGCTTCTTTCTGAGAATCCCCGACCTGCTTGATATCTCTGATTACCGAACTGATGCAGCGCATCATGTGTCCCCAGCCACAAAAAAGCACCATGTGTGACTGAAAATCAATGTTTGAATGGCTCCCAAATTGAAACACAAACCTGAGGGCCCTTCACTGCCTCCCTCCTGCTCTCTCTTCCCTGGCCCACATAAGAACCCGCGTTCCGTTTTAAAAGATACATGAGGCTCGCAAGCTGAATGAATGGCACAGCCGCGGGTAAATACGTTTCAAGCCAGACACAGGGGCCTCAAGTGAGTCTTTTATTAGAAACAACCATTAAGGGCCCCAATGCACCTAAAAGATGTATGAGATGTGAAGAGAAGGATGGGGAAGTATGAAGATTGATTACCTGACCCTCCGTTTAATGGCTAGCCCAGGGATTGTTGCATCCTTTGTCCCAGTGGACCAGCGTGTTGAAATGACACTAGAGGAGGGGAGGGGTTGGGTTCGTGTTCACGTCTGCTCGATTGAGTGTGCCAAGACCCCGTCTTTACTGATGAGATCCCTCCGCACGAACACAGACACGCCACGTAACGATGTCCGAGCCAGGACCTGATCCCAGAGTAAGAGAAAAACATCCTGTAATCCCAGAGAAAAACAAAAACATGCCAACCTGCACAATTGTTCTCGTCGGAATGTTTTCAGAATAAAGAGAGATTAAGGTAGAGAGAAAGAGAGATAGTGGAATGAGGGCAGAACATTGTTTTCATCTCTTTGTCACCACAGCTTTTCCAGTTGGGTTGTTTTTCTTAAGAAATGTCCAATTACAATAAAATCCAGAGCAGATACATAACCAGGTCTTTCTTCTTCTCCAGTACTTTGAATACACATCTCAGAAGGAGATCCGCTTCAACTCGGTGACAGAGCTGTGTGCCGAAGTGCTCGATGGACAGACCTCCATCGGGATGAGGCACTGTCCTCATGATGGGGAGCTCAAGCCTCCCAGCATCACCTGGGAGTTCCGAGACGTAAGTTGTGCACACGTTTAAGCCGATTTCAGACATGAACTCCGAAGAATGTCCAAAGAGTTTGTCTTTCCCATATGAACAACGCAGCAGTAAGAGATTCTCCACTCAACACAGAAATCTCCAGAGTTCAGTGCATGTCTGAAAGCAGCTTTACACACACAAAGACGCCGTCTCTCACTCATCCGATAGAACTCATTTGACACACATTTCCACCTCTCACCCTAACAGGACGGGACCATCTACCACCCTCATTCCAACATGTGCATGACAACCTACCGCACGCCAGAGGGCCGCGGAGACACCCAGATGAAGAGCTGCAACCCAGCAGACAAGAGCCAGCAATGGAAGTTTGAGTGGTAGACAGAGACAGGGTAGCAGGAAACCTCAAGTGACCTTCTTTGACCATAGTGCAATTACTACAGTGGACGTTTTCTCCGCTGCTCCCAGCTCTCCAGGTCTGCTCGCCATTTGAATGGCGATAATGAGCTAATGCAGGGCAGTGAAAAGTCACTTTAAGCCAATGATTTCACCCGATTCACAGCTTTTATACCCGTGTGAATGACCGAACAGGTGCAGATTGTGATGGAGCGAAGAAGAATGTCAAGGTGAGGTTTTTTTGGTCTTTTTAAGGAGGCCAGCAGAACGTGACCTAAACTTTTGAGTAGCTTTCATTAAAGTGCCTCTGCAACCAAAGTGGAATCCAGCGCACACTTAAAAGTGTCGTTATCGCCTTGTTTGCAACAACTTGAAAGGAGTGAAACTGGTTCAACTGTCCAGCACATGAAGACGTGCCTTCCAGAAAATTCCAGACAAAAGTGTTCCCTTGAAAACTAGATGCAAAATCGTGCTGCACTACTAATCGTGCAGTGAATTATTGTTAAATCCTCATGCTTGTTTCTTAAGAAGCCAAGTTAAGAAACAGCCAATTAAAAGATGAGCTGCTCCAAAAAGAAAAAGGAGAAGTCTTGCCAGGAATGTAAGGTCAGCGGCAGCGTTACATGTTCCATCATGTGAGAGGGAAACAGCGAGGGAGTGTTGTGGTCATACTACACTGCTCCTCAATTCCATCTCTCGCCTGTGGAGCCAGTTTCATGCAAGGATGCTGCCTGAACAAGACTTGAAGCGTTCATTAAGCAATTTGCACAAAGCATAATTTGCCCCTGAGGGCTCAGCTAGTTGACCGGAATGTTGTTAGTCTATTCTTCCCTGTTGTGTAAAATGAAGACGACCCTCTGAACTCGTCTGTCAATGTGCCTTAGAGAGGTTGTCATCCTATTAGAAGAACTTGTCCGTGCCGAAACGAAACGTGCCAGTGGGTGTCAAATGAATTCTGAGCATTTTGAATGCTTAAAATCTGAAACGTCACTGGCCTGATGCACTTGATGCCTTAAAAGGAAGGACCTGTTTAATTTAATCTTTTAACTTGGTGGTTTTGTTTGGACTCCTGTGTGTAAACTGTACTTGAAATGTCACCAGAAACCTTCCTGTTTTGTGTTTTTTGTTTTTTTTTAATGAAGATCTCAACAGTGTTTTCACTGGGATGTACTGACAAAGAGATGAGGCGTAGCTGTTTGTTGACATTCTGGTTGAATTGCAGCTGTATCTGTTGACGATAGCTTATCGCCGAGCAACATTTTGGTCCCTGTTGAATTCATTAATACAAGTTATTCAGACCAGTCAATGGAAACAGTGGGTAAACATGTAAGATGGCTGTTGTCTTGTGTGGCCTTTGTAAATAATGTTTGAAATAAGGGACCGGGGTGGGGGGTGGGGGGGGGGTGCTGTGGTAAAGCGCCTCTAAAACTACTGATGATGCAAAAACAATGATGATTACTTGATACCAGGGGGAGGGGGAATGGATTGGGTGGATGATTCAAATGAGATTAAAGCTGTGGGGGTGGTTTAAAGAATAAAAAAACTAACCAGAAATATCCAGTTGTCGTGTTTTTACTGTCGTCTCTTCGCACACAGAATGTTATAGTTCCTCTGGGAGAAAGAAATCAACAGGTAGTTCAAAAATAAACATCTAAGCTGCGTTTATCGAGCCAACTTGAAATAGATTTCTTCATTTACTGAGGCCTGCAGCATGTTCTACTACAGCTTTGATCCTCACTCCCCTCTGCATTTAAACATGGATTTACAGCATTCACAGTTATTTGTCGCCATCTACTGGCGGGAAGGCAAATAACACTGAGGACACTAGGTGTTGCACTGGAAGGTCATGAAATTTAAAAGTTAATTAACTTTTATTCGAGGAAATCAATCGAATAAATTCTACTAATCAAACACAACTATCCAGTCAAGTTGGACTAACATGTCTTACTCTAATCTTTATCTTTTCCTAATCCTTTTTTCATTCTGTTCTTCTTACCTGTATTTATTATTTACTTGGGCTGCTGTAATACCTGAATTTCCCTCACAGAGATCAATACAGGATTGTATTGTCAGAATTTACAGCGTCGCTTCGAAGAGCATTTCAAAACAAAAGAAGTAAGTCTAGGATCAGTTGTTAATATGGAGGGGTAGTCTTTGCTGTAGTCCTCATGTGACCTGCTTAATTAACTAAATTTTCTCCACCCCTTTATTTAAAGGACCAGGATGGATCAATTTTAGTGGGAATCTATTGGCAGAAATGAAATATAGAAATTCATAATTATGGTTTCTTTCACTCACAATCACCTGAAGCTTAGAATGAACCATTCCTATCTACATAGCACCCTCTTGCATGGAGTCACCATATTTCAACGCCATGTTTCTACAGTAGCCTAGAATAATCAAAAAACACCGGCTCTAGAGGAGCCTTTAGCATTTCTACTTTACCTGAAGGCCATTGTAGGTTCTCCTACCTTCTTGGGAAAGGAGTTTTGAAGGGAGGAGTATTCGTTAAATTTGCAACCCTGAAGCAAGACGCCACAAAATCCTACACACTGATACTTTAATCCTCCCTCCTCCTGCACCAAATTATATTTAACCCCTCTCACACATGAGATCTGTAACCACATTATGCTGGTTGCTTCAGAGCTTTCAAACCTAATACAGAATGTTGTGTCATCCTGTTGTGTCTTTTACAGTCTGCCTCTCTCTTTCTCAAGATGCATGAGAGAAGACCATTGGCAACTTTCAACCACTGTCCCCCTTTAGGTTGAGCTGTTTGTGATGCAGAGAGGCTGCATGTGCACTGTTCCTTCCACTTCTCCAAAGGGAATCTCACAGAGTTTGACGTTCAGTATATTTCCTGTTTGAAGGGAACGCACAATAAAGCAGAATCATAAAGCCACGTCATATGACATGAAACGAGACAGACTGGATCAACCACTTCCACATGTTGTCTGAGAACGATCACCCTCATCACATGGGTGACGCTACTCAATTAAATTCAAAGCCTGTTTCCGTTGTTAGCTTTTGTTTCATATTTCCAGTTAAACTACATTTGATAAAGACAGAATAAAAATAAAATAGCATGTCAGTGATGTGTTCTGTTTTTTGGGCCCCACTATAGTGCAGTAACAACGGACGGGAAAATAACTCAGCCCAAGGTGCATTGTGTTTAATACATTTGCACCAATTATCTGTTGCATGGAAAATGTCATCCATCAGCCGCTCCTCAATGAAAACGCCCTCATGCATCGACATTAATATCGTGTCTCATTGTCAGGTGACAGACACGATGAGCCCAGCGGGCCGTGGCATATTACAACACTCCTGTTCACTTGTTGCCTTCCCGTGTCTCTTTGTAGTTTTCACAATATGGGCACTCCATCAAACAGCACGCCACTCAAATTACCTTCTCGCCTTGAAGCGGTCGCCTTAATTATTTAACATTTTAATTTGCTTAAACATACTTTTTGTGTCCAATTGCATATTTGGTGTCGAGAGTTTTCATATCAGTTTCATTTGAGTGACAACTGGCTTCATATGAAGTGAGACTACCGAGGTGCATGATCTGAACTGAGGTCCTGGGTTCTTGCTGGGTCATTATAAGTGTTTCACTCTTATTACCAGAAATATGATGATTCAGAGTGATTATTTTTTATATTATGTTTCAGAAATATATGAATAAATACTTTTTAATGGGGCTGGGAGATAAAATAATAATTATCACAGTAAAAAAACTTAAATGTGCATCACTATATCACTTGTGCATTGTGCAAGGTATACTACATGAAAAGTTGAATGTTCTACCTCAGATTTATAAAATGTTTTGTGGTTATTAAAATCTTTGTCATTCTGTGCTCATGAAGAAAAGTTTAAAACCACAACCCTGATTCAAAAACGTCCTTTAACCAAAAACTAACTGATTTATTGTGATGATTATCGATTACTTGATCGATCGAAAGGTTTTCATCTTGGTAACATTTTGCTGATATTGCCCAGCTCTATACTTTGATGGACTTCATACAGATTAGTAAAGATACATAAACAAAGAATAGATCTAGATTTGTATGTGGAGGATTTTAAATCTCACTTACAGTCATTGTTTTTATTCTTGATAAACTTGCTCTGCTGTGAGAGATGTACCTTTACTTACCTAAAAGAAAGAAAATCAATTACACTTCCGGTATAACTATATTGCCTTTAAAATAAAAGCAAAATTGAAATTGCTTAGGTGAAGTTTTTACACCAGACTGAAAAAAGGTGGTTTTATAGCATAACAAACAAACAGGAATTTCACAGCTCATGTGTAGATAGTGAAATCAAGAGAGCCGGGAATAGGATCTATGATAAAACTTCTAAGTAAACAGACACTTGCAGATAGCAAAGTCCACGGTTACGGCTCATTTCACTATAAACAATATTAAAATGTATAAAGAAAAATAAATACATATGTAATAAAACAAATGTGACTATATGTTTGGGTTAAAGTCATATGTATCATGTTTCCACATATATTAACCGGGGGGGGAGTTAACTTAAAAATGAACTTGAACTATTTCTCAACCAATTCTATTGATGTTCATTTAAAATGATTTTATAATTTGAACATGTGTTTGTAGGAGAAGTAATGAAATGGGTTTTCTTCATGATCAGTGTTGTTCATACAGATGTTGACCTCTTGAGAGTCGCACACCGGAAATGAAGCAGCATTCTGTGTTATCTTGACGGTGTGGTAATTTATAGGTTTGTGGGTCACACTAAGAACTTTAAAGAAATGGCAGCACACAGGTTGTCTCTTCTTAATGTTGGCATTAGCTCGGTATGTGCGTGTTTTAATCGTGAGCGTGTGTTTTAGTTTAGCTGGAAACTAAACGTGAGCCGTGCTTTTGATTTGACCTGGATTTGTTTCGTCTCCTGTGGGAAGATGCAGGATAAAGTAGCGAGCTAATCCCGGGAGATAAATAATCCGAGTTAGTTAATCCGTTCACACTTTCCCTTCAGCACGGCGTTGAAGTGAGGAGGAGGAGAAGAGGAAGAGGAGGAAGAAGAAGAAGAGGAGGAGGAGTGTGTTGCTCTGAAATCCGTCGAGATAAAAAAAAAAAAAAAGAGGAGACATTTCCGCTTCGCAGACTCGGTGCCCACTTCTCCGACAAATCGGGAACGCGTCGCTAATGCAGGCTGGAGTTATGACGGGCTTCTTAACATTGTTTTAAGTGGCCATCCACTGAACTGCAGATTTTTGCACTTCCGCATTGGCCTCAGCGCTCAGCCCGGGATGTTGCCGCTCGTGAGGAACGAACTTTTAAAAAGTCTCTGAAGGAGCAGACACGTGGAAGTGGAAAGCTAGAGGGTCACCTCAGCAGCACCGGGCACCGGCAGCTCTCTCTCACCGGGGCATGCAACCTCAACCCGGCTGTGCCCCGAGGAAGCGACCGACACGATGGCAGCCTGCAGAAGAAGGAACCGACCCAAGATCCTCGTCCTCCTCCTCGGTGTCTCTTTAGTGGGCTACCTCGTTTTCTCCAGACACAACTCCGGAGAGGTGGAAGACACCAAACGCCGATTGGCCTCTGTGGAGGAGGAGATGAAGAAGGTGGTGGAGGACCGGGTGTTGGACGAGGAGCTGAAGAAGCCCGTGTACGAGAAGCCTCCGCTGGACATGAACGCTCCGGGTGAATTGGGCAGAGCTGTCAAACTGACCCTGAACCAAGAGGAGAAGAGAGAAGAGGAGCAGAGTCTGAAACATCACCAGATCAACATTTATATCAGCGACAAAGTGTCACTGCACCGCAGGCTGCCGGAGATATGGAACCCACTGTAAGAACTTTGATTTCAAATACACTTTATTCACCAACACACTATACAAACGGATCTTTAACACCAAGAGATGTAAAGAAGGTTTTACATAGTCCAAACTGACAGTGATACAGTTAACATATCATTATATAGATGATACATACATTTAAGTCATATCAGTATATAACATTTGGTTCAAGCATTAAAGGTCCAGTGTGTAAGATTTAGGTGAAAGGGATCAATTGGCTTATATTTAATGTAGAATAATCCTCATGAAGTTTTCACTAGTTCGTTTCATCTAAATTGTATGAATTCTAGTTTTCTTTACCCCAGAAAAGACCCTTTATATTCAAATACTTCATATTTACATCGAGGGGTCGCTCTCTACAGAGGCCGCCATGTTTTCTACATTAGTCCAGACTGGACAAACTAAACACCTTTTAAGTTTTTATGACAATTAAAGGCTGCCACCAGTTCTTTTTCATGTTTGGAAGGAGAGTGTGAGGTGAGGGGTGTTCAGCTGCAACATGCAACTTCAACACTAGATATCACTGAATTCTACACACTGTACCTTTAAATGTCTTGACAGCTTTTTCTATTCCATGATTTTTTTTAAAACACAAACACAAGGTGTAACCCACTAAGTTTTTTATTTCAAATATACTTTATTTCTCAATAAATGAGCAAAACAGCATAAACTAACAGAGAAACTATGCAAGGGGTCGTAAACAAATGAGATAGATAAATAATGTATTGACATATCGGATATTAAACTGATAAGAATAAGTGTTACACTTGATCTTAGCCAAAAGGCAGAGAAGTGTTATATAGTAGGTGGACAATGAACTGATATAGAGCACTGCTATCTTTTCCAAAACACAAAAAGAAGGTGGAACCCACTTTATTTAAAAAAAAAAAAACAGCTCTTCTATTATAGGAGGTAGACAATAAACTCTCCTTCCCCTTTTTAAAACACAATGAGAAACACAGTGTAATTGATGGTGGAGCTGTGCCAACCCTCACACCACACAAACTATCTTCATCACCATTGAATAATGTGTTAAAACTGCCTCAGAGACACTGTGGCTGCTGAACGAGTGGAAGTCAGTCACTGTTAGTGTTCATATTTATGGTTAGTATTGTTATTGACTACTTTTTTAAGACTACTGACAAGACAGGGGTACTACAAGGGCCAATCAGATTTCAGTTGGAGCCAGTGTCACCCAGCCACACCCTTTATCCACACCCCTTCTAGCAACAATTAAAAAAATTCTGTACATGTGAATATACCAGTAGGGGTGAGAGGAGAAAAATTCGGGAGAGAAGAGAGGTGGGTGGATGGGGGAGGAGGAGGAGGAGGAGGGAGGTTCCGGGGACAGTTTTGTAACTGTCATATGTAACTCTCCTCTCTCCTATCAGACTAGTAGAGCGCATACTTCCAAGGTCCAACAGTCCCCTTAAATTCAATCAAGCTGCACCAATTTCCATACACTCATAAATATCACTTCCATATATATGCCTGTTTCTTTTACTAGATCCATAAATTATTCTGTGGGAAAGGATGAAAATGTTGAAAAACCTCTTCAATCTTGTAATGTTCATGAAAGGGAAAAAAAAAAATCCAGGATTCGCTCCCTGATGCGGATCCTCACCAAAATGTAATGGGTTCTTTAATGGGTCCTCGTACCACAACCTTCCCGCAAGTTCTGCGATAATTTGTTCTGTAGTTTCTAAAGGTACAGTGGTGAAAACATAACCTCCTCGGTGAAGTTAATGGTAATAATAATCTGTCTCCTAACACCTGAGTTCTCCCTTTTCAGGTGCAGGGAGCTGAAGTATGATTATCGCAACATGCCATCGACCTCGGTGGTGATCGCCTTCTACAACGAGGCCTGGTCCACCCTGCTGAGGACAGTCCACAGCGTGCTGGAGACGTCCCCCGACATCCTGCTGAAAGAGGTGGTGCTGGTGGACGACTACAGCGACAAGGGTACGGCGTGGAAACAACCACTGACAGATGGTGGTGACAGACAGACTTGGCCTGTAGGAAATTAGGAAATTCAAACAGAGACAGGAAAGAAGTGACAGGTAGTGAAACTAAGATGTGGTTAAAGAGAAATCTAATAATGTGCACACTGAGATAGTCTCAAAGACATTAGTGTCACATATCTGGGCCCTTTTTTATCATCTATACAAACAGAAAGTATGTTGACACCAGTTTATACTAGTTCGACAGTTTGGCTCAAATGTTTTTTTGACTCATGGCATTTAGAAATGAAGCAATACTTGCCTCTCCCAATGCACACATACGCAGGGTGTGTTTGCTGTCCTTGTTTGTCTTATTCATTAAATATGAGAAGTGATTTTGAGAAATGTGATTACTCTCAGTACACACACACACACACACACACACACACACACACACACACACACACACACACACACACAGAGAGAGAGAGAGAACATACCACATGTTTCAGATGTCTTATTTTATTTTGTGGTGTTTCTTTGTTTTATTCTCCTGAAGCTCACCTGAAGGAGCCATTGGAAAAGTACATCTCAGGTTTGAGGAAGGTGCGTCTGATCCGAGCCACCAAGAGGGAGGGGTTGGTGCGGGCCCGGTTGCTAGGGGCATCCATTACCACGGGTGATGTGCTGACCTACCTGGATTGCCACTGCGAGTGTCACGTGGGCTGGTTAGAGCCACTGCTCCAAAGGTGAGAAAAACTCCAGCGGGGTAAAGCCACAACTCTTGTCTCTCAAGTATCAGCAAATTGTTGCCTTGTGGTTCGATCGACTGTGGTCCGGCCCAGCTTAAATACTAAATCTCCCCCAGCCAGCTACAGGAGAGCTGTTTGGTTGCTGACCTCAGACTCCCTATGATCAGTAGCCGCTCAGACATTTGAGATGAACAGATGACGTCTCCCACCGTCAACAGCTTTTCTCTCCTTTCTCCAAAAGGATCAAAGAGGAGCCGTCGGCTGTGGTGTGTCCGGTTATTGACGTAATCGACTGGAACAACTTCCAGTATCTTGGCAACTCCGGCGAACCTCAGATTGGAGGGTTTGATTGGCGGTTGGTCTTCACCTGGCACTCTGTCCCAGAGTCTGAGCAGAAACGTCGTCACTCACCCACTGATGTCATCAGGTTCGGCACGTGTTTATTATAATGCATCGCTTTGCATTTAAGGCTTCTCGCAAGACTGTCAGCTGGTGCTACACCTCACACTGAGATCATCAGAGGAGGATTTATTTATATACTGTAGATAGGAGAACTATTGTCAGAATGTTTATTTTTTCTCCTCAGGTCTCCAACAATGGCCGGTGGTCTGTTTGCTGTGAGCAAGAAGTACTTCCAATACCTGGGAACGTATGATACAGGGATGGAGGTGTGGGGAGGAGAGAACCTGGAGTTTTCCTTCAGGGTAAGTTAATTCTGTCATTTATATGTGTCATATACATATACATGTATTCCACATGTAGCTTGATGGAAAATAATACACACACTGTCTCCATAATCTTATATTTCAGCTGTAAAACACAAAGAATCCAAAAGGCAACTTCACATTTGCAAATTCTGAAATAAACACTTAATGAATCCATTGGCAATAGGTCACAGTTTTACTCTCATTACAGTGAAACATTTGAGCTTCCCTATTTTAAACTAGAGTCGGGTTCACTTTTTGTTCCGCTGCTGTAGAAGCTGACATTTAGTTTTTATGTGAATCAGCTTTAAATCATCAGTTGTCATCATGTTCAGGTTCAGCCTGTGCTGACGGCCTCATGCTGCAAAATTCAACTTGTATTAAGCAATATGGCAAAATAATTAACATAATATTATGTTTAAATAGAGCCTGATTTGTCAGCTGGCTGATAAAAATCTGCCCCAGTTGGCATTTGACATTCATATTGGTATCAGGCTCTAATTAAAACACTAAATCAGATGTCCTTCATTGTTTATTGGGGATTAGTAAATTGGCTTAGAGGTGCGTTACCGTGTGATCTGGAGTCTCTATATTCTCTGTTTCATTATTTTCCATTTGCACTGTCCTTTGGGTCAAATGCGACACCTAGTGGCAGAATTCTGCATATTGGTCTTGTGTGGTTTGGTTGGGTTGGTGCAAAAATCTCTAACAGTTTTATATGTTTCCAACTCATCTAACAACGGCGTGCTTTGTGTTTTAAATGACTGATTCATGGCTGGGACACTAACTAAATCCTCATGGCGTTGTTGTTGATGTCTCTTAGATTTGGCAGTGTGGGGGAACTCTGGAGGTCCACCCATGCTCCCATGTGGGCCACGTGTTCCCTAAGAAGGCCCCGTACCCACGGGGCAAAGCTCTGGCAAACAGTGTGAGAGCTGCTGAGGTCTGGCTGGACGATTTCAAAGAAATCTACTACCATCGAAACCCCCACGCACGGCTGGTGAGTCAGATGGTCTTGTGCACGAGCCAGTGATGTCAAACACAACCAAAACTTATCTTTAAGCAGCCATTCTGGCATTTCTACTAAAGACTGATGGGGTTTCTTCATGAAACATTATGCAAACTTGGTATTTTTGTTTTGTAGCTGCATCCATCTGTTTGATTAATGACTTAATTTCACCACTGACACATTCTCAGTCCTCCACACATGTACGGAATTACATGAACTCCTTTCTCTCTCAAACTACACACACACACACACACACACACACACACACACACACACACACACACACACACACACACACACACACACACACACACACACACACACACACTGCACTCCCGTTGTGGTGTAAAAGCTCCCCTGATTAAGTGACACTTGGGATACATGAGCGGCTGACACCCAAGTTGACAGGGGTGTCAGGGCGTTCCGGTGTGTGATTACCACCTTTCCATGTCACTCAGTACCAACGGGTGTCACCCACCTGTCCTTGATAAGAGGCGACAGCAGTGCTAACCAACGGGGTGCCCTGCCTTCGTGTGTGACTGCGCAGTTAAACACAGATCAGGCGGCGCTCATCTCTCTCTGAAGAGGCAGCCTCTCCAACCTTTGGCATGAAAAAACCCCCACTGCTAGTCTGTATGTGTGTGCACATACACACTAAGTTTTAACAGTTCTATTTTTGTTGTTGTTTCTCCTGCATGTCTTGCAGTTTTATGAATTTTCAGATCCCTAGCTGCAGATTTTATTGAAACGTGTTCAGAGATAAATAATCTATGCCTCCACCATTAGTCCTGAATGAATTCCCCAACTACAGGTTAGATAACTGAGTCAGTTTAATTGTGTCCTTGCAGTCTGATATATGCATTTCCAGTGTTATCCCTCCCCAGAGCTGAAAAAACAAAACAAAAACAGTGTGTTGGGGTTTGATGAATGTTGACGAGTGACCTTAAAAACTCGGTGCGAAAAATAAACTAGAATTGAAAATGCAGCAGTGTCATTACCAGGAATGATTCAGGCAAAAGAGTGCGGCGCCACTGAACCCTCCTCGCAGCAGGAGAGGTTCATCCACCTGCACTTGTTTCACTAGGATGTGGGAGAGGTTTGCTCTTAGGAGCTCTGTTGGAGGGTGTGTTATTTGAGATGCATATTATAAATATGCAGAGTTATGGAACAGCTATAGGTGGTGCTATTGTACTACAGAGAAATGCTGTGAACACATCCGATGACACTGCAGCTGTGTGAGCGTGCACACATCAGGTCCTTTTTTTATACGTAACATGATGTAATATCCTCATTACAGCTCTTCTTGATATTGTTGAATTACAATAATGATGCAGAACTATCTTCTGTTGTTTCTTTGTGTCTAGGAGGCTTTTGGAGATGTGACCGAGCGGCGGAAGCTCAGAGAGAAGCTTGGCTGTAAGAACTTCAGGTGGTATCTGGATAACATTTACTCCGATATTAACATCCCAGAGGATCGACCAGGCATGTTTGGAATGGTGAGAACACAGCGATCGCCAGGCTTCATTTAAAGAACGAATTTACCAACTATGACATCTTCGATTGCATTCAATACAGCTGAGCGTTTCAGATCATAAAACAAAAAAGCATAAAAAGCATTAAAAATGTGATATGTCCTCTCCAGCTCAGCCCTGTATAAGCCCCATGTAAGCTGTATGTCAGAAATACATATCCATATAACTGCTGTCTTTCTTTGCAGCTTAAAAACCGCGGCAAGGCCAACTACTGCTTTGACTACAATCCTGTAGATGAACACGTCGTGGTGGGCCAGAGAGTCATCCTGTACTCGTGTCACGGCATGGGTCAGAACCAGGTACTGCATGTTAGTCTGCGGACCACACAATCTCTGCAGCCTCCAGAAATCACTTCAGTCTGTTGTAATCAGCATGAAATGTTTTAACTACATTTCGTATTTGGTTGCTGTTGTTTTTATGTAAACTAGAAAACAATGCACTTACCCGTCTATGGCTAAACACCCAATATAATGAACTTCAACACTTTTAATGGTTTAAGAGTGCCATTAAACTTTTGTTTTTTTTCTTATATGATATCATATTTATACAGATTTCAATTCAGTTTCATATGAATTCCTTTAGTGATTGGGATTTGATTAATTAATTCACCCAAAAAAGATATTGATCTTCAAGAGTCACCAGGACCAGTCACGAGCCTCATTCTGATTCATACCCTCCACTTCCTCCTCCTTAGCTTTCTTTTAAACTTGCGCTCTTTATTTGTTTCTCTCTTGTCATTTTCTTCCTCCCTATTTTTCTATTTGCCCAAGAAAGCAGTAATCACAGTCATAAATGTCTGCTCAGACTCTCTCAAAGCAGAGATACAACCCTCTTTTTTCACAGCACATCAAGTGTTTGTAGCTGGGTATAGTGGAGTAGCTCCTCCTGGAGTAGCTCCTCCTGTCCCAAGCTGAAAAATGATGTGTTGGCCTTGTTGATATCATGAAAAATGTAGCTCCCAACACCTTTATCCTCTGTGGTTGGCAGGAGTGTAGGAAACACTGTGAATTTTTCCATTGTTATTCCAGCAGCCCTCAGTGGACACACACTGATGTTGTCTGAAGCAAGCAGGCTCTGCAGGGCTTGTGCTGTCTGCCTCATGAGGGCAAGCTCTGCATGTAATGGAATCACACTTGGTCGACACTTTTCATATATATATATATATATGTATAAATAAATATATAAATACACATAACAGGTGTGTTAAGATCCTATTAACTGACATTGCAAAAATGTAATGCAACTTGTTTTCATCAGTTGGAGTGAAGAAAATCATGTCTCTTGAGTAACATGCATAAAACATATTTCTTTATTTTAACCTTATTATTGATTAAGTGTCACAGATGATAAACAATGATTCCTATAAGATGTCAGGATCAAAAGGGTTTCTAATTTGACAGATGAGACGTATTAACGATAAGAACAACGTGAGCCAACCCTCACTTCCCTCCACTCTGACCTGCTGGCTCTGGGAGGTGGAGGATATTAATTGAGAGGACAATAAATACATTCTTCAGACACTAGTGAGACGGAACGGAAAACAGGGAGGTGGGGGCGCATTGTCAAGTTGTTTACCCTTATTCAGACAATCAAGAAAGGGCTTCCATTTGTCTTTTAAACGATATTACACCATCTCATTTTAGACTAAAACCCAGCTGTCTCCTCTCTTCCCACAGTTCTTTGAATTGTCCTCAGATGGCGAGATCCACTACAACACCAGGGAGCCTGCTGGATGTGTCATGGGTGACAACATCAGCACCTACCTGACTCTCCAGCGGTGCAGAAAACGAGGCCAACCGCTTCCTGTAGATCAGAAATTTGTCCTCCGAGAGGTAATGAGTGTTTTATCTGTTCATCATTCTGTGTTTCTAACTACACTTTTATATTCAGAGTAGGAAGAGAGGATGTAGAACGGTGGAGGATGGAATTAGGTTTTGAGACACTTTCTGTCAGTGAAAGAGATGTTCCTGTGGGGATCTGTGTTTAATGTCTCCTGACAAAAAATGTCTCCCATGGCTGCAGTGGCGTCCCTATCCATCCGTAAGAAAAGAAATGCATTTCTGTGTTTTGAACACTAGGGGCAAAGTCTGTATATGAAACAGAATTATGGACAGGAAACAGAACTGTGTGGAAACAAGGTGCTATTTGGTTTTGTCTTGAATTATCAAAATATTTATTATTTTCCTTCATGAATTTAAACTAAGCTCACAGAGAGAATTAAAACTCACAAACACTGACTCCCTCGTTCTCCGCATGCACACCATCCCATCATCGCCAAACCCGTCATCGTTCTGACTTCTCTTGTTCTTACAAATCCTCTAAAAAACAAAAATAGATTTTTGGCAATATATATTTTACACTGTATGTATTATTGATTAGAAAACACTGTACAATCAGAAGATTTATTTAATGTACAATATATTTTTTAACAATAGAAATCTTATATGCTTTATTCCTGTGTTTAAACTGAGAGAACTGACTCACTTTGTCCCTGAAAGGCCCAAAATCAAATTCATTCCTCAGTCACGTCGAACACGTCCCTGCACAGCTCCACAGATGTTGCGTGCCAACGCGGGTGATACTAAACTGTAAATCACACAGCAATGGCATGCTGGGCATCACCACACAGTGTGGGGAAGTTGTTTAGCATGTATTCGGTGTAGTTACACAAAACCATCGTCGGAAGCTAAAACACCATCTAAATGGAAATAGAGTCAGGAAAGACTGATCGGATGTAACACAGAGGCAGAAGAGTGAGGAGAGAAGGGAACAATAAAGGGAGGGAGAAGAAAGAGTTAAGCCAACAAACGAAAAGCGGATGAATACATGGGAAGATTTGATCGGGGCAAAAATTTTAAAAAGAAATCAAATATGTCAGGACGAAAAGGCGTCGATGATAAGTTCCAATATTTCTAATCTACTTTACCATTTGAGTGATCAAGCAGAAAGTAATTATTTTGTTTTAGTGCTATAATATTACACTTCTTCATATTCTCCACCGTTTGCTTGTCTTCAGGATGGAAGTCTGCACCACGTGGCGAGCCAGAAGTGTGTGCAGGCGGTAGACAAGACGGACAACGGGACACCGGCCCCCTCGCTGCAGCCCTGCTCAGGCAGCCCCCACCAGCAGTGGTTCTTTGAGGAGAAAATGTAACGTAACGGCATCGACCCTGAATCGAAAGAACAAACGTTGCCATACAGGGCCAATATCCTGAGGAGGGATATCGGTGGAGGGAATTAATGAACGTGTTCCTCATATGTGTGCCTTGCCCTGAAAGGAGGCCAAAGGAGGAAGCGTATGATCTTCCTTCAAACATCAACCTTTGCACATTTTTCTGCTGGCTGGATTGAATTGGTCGATGGAAAATTAGATTAAGTACTTTCCTTCTGAAGCACTTTGTTAATATATATATATATATATATATATATACACATATATATATGGGAGTATTTTCTTGGAAGCTGTTGCTGGGAGACAGGAGCCTACTGGAATACGATTTGTTTTTTTAATCAATGGGATGATTGAGAATCGGTGATAAGCTGTGCAACACAATGACACCACTGCTGCTGGTGAAATCTTAAAGAATGACATTAATTTAGCAGACATGGACAAACACTGTGCTTCCATCTGAAAGAAAAAAAAAACTGCTTAATACCTCTGTCCTCACACCCATGAGTTAGTGGCTGGCATTACAGTGATTATCAGAGTCTGCATCCTGAGGCATCTTCTCCTCTAGAGGGGGCCAATGCACTTTGCTGCACTTTCCTCTCTCCCTCCTGTCCTTTCTATTTGTCAAGAGAAAAGTGGGACAAATCTTCAGGTATTTTAAGAACCTTTTCAGGACATTTTGAATGCTTGCCACTGTTACATACAGGTGGCGTAGAAGCCTCCGATCGAAGGCATTATGCAAGAACTTAAACTCTTACACTTAACACCTACTACTGATAACAGGAGAAACTCAATTCTTCCTCTTCTCTGCTTCTGCTGAGGTATTCTTGAAATGCAAATTGTACTGAGGGAAAAATGACATGGGTCATTGGGCAGACTTTTTTAATCTTTTTTTGTAAAGACAGTGTTCTTGCTTCTGCAGCTTCAAAATCCATAGCCATATTTTAGGAATTGAATTTATGTGGTGTCAACTAAGTTTTAAATAATGTATTTTGCAGGTGAAACTTTTGAAACATTTCTCAATTTTTTTGTGATGGATATGTGGGAATATTTTCATTTAATGCTGCTGAGTGCAGATGCTGTTCATCCTCATCTTTCTTGTCCACTTGAAACTCATTGCAAGTGCCTGATGTAAAAAGCTTATAATTCAATTTTAAGACATCCCTCTAGTTTAATAGCTCTTGAGCTGAATGTATTCTGATGTCACACGATGAGACAAAGAGCGCAGTAGTTAAAGTTGTGACTGCATGTACTCAAGGCATTCCCTTGAGCAAATGCATATTGCTCTGGTGCTGATTCGTGCTTACTGACTCTGTTGCCATTCATCAGAATTAAGACATCTATAGATCCCTCGGTTCAAAGCTGCGGCCACTTCTGCAACTGTCCCACAGGCCGTGCAGAGGGAATAAGGGAAACACAGCGGAGGAGTAGACGGTTGTCGGCGGTGTCTCCAGGGTGCTGGGATGGCAGATGGCATTCTGATTGATTTTCTGGTCCTCTCCCAATTCTTTATCACCACCTCTCCCTCTCCCTGTCGGAGGT
This sequence comes from Paralichthys olivaceus, assembly GCF_024713975.1. Taxonomy (NCBI): domain Eukaryota; kingdom Metazoa; phylum Chordata; class Actinopteri; order Pleuronectiformes; family Paralichthyidae; genus Paralichthys; species Paralichthys olivaceus. The sequence goes on from NC_091112.1 coordinate 10,626,587, forward strand.
GTGCAGTGCAGGACTTATCTTTTGGACTCCTGCCAGCCGAATCCTCCTCAGAGAGAGACGGAGAGAGCGAGGGGGAGCACTTGTATACTCGCGAGCTTGAGGTTTGATTTATGAACGGAAGTCATCAAGTGTACAGTTTTTGACAGCAGACGCAGATAATGGAGGAGGCTGAATGAAGCAATTTGTGACCTCTTCCTTACCATTAACCTTCAGAGGATGTTGGCTCATCAGTCTCAGAGGACCTCTGTTTGGAAATGATGTTACGGGATGATCGTACTGAAATAGATTTTTTTACTATTGATTCAGAATGCACGCTCACCATAAGATGAATGGGAGATGGGAAAAAGACGATTTTCCCAGTACTGCAACTGGGAGTGGAGTAGATAAGAATCCCTAAGTACAATGAATGTACACTCACATATTATTGTAGTATGTAGTAGTAAGTGTATGGTGAGTTGTTGCAATTACACGTTAACACTAACAAGTCTAAAGGGACAGTACAAAATGTGCATTACTTACCACTCTGACTTTTTATTGCAGTGTGAGAGTATCATGAAGTAAATGCACTGAGTAGGATGAGGGCAGAGAATAAGTTCCAAAGTGGTCCATGGTTCAGGCTTTTGCTGGCATCATAAGTGGTTTATGATTTTGGAGGCAACGCTTGGTAATAAATGGAATGGACCAAATGTCCAGTAGGAAGATTATGGTCAGCTCCACAAAGGGAGGGGAAGAAGCATCAGTTTCAGGACTGTGGATGAGGCTAAAAAGGGCCTGACTGTGTGTGGTGGCAGTGCTTGATCTCGGTCTTAATAGGAGAGCACCATATGCCGAGGGAAAGTCTTAATAACCGGTTGTTTGAAACCATTTCCAAGCTGTGCATGGTCCCTAGCAATCTCTCTCTCTCTCTCTCTCTCGCTCTCTCTCTCTCTCTCTGCGTAGCTTAGCTTTCCTTGTTTTAAGACTGTGGGGAAAGCTGCTTCAGTCAGTGTCATGCGGAGAGATCAGTTTCACCAGGACCAAGTGAAATAGCTCTTTTAATACAGCGCTCATGCTTTATGTATTGAACACTTAGGAAGTGACAGCTTTTCCATCTTCTTCAGCTTGTGTCTTTACCCTGTGAGCACAGTATAAATATTCGATCCCATTATTTAAAAAGGGGTTCTTTATTGTTCCGCGTGGCCATCTGTTATTCCAGACATGTCCTACATACGGGAGGAGGCATTTTATTGTATGCTAATTTGATATTGTACACACAGCTGCAGTAAAATTGGTATTCGGCGCTCGTATCTCTCTGGCAGGTCATATAGGGATTTTATGTCAACCAATCTTTTGTTGTAAAACGGTGGTGAAATTCCAGGGATCTGCGCGAGCACTTGAACTAGTAGAGTGACTGATTGTACTGTCACACAACAAGAATGGTGGCCCAGTGGTGATGGTTTTGAAATTGTGTAAGTGGTAAAAATGCACAAATAATGATGCTGGAATTCAACACCATGTCCGGTGTATCGATGCTGTTAATAACTCCAGTGGCCTTATTGTTATTTGGAAAGTGAAGGATCTGATTTACATTATTTTTGTATTTTTTTGGATCCAATAAAAGGACCATATGTGATGTCAATGTACTTCTTTAATTGTGGATCAAAATAAGTAAACACATAAGTAATGTTGAATGTTGTCTGGGCTTTCTCATTATTTTCCTTTTTTTTTTAAATTCAGTTTTATTTCTTTTAAAATGTGCATCAACTTTGGAAACACAGCAGACTTGGCACTCTACACCACCTGTGACTCCATGAAAATATAATCATCCACATTTACTGTGGAGACATGAATCAAGACACTTGAAGGGAAATATGTAAAGAAAAAGAAAGATCTTCCCACCAGATCTGATTGGTTTGATTCCCGACTGCAGAGTGAAATGTCCTCCCTGTGAGAAGTCGCTCCGTCTCCCATGGTGTTGACGCTCTGCTCTGCACACTCCCTCACTGACTGATGATGCACTGCTGTTTGTTCCATAGGACACAAGGTGTGGACTGTGTCTTTAAATCAAAGCCAGGAAAATAATTATGTTGTGAGTGTATGGATTTTGCTATCTTTATATAACATGCTGAAAGAACTAGAAAAGGCAAACTTCCAGCATGTGCCACACTGCTAAAAATAAAAGGAATATCTGTGCCCCGCTGAAGTCACCACATGAGACAAGCAAGCTTCTGTCTTGCTCAGGATGACATGCTCCGATGGAAAACTTGCCGAAAAATCTTTACATTCTGACAAACACTGCCTAGACACCACTCAGCAGCTTCCTAGGAAAGTGAGGAGCAGTAATACAGAAGGCGGTGAGGATGCTGTCTCTAGAGCCGCCTCATCCTTATCTTCTGGCTGCATCCCTCTGAAACTAGGGCTATGAAATATCTTGAACGCGTCCACAGAAACGCCATCTTTGATTCTGCTCTGCATGTGACGCATAGACCCAGTTTTCCATCCGGTGTGGCATACATGCTGCTCCAGCCTCTCACAGCCCATATGTGTCTTTAATGATAATGCAAAACAAGACTCCCCACGGTGCAAGTCTTTGGAGATGCTCCGGCTCCAGTTGTCAGGGAGTGAGAGGAAACCTCACACGCACACTCAACTATAAGACGAGATTTCCACACTCCATGTTGCTTCGGTTTATGTAATCCCCAATACCCAGAACAGCACAGGAGCAGTGGCTGTTGGCTGCATACATTAGATGACACACTTTCACTTTCAGGAGGGACTCCAGACGGTGCAGCAAACATGTGAGGCCTAGATACAGAGATAGCAATGCACTTCATATGCACCATGACCACCCTGCATCTGATGGATCATACAGTGGAGAGGGCGGCAAAGCTCCTATGGACTCGCTCACTCTGCAAATTTGTTTAAATAACCATAACCGATTCATCTACAGTTCATCAGTTATGTCTGAGAAATATTACAGTGCTATTTGCTGGATCGTGTGTATCATTTCCATTTGGCAGAGCTCATCAATTTCCTGGAAATCAGTTTTTTTCTAGCATGATAAAGAGAAATTTAAAGTGTAATTAACCTTCCCTGCTTTAAAAACAACAGACGCTCAGGACTGTCAACACAGGCAACATCGAATGGATTTATCCGGAAAGATTTAAAATGTTTATCACCCTAAAAAATATGCATTTGTAGAACACTGATGTGAAACAAACACCACAGTAACGCTCGAGCACGGCAAGCATGGGAGGAATCATTTGTTTCAAATGATGCACTCAGAGTTTCTCCAAATACTTCAGGGACCAGTTTCCCAGACGTGCTCGACTTAAATCCTTTTTCTGCTGAAAGCCTGCGTCAGTGTTGGACCAAGCTCATCTAATCCATGTCTGTGAAACCAACCAATGCAACACCAAAGGCAGATTGATTGTTGCTCACTTGCCTTGAGCTACCCACTGTGTTTAGTTTTTTTGGGGGTTTTTTTTCTCAGCAGAGTTGGACCTCACCAGGATCTCACATGAGGAACAATGGCTTCTGCAACATGATGCAGACGAGCACCTCAACAAACTGCGCTCGTCACCTTCTGCAGTGCGTATATTTGAACCACACAGCTGGACACAGCACTGTGAGTGAACTGATAATTTAATTTTAAAATCTTATGACCCCCATCCTCATTCTGAGGAGTTTAAACATAAGTGTGAATCATTAGAACAAGGAGATGAGAATCTTTATTATTAAAGCGACTGGATAATATCTCACCCTTTTCAATTACTGCCACAGTCAGAAGTGTTACTGCAAATTAGTGGCTTGTGGCTTTGTTAATGACATCAATGGACTGGTCCTTGATAATGAGTCACTCGTCACTTGCTCAGACTTGCTCAGACGATTCTGACCATCGGTGCTCCGTCGCAGGCCGATAAATACGACAGCCATCACCTTGTTTGTGCTGTTCTCGATTTTTGTGAAACCTGAACAAGCTACTGCCTAAAATCAAAGCTGTATCCTGAACATATTTCCTTTTTAAAAACATCAAAATCGTATGCCTACATGAAGGCAAGAGCCAGTGGCTGCATTATGTTTATGGGTTGTCTGTCCGTCCCAATCATGTTAACACAATTTCTCAATAACGCTTTGAGGAGATTTCTTCAAATTTGGCACAAATATTCAGTTGGACTCAAAGATTCACTGATTAGACTTCGGTGGTCAAAGGTCAAAGATCCCTGTGATCTCATATGAGTCTGGAATACACTGTATGTAGAGTAAAACTGCACTGGTTGGTGGAGGCACACAAACACAAGTAGGTAATTCCAGTTTTCATTAACTCACCAAAACTGCAACAAAATACATTTCTTTTGAGAGGTTGCAGGAGTGGTTAGAATTTATCATTGAGCCCAATAAATTATGCAACAGACTTGAGCCCCCAGTAGCTCTGGAGCACAAGGCCACACTCACAATATGAGTTTTAATGATGGAAGTTTTTGTTTGGTGTTTTGTGTTTGAGTTCTTCATTTACATAAGAGCAGTTTCTGTTGGTCTTTTTTAATAATTCAACTTGCGCTAACATTTGTTGCTTTGATTAGATTTGATTTTCAATGTAATAATGTCAAATATTACAGTCACAAATGGAACATTTGACTGTCTTTGAGCAGCATTGTCAGACTTGTCGTTCCCACCTGTTAATGTTGTAATACATCAGCAGATTGCAAATCGCGTTTGGCAACAGAGTTAATTATGAGGAGCATTTCCATGGTGAGGGAGAGGAGCAGGAGTCACAGCGCATATCACACTTGTCTGCTGAAAACTAGAGTCTGTCACTCTTTCCTCTGCCACAGCAAATGGACATGGCAGAGCCTGGAAATATGAGTATGTGCCATCTATAATGTAGATGACACGGACTGGGATATAAATAGGAATTTTGTATTTTCGTTTGTACGATTGTGACTTGATTTACGAACATTTTTTAGTTTGACTCTTCAGGCAGATTGATCCGCTCTCCACTGAGTTTTCTCCCCCTGTCGAATGTAATGTTGAAACCTGTCGAGGAGTAAATCATCTTTGGCAAAGATTATATATATATATCCGGCTAAAGAGAACACCAGAGTCACATTGATTCACACCCGGACAGACTGTGATTTTTCACAGACTCCCCCGACATAGCCTACAGAACATTGACAGAATACATCTTTAATATGTTCCTACTTCCACAGGCGATTAACCATTCCACCCCACTATTCATTTCACTTCATCAGATTACTTGATTGCTTGCCAAATGGACGCTCTATCCCCCTGGTGGAGACACAGGCCTATACTGTGTACGTTTCCTCTGGACAAAATAAGATGCAGTTGATTTATTTTTCCATGAATGTTGTCGGCATTGGATCAACATTAGCTTGGATCAGTCGAGTGTGTCTGAGGTTTTGAGATATTGTTAATCCTTTCCAACACAGGTTCATCCAGTGGCCTCAAGCTGTTTTAGAGTTGACATCATGTATTTGACAAAATGTTCGGTGCACTGTAACTAAAGAAAAAAAAGATATGGCACAAGCAAGTGGACACATTATAATACAGAAGATGTTTCCAGGGGACACTAAAAAGTTACAAACACAATTGTCGTTGCTGTAGTTTGTAACTTTGTGATTTGGTTTAATCTTCAATGTATGCTTATTTTAACATTGTTATTGCATTTCCGTGCAGATATTAAGCATCATTATTAGCCAGCAAATTCAAGTCACGCATTAAATTAGCTTTCTCAGTCAATTCAATCAATTTAGTCCAATTATTTGAATTAGCAGGCTAAAGTGTCCCAGTTGTATTTACCACTTTTCAGTGTCCCCTGAGATTACTTCCATTGTGTTGTGAGTGAATGCATTTTCTATTCGCTGTGCATGTGTTGTTAAATTGATGAAGATCACAAGATCTCCATTTGACTGTGTTGTGTCTATTTTGCACGTGTTTTCTTAAATTGTAGTGCGTAGTGATAGTTTACATATAGCATGGACTGTATTAAACGGGGAACCACTTTTCTGCTACAAATTTTCTGTTGCAAATTTTCTCTTGAATTCAGGTTTTTAAAGCACAAAACTGATTTGTCCATCCCTGCAGCTGCTCACCTGAGCTGAACCGTCTGGCTAAAAGCTTTTTAATGTCACTGTAGAATTCCTGAGGTACAGTGGAGGAATTATTTCCCTACACTTTATGAGACGAGTCAGTGGAGGTGTTTATAGACACATCAGAGACTTAATTTTAGCCGCTCATAAACAGCTGAGTGAGATCTTGCTGTCTGATGCTGTTTTCTCATCACTCCCAGGAGGTGAAATAAATCCTACACCTTGATGTGCTCCCGATTCGGAGCGCTAAAGACGTCAACATAGCTTTTCATAGTGTATGATTAAATTAAAGTCGGCCTCCTCTTGAGGGGCTTTTTTACTTAAGGGGTGTAGCGATGCAGGTCAAATGAACAGATCCCTCGCTGTCTGGGTGTAGTCGAGTGTGAATTAGACGCCTCATCACTTTGCAGCGGCAGCATCAGCTGTGAAAGTTAATAGTGATGGTCCACATGTACAATGTACAAACACGAGGATGCATGACTGTGCTGTCTGCGTACCTAACTACAGAAGGTTTCATTTTACTCTCCAGTGTGTTTGCGATACAACATCACTGCACATATTCTGAATTAGAATCCAGTTTTTAAACATGATTTTCCTTGCCAGTGAATTAATTACTGTATTAATCTTGGTGCAGAAGCAGTGGATAAGAAACTAGCGGGGGGGCATCTGAGAACTAGCTAATGTTCTTTTAAAAGAGAGACAGTCGCCTACTTAAGCGTTAGCAGTCGTCGAGTCTGGCAAAAAAAATGAAAAGAAAAAGGAAAGAAAAATCCTTGCCTCTGCATTATTCATCAGTGATGTGATGATGATGTGCTTGGTCAGACAGACAACCAACTGATTGATGCAGCATACACATGCTTTAATCACCTAAGTCATTGAGCTGATGGCTTATTTAGAGTTGATAAGCTCTTTTCATTAGAGGAGGTCTGTCAGTGTGGTTAACCTCCCACTTTTTTTATTAGCACCACTTGTATTACTTCCTAAATTAATAATGTCGTGATGGTGAATATGAAGCTACAGCAAATTAGCTTAGCATAAATACCAAAATACAATCAGCACCTTCAAAGTTCATTCATGAAAAACATACTGTATAGCGTAAATATGGCCTGACACGTCCATGCTAGCTGTTACTGTTGCATTTATCTTTTGGATAGACCGTTAATAAAGACTTTATATTTCTGAAAATGTTGCACTATTCCTTTAAGAATGAATCCTTAAACTCACATTTTAGTGTAGGTCAGCATTGGATTAAAGGATGTTGTATGGAGGAGATAATGGTGGTATTAGGGCCAACAAGAGTTAAGCAGTTTTCAGAAATGTAACGCTGAGATGCATCGAGCGACGATAGAAAGGTTAACGCTGTGTTTTCCCCTACACAAGCAGCAGGGTATTCCTTTGCTCCTCTGCTGCTTCCTCTGGTGCGTGGTGCCAGCCGAGTTGGGCAGCGGATCATTGTGGGTGAAGAGTTCCACTGAATGCCAGCGCATGGGTGGTGGGGTGGGGTGGGGTTGGTTCCGGCAGTGAGCCAAGTCACTGACCTTTCCAGCGTGCCGATCGATAAGGCTCAACAACGCAGGGCTCCGGAAATCTCTCAGCGGAGAGACAAGAAGCAGAGGAGTCACACTGTCAGATGATGCGCTAATTGCTTGTGTTTTCTAACCTCACATACCCCTGATGGGTAATTCTCAGTGGTGAGACTCAGCCTTCCTGCCCCTGGGCCCTTCTGCAGAGGGTGGATCCTCAAGCAATGGGTCTAGTTGCTGTATATAAATACATGTGTATGTGTATATGTGTACATGTATATTTGAATATTATATATTAGTGTTCTCTGCACAATACTTGAATCTGTATCTGTATTTCAGGATATGTGAAAATACTGTATTGTAACTCCCTATTTTAGGGACAAGATGGAGAATATTTGTTGTATGTCTGAAGGTATACAGCACTTATTAAGATGCCAACCACCAGTTGATGATGATTTCAGCCTTTTAATTACAAGACACCTTATTTTAACATTTTCAGGCCCAGCTGCGATCATTGGCTCCAGCGTTCTGCAATCTGTGAGGTTTCTTTTATGATCTGGCCATAGACTCCCAGATCTCTGAGCAGCCTGATTTTGGATGCTGCAATGACACATATACAACATATCAGGTCACAAAAGCCTAATGTAGAATAGAAACCCATTTTCTTTATCTACAGATTGATTGAAATGTGTCACATAATGGTATGGTATAACACAAAATGCATTTATCATTGCCTCACATGGTCTTGCTCTAGTATACTGATACAGAAAAGGAAACTGAAAACATAACCCAGCCTGGACAAGAACATCTGCCACATGCACAAAAAAATGCATATGACAGCTTTCTTTTCACCCTGGAATACTAAACTACAAGTGCTCACACCGCTCTGTAGAAAGGCCTGGTCCTTTGAGTAATTGTGCACCACGGTGACAGGTGAGCAATGCTCAGCAGGTCGTGGTACACACTGTACATGTAGGACTGTGCTCGTTGAGCCTGCTTGCTGATAATGAGCCTGCAGACATGTGGAGGAGTGGCAGCGAGCAGGGCCAACTCCTCTTACCACCTAACTCTGCTTTCATCACCCTGCTTTCATCAAGCTCAAGTGCCACAGCTATTAGACCTTTGTGCAATGTTGAGGGGGGGTGGCTGAATGTGCCAGCACGGTTGGCTAGGTTACTTCCAAACTGCTTCCCACAGCAGCTCTTTGATTAACTCCTCAAAATTATGATTAGCCTCAAGCATTTTGATTTTGAACTGTCCTGCATACATTTTAGTTTTGTGTTACTTTGCCTCAAACATCTATCAAATGTGCAGGAACAGAAACAATCCAATTTACAGACACTGAATTGATTTACTTCAGTGACTGAATCAAACAACATGAGGAGACTTCACAGGAAAATACTTCTCCTTTGACCCACCACATGTGTGCAGCCTAAACTGTAGTTTCATCAGTGTTATAACGGTAAAATGGTCCTTCAACGTTTTTTCATGGATGTATTGTTCAAGCAAGTGAAATTCACTCATGGATAAGATACATTTTTACCTCCTCTCCATTTCCTTTCATTCAACTGTTTCCGTTTTATCCTTTTTCTCTACTTTCATCATCACTTCGTTGAGCCTCCTGATTTCTGATCTCAACATGCAGAGTCTTGCAGAGCCTCAGAGCGCCTCATCACATCCATCTCTGGTGTCTGCACATCTTCCACTGGATGCCAGAGTGTTATATTAGTCCTGATGAGTGTCAGCGCACTGTCAGGTACAGTATGTAGCTTTCTTTCTCTACCAGCACGCTGTCACAAAGCAAACACACAGCAAAAGACATGGAAACACAATGTATTGAGCGGAAGCAGCCGGAGGCACAATGTGGGGCTTCTGCCAGAGAGGAGCCGGTGAGTGAGTGGCAGGTGGCCTGGCCCCGGGGACTTCTAATGAAGAGAGTGTGCCTGCCTGCTTATCGATCCACCCACATCAGCTGATCTGATGCTTGGCTGACTGGCAGACCAGAGGGTGGCGGGTAGGGGGAGCATAATGGGCACCTGGGGCACACACACACACGCAAAACACACTCACACACAACACAACACACACAGGAGATGGAAACCTGCTCAACAGGTGTGTGTATGCTTGCATAGGAATAGAAGCATGGAAGGTAGGAGGTCTTCCACTACACAGTGGGTCAGTTGTTTAATCCCTGGTCTGGAATTCTGAGGTGTCCTTAGGCAGGATCCTGAACCCCAAATTGACAGCTGTGCTGACAGTTTATAATAAAGGGCTGCTTATTGAGGCGCAGCATGAATGTGGCGTGCTTTGAGAGGCCGATAAGGCTGAAAAAGCACTATATACAGTCCATTTACCATATACTGTCTATACTTCTATATCAATATGAGTCAGATGTCTTTGACGTTGAACCTCTTTCCTGTCTTTTGTTGAACTGTTGCAGTGCAGCAGAAGAAAGATGAGGCAGAAGAGATGACAGCTGCCCGCCTGTCACACTGTAATGCAGCATTTCAGCGCCACTGTCCAGCATAATCTATTCACACACACACACACACACACACACACACACACACACACACACACACACACACACACACACACACACACACACACACACACACACCTCTGCCATCACAGATGCTCCTTCAAGCTCATTATTTCTGGGACTGTCGGCTTATGGCTTGTTGTGTTGGCTGGGTAATGCATCTTAAGCCCAGCTATCAAATATGAATGAAGCACTGGCTTCCTCATCTATCTTTCATGGCTTTCATTTGTTAAGCTATTTGCCTGCAAAAATATTTTTGGATGTTCCCTCACTGTTGTGAATACTGCGCTCAAGCAGCAGCAGCAGGTCTATTATAAAACTGAACATGGCGTTCTGTTTTGAGCGAACGTTATTGTTTGGGGGGGTGGAGTTGGTTAAATATATTTGTGTGAATGGGGCCTTTTGTAATCATAAATGATATAAGAACGTTTCATTTCATGGTTTTTGTGACATGATTGAGCCTGTGTAACGTGCAAACCCAAGCTGTGTTGAGGAATGTGAAACTGTGCGTTAATCTATGTCTGTATTTGTCCTTTTTAATTATGTTCAGTGTTTGTACATGTCTGTGTGTTTGTGTGTGCTTATGTGTTTGTGTGTGTGTTTGTGTGTGTCTCTATGTGTGTTAGTTGAAATCCTGAATGCCTGGTTGTGTGTGTAGCCATGTGTTTTTCTGTTTTCACTTGCGTCGAGCTTTCATTACTTCACTCATTTCACATTTAAAACTGTCCCCACAAAGTTAATATTGAGTAGTGAAGTGTGTACATTTCATAATATTACACATCACACCTAGTTTATTGTCCTCAGACTGAATGTGTCGCACAACTATTTTGGTCCAATCACGACCGAGTGATCACGCCTGCAGTAAAAGCCGGGCTAACTTAATTAGCTCCAGATGGATAACTACCCTGAGACTGCAGACCCCCCCAAGGGCACATTCAAGTGGGAACATTCTGAGTCCCCCCTTCCCCAAAAACAAAACAAAACAAAAAAACAAGGTATGAGCTGAACTGTGGATTTGGAGTCTTATTCTACAACCGTTAACATACGAATGAGATGGTATGTGAACATATACAGTGATTATTTAACATTTGCACACATTTTATAGGAGAATATCACTGCCTATGTTCTAAGTTAATCAAATTGCCTGAGACAAAGCTATTAATATGTGCAACGCCTTTATCAACAGTCTTGAGCCTCTGTCTGAAATGTGAACTGAGGAAAATGTTCATATGTTGATATAAGCATCAAAAGGGGCAAAAGTATGGAAACTTTTTGTTTTTGTGAACAGGTAAAGAACAAAATCTGAAAATGCTCTGTGGGTCCAGGAATCAGATTCATATTCACTGTTCAAGAAAAAAATTGCAGGTCTGGCATTTTGATAAAAACTCAGTATTTTAGTGTGACTATCTTAGGCCTGGGAGAAAGTCTTTCATATCGTAGCGACGGTCCTGGATTTAAGAAAACACACTGCACTCTTGAAGCCACGCAGGTTTTCTCCAAATGTGCACGTGAACTTGACACCGCACTCCGCAGTTCACATTTCTGAGCCATTAGGATAAAGCCGGCAGCATTCCACAAGCAATCACTGATCAATACACATGGAGCTCAGAGAGGCGGACATCTCCTGTGTCCATTAGCACCGGTGAAAGGATATACAACTATATCCCCAAGTGCTCTTTATTCGCTCCATGAAGCCATCTTTATCACGGAGGAGCCGCACCAATCAGCTCACACACACACACATATATATATATATATAAATCATCCAGTGGCTCTTAAGACCTCTTAAGAGAGCACGTCTCTTTGTGCTGCTGGATGGAGAGGGGTTGTGTATAATTAATGCTGCTGGGGTGAGCTGAGGTGGGAGGTTTTGGAAAACCTCCGTCCACTCCTTCCATCTCCGAGCGCATGCACTCTGGGCAAGCCCATGCACATGCATCAATGTGTGACATTAACTATATCCAGAGGTATTCCCGGGGATTAGTTATGTGTCGCTCTTTTGTTCATCTTATTCCTCATCTCTCGCTCTAATTTCCCCTCAATTCCTCCTTTGAACTAACTGGACTCTCTCTTCCTTTTTCCTCCATCCCCCTTTCAGTCACCTGAAAGTGTTTGTGTTTTATCATCTCACTTTTGAGTGACACATCTTGAGAGATTTTGTGTGTAGAAGAATGGCTGTGCATGTGATGAGCACCAAATCTGACAACTGGCTGTGTGCGCATGTCCTTGTCTGTGTATACTTTGTGCTTGCTTTAGTGTGTATGTATCAACTCGTACCCACTAATTAGATTGACAATATTTATAATAGATTGGGGCTGATGTGCGATAGCGTGACTCTAGCTTCCCTACTCACTCGTTTACCCTGCACTCTTGCCTCCCCGGGCCCTAATTATCGAGCTGATGATCTGACGTCCGACTACTGAAACGGAGACGACAAAGTGACATATTGTCACTTCCGAACTTTAGCCTGTTCGTCTTTAAACCTGAGGCTATGCTGTATGTCTGCAGACTTGTTTCATCTTGTCTATCTACCTTTAAGCATCTCTGCAAACTGCGTGGAGTTGAGATTATATAACTACAGATTCCAGATTCCCCATTCTCAGATTATGCTCAGAATTATTATAAATCAAGAGTGATTAATCAATCTCTGAAAACAATTACACGAAAGCAGACATGAGTTGTCTTGAATTAATTCCACGTTGTATTGTATACTTTGTTTCTGGGGTATGAAGAATTTTGACACACATGCAGAGCAAATTCCAGTTTCTGGGGCTATTTTTCATCCATGTTCCTTTTTTGAGTCATGATATTTTTGTCTATTGTCTAAAGACACAAATCATAGCCTGTATGATAAATGTAATGTTTTCTCTCAATTCAGTTGTTTAACATTATACAGTACACAATATTTTGAATAAAACATCTATTACATGTAACTGTAACAACAGTTGTCTTTTCTAATCTTATTGTATTCAACCTACAGGCACTGCTGTGGGAATGATCAGCCCTGCTATAAAGCACTGGGCTGGATGACGTTGGAAACATTCATTGTGAGTGTGATTATGTAAGATGCAGTTCTTGCTATTACTAGGACTTGACAGTAATCAAAATAGTGTCCTCCCACAGCACAGCCGCAACTGAAGCTCTTTTGAAGGCAGTGGCCTACTTTACACCGTCTCTTCTCATATTCTTGATTTAATTTGAGGATGGAATAAGAGAGGTTGTGATAACCTCTTCATGGCCGCACAAATGCAACAAATGTAGCATGGCCATTCAAGATTATTTTTCTTGGGTGCACAGCGGAGGACATCCTTTAAATGAGAAATGTGCTATGTGCATTTTCTGTCTGCTATGACACAACAGTGATCCTGGAAATACTGAGCACACCTTGCTGTGGTGGTGACTATATATATATATATATATATATATATATATATATATATATATATATATATATATATATATATATATATATATATATATATATATATAATCCATTTACCATCTTAGTGATAAATTCCAGTCATATTTTGGTTCTGTTTCAAAGACATTTTCAGATTCCCCAAATACTCTTATCTACTCATGAATATAAAATATTAACTTTACGGCAAAAATAAATTTAAATATGAACTCAATATTATTTAATATATAAAATAATAGCAATATCAACCAAAATAAAGTTTAAGGTAGATAGAAAGATAGACAGACAAACGGATACATAGATACTTATTGATCTCGAGTGAATTTAGGGTTTGAATAACAAAAAAAAAAACGTAACGTCGTAAACTGTCGCAACGCAGTGAAAAGTTGCCGTGCACGCGTGCCACCTGCGGACTAACGAGGTTCCAGGTGGATGAGTCACGGAGGTGCGGTGTCAGCAGAGCCCGGACATGTCGTCTGAGAGGCGGTGAGTGTTTTCAAACGACCCGCTAATTTATTTTTGACAGCTTAGGGAACTTTATCAACAACCCTGGACAAGGCGCAGTCGCATTAGCGGGTTAAATGTTTGTTAACTAGCTTGCTATGCTAAAAAGTGAATGGTAACTGCTAAGCTAATCAAGCCAGACACAGGTGTATTAATTGGCTAGCTGCTTGTTACCTTAGCAACCTGCTGATAACGGGAGTCACATCAGCAAATGAACGGGATCAAATATTATCTGTGCTGCTTTTGTCATTGTGAAGATTATTCATTTTTATCATAGAGATAAAATCACTGCTAGTGTTTCAGGGTTATGAGCAGCACACCGGCCGTTAGCTTCCACCCACTTTTAGCCCAAAAACAGCGCAGGAAAAGTCCATTAATTATGCAGAACTGCCACCTCTTTTCCTTTGTGAACGTTGGTGTAGTTTGTTTGTTCTGCCTGGTTTAAAATTCTAATTGGTGTGAAAGTAAAGGTCATCTTCAGTGTTTGATAATGTTATTGACTAAAGATTATGGCCGTGTGGATGGTAAAATGAGATAAGATAATCCCTTATCAATCCTACAATGGGGACGTTTGCAGTATTACAGCAGCAAGATTCAAAAATAGGCATCAGTAAGTGATAATAGGTAACCTGCAATACTTAAGTGTAAGGAAAATGAATGAATATTGCACAGTTAAGAGAGTTAAACCAGAGTTAATGTCCATAATGGGTATGTGTAGTCCTACTGGGAGCAGAGGTTGTACAGTTGGTGTAAAACAAAATATGACCAAAACCACACTGCATCAACATTATGTAAATTACCTCAACCTTCAACAAACTATAAGCTTTGCCTCAATTCAGGGGCTGCATCCTTCAGAGGCTACTTTTGAAGACTGATTGCATCACCGCAGGATGACAAGATGGTGATTGCGTTTCGGTGACTAGCAGGGAGATGTCCAAAGCTTGAGTATCACCCTTCAACTCAGCCAATGTTACAAACCAAAGGGGCATTAAAACCTTTTGGGGTGTCCGACTCCAACTTCAGCTCTGTAGCTAGGCAACAGCAGTAAGGGTGGAACAAGCTGGTGACGCAGATCACGGAAATCTTCTGTGGACCAGTTTGAATGCAGGTTGGCCTTTATTGTCTACTCTGCCCAAGAAGGAGTCAGTCTCTGTAGGTCGTGTAGACCATGTCCCGCATTGAGACACGGCTAAAGGCTGTTTTCACAGCAGCCATTTTGACATGTCATAGCTCAGGTGTATTCAGTTACATTAACTGGGCTTGATTGACATCCCCCTCACCACCAATTAGGGCGCAACAGTTTGAACAATCCTGGGCTGGAGGAGATTTTGAAATCTTACAATAAGCAACACTCTGGCACAAAACAACTACCCTCTTTTAGTTGCCTCAGCTTTAAGGCAATGTGCCAGCTCACTGTCAAGCCCTTCTGAATAGAACACAGCCTTCGTTAATCTTATAGTAACACCTGTGCTTTTCTTACCAAGTCAAAAATGTCTGCTGGGGTCTGGTGACATCACTTAATTTTTTTCGTAGCTCTGTCCACCTGTTCTCAACCTGAGCCAAGTCTAATCTGCCAGAAGAAGGGAAAACACTTGTGCAGATGTGCAGGGCCATTAACCCTTCATTGGGAGTGTGGAGGGAGGCTGTGGTCTGCAGCTTGTCCACTTATGTTTCGTGCTGTTTAAATTCACTCCGTCTTGTATTTGCAGACCGCCTGTGGATGGTGAACTGACAGAGATACGAGGAACTTCACTGCTGTCTTCAACATTTCAAGGTGAATTTCTTCGTGAGTATATTATTGAAGTTACTAAAGAGTCTATATGCCTTGAACCTAATCTGCCTTGTGCTACTATGCTAGATGTAAAATAACAGATTCACAGCATCACCATGACCTCTGCTTGTACTCTGCACTACACAGGAATGCATGATACTATTCCATCAATTCTAGCTGTGCCAGTGTTCAACTTAACACAAAATGACTCATGAGACTAATGGAGGAAAACATATACTCATAGCCATAGTGTATAATGTCAGATAATTTTCATCTCATTATGTGGTTCAGTATTTGAATTTCTAAAATTATTGCATTAGTCTGAATTTACAGCAATTACTGTATTTGACACTTGCACTGCTTCAAGAGGGCCATATGATGTTTACTTGTGTGCAGATTTTATCTAATTCTGGTCAGTTGGCATTTAAAAGCTAATTTTAATTTTCTATAAAATGCTGTAAATCATCCTCATACAAGTCTTTATATAAACAGTATTTCTTCTATTTCTGCCACATTGATGAGCTGCAAACCTCTCACCACTCTTCCCCAGAGACTGTCACATGGCATATCTCACTAAACGAGTTGCACAAACTTCTTTAGATCACAACTATAAAAAAAAAAAAAATCTCGTTAGGTTGCAAGCACTCCTACAAAGCCAAATGTGACTCATCCCTCTTCTTTATCCCAAGAGGGAAATTCTAGTTGACAGACTGCAGTGTTTTCATGTTTTCCAAGCTCATAAAACATGCATTCTCCTCTGCCATGTCTTGAACACGCCCAGTTGCAGAATAGCTCCTCAACTTGTTGGTATGCATGGAATTCACAGGACTGTGACTCCAGATTTTCCAACCAATTATTCAAATAGCTGCCACTGTAACTGGCTGGGCAAGCGTGTCGAGAACAAGGGAGAGGAGCATCTCAGAGATTCATAATAAAATGTTTTCTGCTGTATAGTTGAATTACTTGTCTGCATCATTTGGAGATAACGTTGTCCTTGGCTTTGAGTTTTGAGATCATTCATGTGTGAGATGACTTTGAAGTATGTTGATATGGGATAAATGAAAGTCGAGTCGAGCTTTTACTTCTAGTTCATATGTCTGTGTGCTAAGAGGATCACGGGAAAGCAGGTGTAATGTCCAAATATGTGGAATGTGATCTCACATAAATCTTAGCCTTGATAGAAGTAAACATAACTCATCATAATATACAGTTGTGTCTAATGGTAAATTAGTTACCAGGTGTATAAATGTACAAACATGTACTCCTTTCCTTAACTCGCACTGCAGAAATATTAATCAAAACTGTGGGTGAGATCGAGTTTAGCTTTTGAGAAAAAAAACAATTACCAAATGAGATGGCATGAAAGCGAAATTAAGTCGATTAAGTGTCAATCAGGCCATTCAGTTATCTGCTCATTCTGTAAACAACTCACAAATTCTCCACTTGGATATTACGTCCGTGAGCACAACCATCTGAGCTATGAAATATGAGAGCATCATAAATATCATCTTTCATTCATCCAGTGCTGAATACCTGGCATTTAAAATTCATAGAGCATGTTGTAGCGTATTGTCGGAGTTTGGGTGAGGGATGTCCTCAGGCAACCCCATTAATCTTTATTAAAGAGCCATCTCTCCTCGCTCTCTCTTTCTCTCTCTCTCTGGACTAGATGCATTTGCTTTTGAATGTCAGGTGTTTGACAGTACAGTGGAAGCGCTTCAAACTTATTCATTCTTTAGATTGTTTCTTATTGTTTTCCAGAAGCATCGGCACCACAAGAGAAAAGGATTTGATTTGGTCAAATAAACTCATTCGCTCCACTTGAAAAGCTGTTTAAGTGAGCAGGGTCATCGCATCTGCTGCCATAGTATAACATTTCATCACTGATTGCTCAAGTACCAACATCTGCATAATTATTTTTAACTGTGCGCCCTTCATACCATACAAATATGTTCCAATTAGTGGTGATATATTGGCTTGACATCTCGTTTAGTGTGGATGGGCAGATTGTAGAGCCATGATTGAAAGCTTATTGAATGATTCATAATCTGGAGTGAAATGGACATTTTCATTTGGGTGTGTGCAGCGATTATTACTAGGACACGTAGCATTTCTACACAAGAAACAAAAACTAAAGTGTGGAGTTGTTGATTGATTGTACCTGGAAATGTGTGTTGTAACTGTTGTTATATAAAGCGTGTGCTAATTGAGGAACTATTTTTCACAGCCCTTCGCAGCCAGTTGAATCAGAGTTTCTCCACCTGGTAATCAAAGCATTTATTTTGCTGTTGGATGCAGTGTTTGTACTCTACCTCATATTTCTAGTTTCCAAGGTTTTGAGCAGGAAGGGATGTTTTCTGTTGCGAAACAAACAGATGGGACGACGACTTGACCTACTTCTTCATCTGGACCACTCTGAATAGAAAAGAAGAATGACTACAACGAGAGGAGAGTGAAAACCGAGCGGTGTGATGAGTTTATTGTGCGAAATGAATAGAGTTCATAAAACGCAGCTATTTCTTTTGATTCATATCATAGCGTTTTCTTGACTACATTTTCGTGTGTTGTGTATGAGCACATTCAAACTTTTTTCCCTGTCATCCTCGGCTATGTAGTCCTGTTTTATATAAATTAGAAAGCAGATATACACAGGTAGAAACCATTCAGCAAGAAAAAGAACAAAATTCTAACCTTATTGAATTCCTTATGGATTTAAGATGTGTGTGCTTGTCAAAGAGAGGAAGAGAGAGACCTATGTATTCCAGCAATCCTCAAGGGCTTGCTAGTTCCTTTGTGTGTTGTGAGCATGGAGCTGTTGGGCCTTGTGATAAATGACCTGTGTTTTAAGAAGTCAGGAAGGTCAGCTCTGCCATATCAACCACAACAGCCTTATATATTAAAGCCCTAATGAGGACTAAGGAAATTGGTTTTGGATTGTAAGTGGGGTGGAAATTGTATAGAGATTAAGAGGAGTTACTTTGCAAAAGTGTCCCTATAATGTCCATATCCTGAGAGCAATGTTAATATAGAAGGTAATGAAATGTTTGCAGATGATTTCATAGTGCTTATGCCGGCATTATACTTTGTATGTCTTTGTACTGTGGACATCAATTTCTTAACTTCATGGTGTGGGAAATGTGGAGAGATGCAGCCACAGTTCACACACATTTGTTCATATGGTATTAATAACTAGTCTATTTGGACCATGTATAATATTCAACCTCATCCTGAATTGGTAAAAATACACTGTTAACCCATTTAGTTTTAATGGGTGTAATGATTCTGAACCTGAGATAAAACCAAAATAAAAAAAAACTTTTGCAATGCAGGACGACACATATGTGATTCCCCATCCCGGCGTCTTTACTGTTCAACTTTAATATCAACCTTAATCGCTGACACTATAACTCATTTAGAACATTTAATAATCTATTTAAAGTTAGGGTAAGCTTTATATTTTGTTAATATTATATATTACTCTTTTTGTTGTTTTCCAGCTCCATGTTTCACGCAAATATTTTGGTATAATCCTGAGGGACCAGCTGAATAAGACAATTACCCTGAGATTGCAGTCACCCTGGAACCATTGAAGTCAGCAGAGTGGAAACATTTCGGGTCCCCCCTTAAAGGAAAAGCGGTATGGACTGAATCATGGCCTTACAAAAAATTGAATCCTTAAAACCCTTACTATCCAAGCACTTTTTTAAACAAACCCCCTTGATGCTGATTGTAATTGTGTGTGTGTGTGTGATATAATTGCGTAGATTAAACTATACGTACCTCTGTTTTGAAATACAGTTGCAGCTGATGGCTTGAAAGGCTTTCATATTTTTCCCACATGTGGAGAACTGTTACCCCCTGGCAGCAGATTCTGTTCTCTTCCCACGCCTCTTTAACAATACCATGAATTGTGCTGCAAACTATTGCAATAATTGCCTGTTTTTTTGGCCCACTGTGCCACAAGAGACACTAATCCTTGTACACAGAAACATGAATAAAGCTGTGTATAGCCTGCCCCTTGGGAAGAACAGGTAATAGGCTAATGGTACACTATACAGCATGAATGAATCACTGACTTACCCCCCTGAAACCTTAACAAATTCAACTGTCTGTCCCTACAAGTAAGACATATATGGGGTTCCCTATGATGTAATGTTCCAGCAATGCTGATGAATTAGTTACCAGGAACACAAGTCAATAATTAAGAGGGAATTATTATTTTTTAATCGTAAAAGGCCGTGTTGCAAAAATGAGTACAGACTCCAACCAGTGCAAGTAAAACATAAAATGATTACTGGGTTAGTAATATATTGATCAGCAAGTGTCTGGTAAAAACCATCACACTATAAAGGTAATGGCAATTAAAAGTGGTAGTTAACCTATTGGATCGCTCTCACACTCAATGTTGTTGAAAATGGCACCACATGGCAGAGAAGGACAAAGGTATTGAGGTATACAATTTGAATCCATTGCCATATCAGGATATTACAGCCTGGCTTAGTGTTAGCACATCTCTTCCATGATGCAGCATCAATAAACTGCTTCTGCTTAACAGATCCGGGTGTCCTGATTCTTCCTCCAGCAGCTCAGACTTTTGTCACAGTTTAATAACTTTTGAATTTGTCACCTTTCCATGAGGAGTGGGTGAGGGTGGTGGTTGATTTATGCTGTGTACGGTACACATGTCAACAGGAAGAGAGGATAGATTCCACAGTTCTGTAGGAGAGTTCAGGACCATGGACAGGGCAGAGGCTTTCCAGCTGTTACGGCTAACTGTCCATGGTGCTGAAATTCTGCTGAGCTGATTGTTTCCTAAGAATTATGATTATTAATGTGGACGGAGTTAAACCGGTAATGCCAATGGTCTTTTGTATGCACCCTCAACTAGTTCCAAGGACTGGATAAAGTCCCCTTTACTCTGAAAATGTACTTTTCCTGGTGGACCCCTTTAACTTCAGTCTTTTAACCCATTTTATCTAACTGCTTGCAACATAACACTGTTTGTGAGACACTCCACTAAATCAAAGCACATATTATAGGTCTCAGTCCTTCTATGCTCATATCTACTATTGATTCTATATTCATTCTATATTGCTCCTAGTGGGGATTGTCTTTTCCTCCTTGGGCTGAGATGCACAAATAGGCATCCCTTAAGGATACTTGAGGGTACAGTGACAGAGCCCAGCTGTCAGCATGTGGGAACAATCCCCATTTATAATGAGTCAAAAAGAAAACATAGCCTGATTAAGTAATTGTATGTTTGATTGTTATGTGACATGCAACATAACACAACTCTATGCATCCCTATATATTTTAACTAGCCAGCTCCCTGCATGTCTGAAACGTCGTCTGCCTCCACCATAAAAGCCCAGTAAATCACCCTCTGCTGTCAAGCCGCTGATGAGTTTGCCCTGCACAAAGCCTATGCAGCTTTTCCACCAGGCTGTTGTATCCCTCTCCCCCTATCCTCCCCCATCCCTCCTTCCCTCCTCTCCTCCTCCACATCCAGTGCTCCCTCTTGCGCGCACGGTGAGCAGCAGCAGCGGCTTCAGCGCTTGTCTGACGCACCATCGGAGATGCGCATCTGAGTCCCATCGGCTCTCAAGGAAGACTCTGTCGACATCTCTCCGTAGGACCTCTGCGTCCAAGCTTTTACCGTCATCTAGCTCTGTATGGTTTAAGGCTGTTTTCTCCATTCATTCGTCGTAATTTGTCAGATTTCGGCGCTGCGTTTGGCAGGGATGCCCGCAGTTGACATCTCTTGGCTGGGAATTTACTTCGGAGGTGATTTTGTATCCGCAACAACTGTCAGCGTGTGATAGATCTCTGTCTGCACCTGGGGAGGCAATCTCCGTGATTTTGGGGACATTTTTTGTGCTTCTAAGATAAGTGCTTGAAATTAAAGGTGAGCAGAGGCGCTGAATCAGAGGGCTGTTTGACAGGCGATCGTTTGGATGACGGACACCGAGAGGCAGTAGCTCTCCCTCTGCATCGCCAGTCTCTGCGTCCTTGGAATATTCTCACACAGGAGGCACCTTAACTGAGTAGAAATATTTTCAGTTTGCAGTCATAGTCCACACAGGACGAGTTTGCCCTTCGCAGGGGCTGTCGCGTCTGCTCTGCTTTGAAATACGGTTTCCTTGACGGGCGGGCGTCTGAGCATCCCGGACGAGCCCGGGTTTGCGATGCCCAAACAGTGAGAGAGAGCACGGCGGGATCTCATCTGGTCACCCTGCACGGTAGCATGGCCCCAGCCCGGAGGGACTGCAGCGGCTGGGAGATGCTCCTCCCGACGGGATGCCTGCTCCTCTCGGTCTTGCTGTTTCACCCTGCCCTGGCCAAGGTGTGCAATGACCGCACCAAACACGGACAGGACAACAGCTGGTTCGCCAGGGACGGGGAAAACTTGCCCATCATGGTCCTTATGCCCATGAACGAGTCGGCCCTGATGAGCAGCATCAGCCAGGGCATCGAACCGGCGGTCCAGCTGGCCATCCAGCACATACGGGAGTCCAGGAAGTACTCCTTCTCGCTCATCACCAAAATCTACGACACCGAGGTAAACACGCAGACTGAACCATACAGCTATAGCTTATACGGCTTGTGTGCATGTGTACAGTAGCGCAGCACTGTGCGTCCAGAGGGGGGGACGCTGGACCCTGTAATGTCTGGTGTCTGCACAGCCTCGTTGTAGATGAGCTCGTTGTCACTGCGCTTAAGTCAACCGCTGTCGCCTGCTGTCGCAAGTGACAGCGCGGTGTTGGTCCGGGTGTCTCTGACCGCCCACAGCCCACTGAAATGCACCAGAAGACACTGCAACTCCTGGGCTCCCAGGAGCTTCACATCACACTCATGGTCTCCTTGTACTGGTCGTTGTAATGGTTTACCGCAGTCCCATGATGAGGCGAAGTGACCATGATGTCTGATAACACACGTGTCATTCATCACCTCTACCTGGTTGGATTTTAATTGTTGGTGTATTTCGTGATCATTACCAGAGAAGATGTGTGTTCTGTTAAAGCTGGCTCCGTGCAGCAACGATTTCCCAGTCACGAATCCGGTGCATCTTTTAACGATTTCAGGGGCTGGTTCCCTACGTGCCTGAAGATGGCGGTAATTGGATGTAGAGTTGTTCCGTCTCCTAACACCTTTGAAAGGAAGTGTTCGAGCTCCAAATTAAGATCTGCTCATTCGGTAATAATGACAATAATAATCAGAGCTAGCTCTCCAGCTCAAGTCCTCTTGAAGTTTAGACATGATTACATCTGTGCAATCTTTTACAATATAGGCGTGTTCACCATATTATGTTTGCAATTATTTAGCTCCTTCAGCAGTACTTATAGTGGCTTTACCGCCTTCAGTGATAAGGACCCAGAGTATTGAGCAGTTTAAAGCTGAATACTGTAACATTGAATAAATTATAATCTGTTTTGCAATCGTAGGTTGATCTAGGATTGTCTTTTTAAATCTTCTCATGGTAACTCCTGCCCCTCTTGCGTTAAATCGTTGGAATTCCTTTGGTTTTCACTGTCCAACTCCTGTTCACAGTCCTGTATGTGCACAGGTGCGTCCGTGTGAAAGAGCAGGCAGATCTCTGTTGACAGAGGTAAGCCCTCACTGGCAGCATGCGCTCAGACCATGAGATTAATATGCTCTAGTGAGAGTTATGATTTTCCCCTTTCTATCCCCTGGGAGAGAAAGATGAGCTGGAAGCAGGAGGTCAGTAGGCCAGCCTGACATCCGCTCACTGGGAAACGTCGGAAAGTGAAGCCAGCTTTCTAATACTGGCAATCAATGGGAACTCATGAGAACAGTGTTATTTGATGACTTTGTGGGCAAAGGCTAGACTCAATTACAGCTTGGTACTGTCAATCCTATGGTATTCAACATTTGTTTTGTACATTTTGTTACATTGTTCATGGGCCAAGTATTCCATGCCTCAGTGTCAGACCATAAGAAATATATGCTCAGCACTCTTTCCATATTCTTCTAGTAGTGGACCATATAAACATTTTTTATCACTTAATTAATGTTATCAATGAAGAACTTTGACCAGATTTTAATAACTAAGGGAAAGCACCCTGCCATTAACCTAAGTGTATATTTACAAACTGCAAACCATCTGGCACAGGCCCGACACGGTTAACATCATCAGTTGACCACAGAGAGCAATGTTACTGCAACAATATGACATTTTTATGTATATTTAAAGAGAACACTAAAGGAAAAGACGAGAGACTTTTAAACATGAAACATGATTTCAATAACGTGTGAGAAGCTGTTAGTGTTTGCTTATATCAGCTGGAGTGGGCTGAAGTGTAGAGAGTGTCTCAACACTCGTGGGCATTTCGAGAGATAGATGAACTTTGCCCTGGGGCAGAGTTATTGTTTTAGTGTTGACTATATTGGTTTTGGAACCTCTGACATGTTTATAGGAGCAATAATATAAAGTTAGTGATGGTTGTGTCATTAACAATTTACCATACATGCGCTCATTATACATTTGCCATATAATCTCTTACTCGCACATGAAAAACGAATCTCTAACACACACATACACACATGCGCACAGCTTCCCCACATACCACATGCTTATGTCAGAAAACAATACATGCATCAGTGCGTTCGTTTGCAGCTAGCAGCAGGCCAAGTGTGTGTCTGTGTGTTGTTTGTACATGCGTGTATGTGTTTGTGTGGGCACTGGGATTTAGCCTGGCAGATGTAAGTAATCAGTCCCTGAGCAGAGGCTCTTTATCCCTTTATCCCCTGTTGGTGGAGCCATGGGTAGACTGAGCCGGCCCAGTCCATTCCCTGGTGGTGTGGAGCTGTGCGATGGTGCTGATGATGTGGATGGTGAGGCACTGAGGGGGCTGTCCCACAGTCAAAGACCTGAGAGCTGAGGCTGTGCTGCTCGATTGAGGCGGTTAGAGGATGAGGAAGCAGTTGCTGGAAGTAGAGCAGATGTCCTGATGTGGACTGCATGATGCTCTAATGTGAGATGGTGTGAAACTGGTCGGAACAGGCTGAGGAAGATGTTGCAGTTATGTAGGCATTTTTATCAGGCTGAGGTAACTGCAGAATACATTTTTGCTTTGAAACCCAGGTTGCAGGTAGAAAAAGAAGCAAGATGGATTATATCACCCGGGAGGCTTAATGCCGGAGCCAGAGTTGGTCCTCCAGTGCTGCTCTAGATGTGTGAGTGTGGGTTTTAGTGTAACTGAGGACTGATACTGTAACTCTGCAGGCTTAGAGGATCAAAGCTTTGGAGAGGACGTGAAGCACTGGAAGAGGATGGAAGAGAGACTTTGGGCAGTGAGCGCATTCTTGGCTAAGCTACGGTAGTTCACGGGTTTATAGGATGTGTGACAGGCCCTTAAGAGGGGCCACTCAGAATAGTGAGACATGGTAGGCTAAGTTTTTTAAATCATTGCTATCTTGTGTTAAGCTATGGCCAGTCATATCATACAATGAATATAAATGTAAACCTCACAAATTAAAAAGGCAAAGGTCGCTGTTATATACAATAGGACTGTCATGTTTCAAAAATTGGTTGGAGAAATAAGAAATAGGATATCAGAAACAAATAAAATTCATATACCTTCATCCCAGAATGGAATATTTGTCCTCTCTGCAGTTAGTATACTACAGTTATTCTGCAAATACTGGGACCTTATAGGATATTGAGAAACATTTGTGACATAGGCCTGCTGTAATGCACACTGAGGGGAATTGGGAGAGAAGAGGACAATGAAAGTCAGAATACTTTCATCATAGGCCTCCGAGAATAATGAGAGACTTGCAGTTTCACGGACTAAGGCAGTCACTTAAGTTTGAACAAATGAGAACTAGCACCTAATTCTTTCAGACCAACTTAAAAGAAAACCCACAAAGCCAGCATCGAGGTATTGACATGGTTGCATTAATTTGTAGTGCGACCGCTGCCTCACTCTAGGGACGAGCTGACATCAGATTTTATTTTTGGGGTATGTGTTACTGCAGCCCAGTTTTGAGAAGTCAGTAAACTGCCTCACCTTTAGGCCTGTTCATAAACCTACTTGCCTATGGTGTCAAAAACAAAAGAATAAGCTCCGATACACTACATCTCAGGTGGTTTGGTGTCATGATCCACTCAGCATGGCTCACCACCTCCATTTGGCACTAACAAACAGAACATCAGGTCTGTCACACAGTGACAGTGCAGTTTACAGACACCCCACGGAGAAGAAAGCACAGACTTTTGCACTTATACGCTGTGAATTTTACAATTCTGTAAGATCAGGGCGGACTGAATAATTCATGTTTTTGCCCACGTTTGAACAGTTGTTCGAACTGTGAATAAAAAGTGACAGCCCGACCACCCATGCATTTGCAGTGATCCAACACCTTATGTTGTGGAATAGGACATTTATTTTTGACAGCATGTGATAACATAAAGCATAAAAAAAGAAATGATAATATTGTGGCTGAAGCTCTTTCTCAAGCCTATTAGATTAATAAACACAGTGTGTGTGTTTTTCATGGTTGGGGGTGTTACATACCCCCATAGGTAATGGTGTAACCAATAACATGTGTCAGCATGTGTTTTGCAGCTTCTTGGACTCTTTGTGCCGCAACTCTACCTTCTCCTCCTCCCATGTGCTAATGGTTGGTGAAGGGACCTACAGGCAAGCACATCTGTCTGGGGGTATATAAAGGCTGACAAGCTGCCTGTCTAGGCCCTTTGGCCATTTTTGTTTTGTGGTTACCCCCAGAGAATTTGACAATTGTGAGTTATTGAGCCAGTCCATTGCTCTCATGTAGGTTTCTTACGTCAGGCATAATTTTGTTGTTAAATGTCAGTTGATCATTTTAAATCACAGTTTGTCTTATGTTTTGTATTTTAATTTTTGTTACATTCCTCTTAGTCCTAGTTTTTTGTGTGTGATTGTGAGTTGGGTTTAGGGTTTTATGGCCCCATTCTTCCCCACAACCTTTGAGTCGTCACATCAGAGGTGGAGAGTGTCATCTAAGGCAACAAGCAATTTGATATCAACTGTTGGAAACTTCACTTCTGTGATCTTTCTCACAAATGCAGAGCCATTCTGTTGCAAGAAATCTTTGAAAAATGTACTTTAAGAGAATGGGTTCCTTTGCTATCATGTTTCCTGTATTCTATCTGTCAGAAGAGTGAACACATGTATTTTAAAGGAAAATCAATAAAACCACAAAGACACAGAGTCTAGAGGTGGAGATGTGGATCTTGGTCATGTGCAAGTGCATCAGATACAGTATGCAGATGGGTATTTATAGTATATGACTGTGCACCGCTATGGGCCTCCTGAGACTATGTTAGCAATGACCTATGTTCAGATACTGCACACAAATACATACAGTATAAACTGTTTTCCCCCCTTGCTCTTCTCAGAGGACAAGATGCAACATGTCACATTTGTGCACATGTTGGCGAGCCTGAAACCACCGTACAGTGCACTTGTTCACAGGAGGACGAGCACTCCTCTGAGCATATGTAGGGCGTTCAGTCATTTTGTCAGAAGAAGTTAGTTTATTTGTGAAAAGGGATTTCCATAATGGATTTCCGGTTCCCGTTTAGTATAGGTCCTAGTCAAGGCAAACTGGTTCAGGACGTTTGGTTTTTTAAGGGTTTAAGAGATGTTGTTTCTATAGCATTTATCTGTTTGGATGACATTTATACAATGCATACTCACACGCACACAAACACACGTCACCGACCCTCAGAGCTGAACACTTTCTGTATACGTGGAACCATGCAAGCACCAGCATGTGTGCAAGTCACTATCTCTTTATAAGTGAGCACACACACACAATTACACTGTAATCCACCTCTGATATTCAGTGTAAAATTCATTCTCTTGACATGGGTCAAATTAATCAGCACCCTTGGACCTTTTTTTATGGCAGGGTCTCATATTGTTTACAACATACAATATCTAAATATCAGACATCTTTTCAACATTGTAGCAGTGACCCAGGGGGAGTGGGTCAACGTATAATACTTGTCACTGTTTAAAGAAGAGGCTGAATATTCAGGGATAGCAGAGGAAAGCAGCCTGTGACAGCCTGGGTACTTTCCAGTTGTACAGAAAGTGCTGAGTGTGGCTGTATTCAATGACCTGACACAGATAGTTGGGATCAATGTTCAGCAGCCCTTCTCATAGAACGAACAGGATCTCAGGGGAGAATCAGAGAGAAGCGGAAGAGAGAAAGAGATGTGTAGGGTTGTGAGATGGAGATCCCGAAATAGGATTATATTGTTCTCTATGCAGGAAGAGGAAATGGCCAGTCTCTTAATTCTTATTGGATCATAATGTAATGCCATTTGCAATGTTTCTCTGAAGCTACATAGTTTAATAGCCATGTAAAAAAAAAAAAAGCAATTACTGCATGTAATGAGGTATGAGCATTGGATCAGTTAGAGGCTTCCAAGATTTTCTGTTGTTATACTAGTGCAGGTTCAAGAGAGTATTCTTTTAACATCATAATGTTATTTTTGTCCGATTCATTCAAAATTTGAGAAACGTGCATCATTGTTTAACACATTAGAGCATTAATTGCTGACCTTTTTTCAGAGTCTCACTTCCAGTGGCCTGGAGGGCTTGAGTAAGATAACCAGAAACATGAACTTTCCTGATTAAAGACGCTCTTATTTGCCCTGAAGCCGTCTTTATTACTGATACTGTGAAGCACATAGATAATATGAACAAACTACATGTGCTGTACATTTACCTGCAAATACACCCCTGCACGCACAGTTGCTTGAACAGTGCTCCACACTCTCCTTACCGTGGGGAGCAGTCAAAAACATGACTGCTTTTGTACTATGCATTTTTCTCATTCCTTTGCACACTAGTCTTGAGCACTATATATGATTCTTGCATTTATCTCCATTTTGGTTATTTAATTGAATAAAGAAATGAAAATAAATCTCATTACAGTAAGTAAATAGATGATAAATAGACCTGACTACCTGATCAATGTTTCCTGTTTATCCCAGATGTTTGTCCTGCAGAATTTTGTCAGGTTTGACTGATTTACTTCTACACTACCACACTACATTAATCACAGAGCAACATCTTCTTACCAATGTGTTAACCACACAATGCTTTATTTGATGTGATATTGGTATTCCGAGCATGAAATTCAATAGGATACTTCAAGTGTGACAAAAACAAATTAGCTGTCTGGCTTTCTCCACTGAACACCTTGAATATGCTGGGAGTCGATTACAGCGTGTTGGACTGAATCTCACTGTTTGTGCAAGTATATTGCTAATTGGTTAGAGCAAGAGAGTGTTTGGCATTATCTTTTGTCTGTGGAGCTACCCTGCAGGGTCTTACGTAGTTGCCTAGTCAAAGGCTAATCACGTGAGAGAGGCGTTGGCTGAATTCATTCCAAAAGCATCTTGAGCGAGTCCCATTGAAATGTGTGTCTGTCCACGAGTGCTGCCTAGAGGGAGGGAAAGCATTGGAGATAGTGTGTGGGTGGAGGAACTGATGTGAATTTATCAGTGGCTGCAGAATGTGATTTTGGACCCTATCAAACACTGATCAGAAAATCAGACATTAACACTGGAGCCTCATGCTGAAATTCAAAATAGCAGAATGATGGCACTAAGGATGTCATGGCCATTGCTGCTATTTCTCTGTGCTTGTAAATCAGTGTAATTGACTGGAGTCTAATGTAGCTCTTGGAACCAAATAGTAAACATTCAATGCTCCATTGACAGCCTAGACCATAGACATGTATAATTGTTGACTGCCCCCCAAATGTCAGCTGAGACTCCTGATTGATCAAACGTGTATGTTAAACGAGACCTTGCTACCTTGTTTTCTTTTGCTTCTGTGCACACACTTGCAATATGGCAAAGATTTTTTAGCTTTATTTCTGGATAGTGAGAGGAAGTGGAGATGGGTTGTCCATCTTAACAT
Source organism: Paralichthys olivaceus (assembly GCF_024713975.1). Classification (NCBI taxonomy): domain Eukaryota; kingdom Metazoa; phylum Chordata; class Actinopteri; order Pleuronectiformes; family Paralichthyidae; genus Paralichthys; species Paralichthys olivaceus. The sequence goes on from NC_091112.1 coordinate 10,656,380, forward strand.
ACAGTCTACGATCTACACTCATTGACGACTGTACTGTCAGCACTATCTTTTAGGTGGTGTTAAATGAGTGACTAGTAGAAAGAATTCTATGTACTCCAATGTCAGGAAGAGCGACCTCATCAACAAAAAGTTAAAATAATAATTATGCAAATAATTAGCATGCCACCATAGTTTAATACAAATTATTTCGAGCATCGTATCTCACCTGAAAAGATTATTATAGGATCTAAAACTCTGCAAATGTTGCCCTGAATTCATTTAATCTTAATTACAACCAGGCGACACGGTCCTGTTGTAAAAGCTTTAATGAATTCAGTTTGTGATAATCAATTAGGTTTCAAATGAATTTGTCATTGTCAAATTTTAATCTTTGTTTCTTTGTGCCGTCCTATTGTGTTTTCCCAGCAGATGTTGTGATGAGACATCTGTTGGCTGCTCGTCATCTTTTCCTTTTCTTTTCTCTGCTGCTGTCAAGATGCACAATGATTCCGAAAAGGTGGTGATCCAGGCATCTGGCTGCCATTAACATTAAACAAACAGTTACTCTCTGATTCACATGGCTGTACCGCGGTGCTAAGGGAGGCACACCCACAGGGAAATCACCCAGGAGATAGAGACAAGGGTGGTGGTGTTGGTAGGATGAAGAGGTGGGGGAGCCAGAAAATTGGAGACTTGAGAAGGCGGGGAGTGGAGATGTAAAAGTTTAGGAAGATAAACTAGAGAAAATAAAACATAAATTACAGCTTTAGAATAGAGATAGCCTGTTCTAGAATGAGGAGGAAAATCTCATCTATATTCACTGCTACTGAAAATACTGTCAAGATGGCGGCTGCCATGTTGAGTGCAAATCTTAAGTCTGTCTGTCTGGCTGCTACTGCTGGTGTATCTATAAAGCTGCCATTGATCCCCAGCCAAGCCATTTGCCCAGACAATTAACAGAGAATGTTTATCTGCCACTATAGCTTGTTTTCTGCAAACGGCTGAAAAAGAAATCACTCTTTCTAACCCCCTAATGTGGTTTGAGCTTTAGAATGATTTCAGTATCTTAGATTTGGTCGGTAAATTGTTTTCATAAGGATATATGTGATGTTGCAGTCTGTGTACTGAACTCACTTTTCTGCAGAAAAGATGCAGGAGAATATGCGCCCTGCTGCTGTGTGTCTGGGGAATTTACAGCACTAAAAGGCTGCACATACAATATGTGTATGAGTGAGAGAGACAGAGGGTGTATGTGTGAGATGTTAAATTGTCTTCTCCTCTAATGTTGTCTGACCTTTAAGCCCACTCTGACCAAGGTGCTTCTATTTCAGATGACCTTTTTTAAAAGATGACCTGTTTTCCACTCAATATCAGCCCTTTGTCAGCCATTATTAGGCCTTAATCCTTAAAATTGTACCCCCCCCCCCTCACTCCATCACTGTCTGCTTCCTTCACACCTCCACCACCTGACACACACACACACACACACACACAAACACACACACGTTGCACATACACGCTCACAGGCACCATGTTCACCTCTGTGCCTCTCTGTCCCTTTCCTGTGAGTGGACAGAAATGAAAGGATTATCGTGGAGAGGGTGGGGCATTGTCATTAGAGATTGGACAAATACTCTGTGCATGTTCCTGTTTGTTGCTCTCAAGGGGGCCCAGCTCAGAGCAATAAGCAGAGAGAGTCTGTCCTTGTCAGTCCTGTAATTACATTAAAGCTCATGTAATTCTTGACCAAAAAGAGAGGAGCCAACCATTGTCTGCTTCTTTGGAAGATATGCCTGCATGTGTACGAGGATGCTCCGTTATAAAGAGATAGTGACTCACACACATGCTGGTGCTTGCATGGTTTCACATATACAATATGTGTTTGACTCTGAGGTTCACTGACTCGTGTGTGTCTTTGAGCATGTGTGTGTTATCTTGATTCTTGCTGCACACAATGTGTTCGATGATAGCGTGTGTGCGTCCGGTTCCCAGGGGTGAGTGGCAGTTAACACTTATTCCCAGAGGGCGTGTTGGCTGTCATGGCCACAGCTGGGATGTGCGGTGACTAAGGCAGGTGCCACAGAACAATAATGGCCTTTCTTACTTTGTCTCTGGCTTTGTCACCATTACATGTGTGCAATTTTTAAATTTTCTCTTGCATCCAACGCTGGCTATGTTGTTTTGATCTAGAGTCTGATGTGATCCTGGTGTGACGTTGTGACATCAAGGTCCCTATGTTATGTGTTCAACTAATCGTGAGTCCGTCCCAGCTGTCAATATTTGAGTATAAGTTTGATCCATGTCCCATCTACTATCATGGAGAGGAGGGTGAGGTTTATGACCTGTACTGCAGCCAACCACCAGAGGGCGATTAAGATAATTTGGTTTTACTTTTCTGGAGCCTTCATGCTCATCATTTTTAAACATCATTAATGCCATTAAACCTTAAACAATAAAATATTAATATGAAATACGGACATTTTATTATATTATTGTTGGATTTAAAGATAAGATCTTCTTAAAAATGTCTTACGAAATTTTTCATCCAACGTGAGTCCAAAATATATAAAAATATTTACATACACAAATAACATGACTTTAATTATATTCCTGAAATGATCTAGCACGGTCTGTACAGTGTACACAATGGAAGCAGTTAAAAACCATCACACATTTCACTCTCCTCGGCTCCACTTTTTTGTCTTCACAGCTTTGATGATTTGCCTCTCTGGCTATCATATCAGGTCATTGTCAGTGCTGTTCCTCCGTCCTCAGATGCTCAGCTGAAGGAGCCGCTTATAGCGTCTCAGCCACACCGATAAGGACCTTTCTTGAGCACCTGTCGGAAGCAAAGCCTTCACACTTATTATTTTACAGAAACAGACTGCTGCGGATTTAATACATTAAAGCTTCCTTGAGCAATATCTCATGCTTTTGTGCTCATCCAGCTGTAAGGAAACAAACTGTCAGTTCGAGTTTTGCTTTTGCTCTCATGGTGTGTGCCATTTAGATTTTGCGGTTGTCAAACATTGTAATCCTCTGTGTGTTTTCCAGTATTTTTCCTGCTTTAACTGACTACCTCCTGACAACAAGGATTGTCGTTAAGGTGCAACTGTTGTCATTTGCAGCTGGTAGTGGGTCCGTGTGCTGCAGCTCTTTTCTCCAACAGTCTCTGGATACACATCAGACCTCTGTCCATTAGTGGCCACCGCTTCCACATCCGTGATTGCTGGGGCCTGTGCGCAGAAAGCAGTTGGTGAACCCATTGTGTGCCAAAAGCGATAACAAGAGACAGTAGAACCGCAGATGTAACCTACACACACAGAAACACACTCCCAGCTACACTCCCTAAGTGCCCATGCACGGTAGTGGTATACACATCTGTCATGCCCATCCAGAGCGGGCAATCATGCCACATGCAATCACAAAAGCCTGTGTAGTGATGATAAGAGATCATTTGCACCCAAGCTCTATCTGCTGTGGCTCAGTCCTAATCTTTGTGCATGTATGTATGTATGTGTGTGTGTGCATATGTGTGTGTGTTTTTATAGCTGAATAGTTGGATAATTGGATAGCAAAACAGATTAAATTGTGCTTTCTTGCGTTAGATCAGTGGTAGCATGATGCTGGAGATGTCCTCACACCATTTGGTAAACAGACCCCAATCCACAGTCCCCCCCCGCTTGTAGCTGCTCTACATCCTGTGATGAAGTAATTTCTCTTTGGTTAATGCATCTCTAAACAAACCATGTTAAAGGCTGTAGAGTGGGGATTGTGGCTGTAAAGAGTAGTTAGTCTACAGGCTGTGTGTCAGTCTGTGGCTGATAAATGGGGCAGGGTCCTGATTGGACAGACCTGCGGCCGCCTGTCTGACTAATGAACTGTTACTGTAAGGCAGAAGACCTGTATTGCCTTCTTAATAGGAGAAGAAGGTGAACTGATGATTTCAATTTGTTGCTATGTTTATTAGCATACAGATGCATGCTCATGGAAGCGCATATGTAGATAAAACACACTCATACACTAGAGGCTAGTTCTCCCTGAAGAACTGTCGTCTCTCATGGTTATTCCCAGCAAACCAGGAGGCTGCTGATCGGATGACCAGGCAACAAACCGCTGCATCAGACTTGTTGCTAAATGGTGTGTTTAAAAACTAAGGCTCCCATGGGATGCATGGTCAGTGTTTGTGGTTGTTTTATTTTCAATGACATCAGGCCTTTCCTGGTTAATAGAGTGTGGGATTTGGTATAGTAGCATGCCCAGAAATCTACAAGAATGTTCAGACGTTGCTTAAATGTAATTAACATGAAAATAGGACAAAGTTCTCAGTTCCTGTTGTTTGAATAGATTTGATCGTAGAAAATATAATTTCAAAAATAATTCAAGAATAGGGATGCCACTTTCTCTGTCTTCTCCAGCACACCTGTATGCTCCATGTAACAAACCACTGGTGATACTCTGTTCTTTTATTTCCACCTAGGCTTCACATCGATCAGCAGTCTGGAGCCATGTTATTAAAACTCTGCCAGCTCAGGCTCCTGGGCCCATTTGATCAAATTTGCAACATGCAAACTTATTTGCAAAAAGGATCACTTTGACACGTGTCAGAAATAAATTACAATCCCAAGAGGCACAAGGAAACCACAATGTACACTGAAGGAAGCAATCTGTATTTACAAGTTCATTCCTCATCATTTCAAAGGATGAGTACAATCATGAAATATTCTCTTTTCTTCTTTTTAATAGTCAAAAAACAAGTTGAACAACTAATTGTAGAATCACAGTTGACAGTTTAGTTTTTCAGCAGTTTTGGGAAATAAACTTGTTTTGACAACGTCTGGGCCTCGAGAGACCTCGAACATCACATCAAGACGTCACTACTAAAAACTTGAAGAAAAAGTTTTATCCGACGTGTGCACATGAACACAAAGCCCATTAACGTCTATCACTGTTGCATTTTATTCTTGAAATCTGGAAATCTTTGGTTGTAATTGACATGTTGAATGGTAACTGAGGGGATATATTAAGTAAAATCTAATAATCCTCATCTCAGAATCATCTGTCTTATCTGGTGATAGAACTATTTGCATGATTAGATGCTTTCACTTCCATTCTGATTTCTTGCCTCTGTCTGAATACATTACCATCTTTGCCAGAAAGCAGCTCCTCTGTTCATGTCACCCCTCTGTGTATTGATTTCATGGCTAAAAGCAGGGTGATGGCAGAATGCCTGTTTTATTATTAATTCTGGGAAATATCCAAGAACAACTGATGCCTCCCCTTTGCTGCTTCTTAAAAATGGACACCTTGTTGACTGTTGGGACCCAGCTGCCCCTGAATTACATGCTGTCAGTTAAAACATATTTCAATTAATCTTTTCATTACTGGACTACGATTACCACATTTCTTTTAACCTCACGACTTAAACATAATGTGATGTTTCATGGCCACACTGGGACACTTGGCAAATACACTCTGGGGGTTTTCACCACTTCTGCCAAGACATACTGGCCGCCACTTCCTCTGTCAGCCATCTTTTATTAAACCCTTCCATTATGTTTGAAGTTCCAAGGTAAACGACTGTCTAGGGACTGAACGTCAGCAGTGTTCAGCCACTTCAACACACTGTGCAAGATGGATAAAGAAATTCAGTCACCAAGGTAACGCATACCCTACGCTGAGTTCTTCAGTGACGTGAGACATACAGTTAATCTTTAAAATGGCAGTCATGTTTATTTTACAGTACGGCAAGAACATCCCTGCCATGTATCATCTCTGCTTTTTGCGCTGTGATGGTTATTGGGCTTTTTATTGCCTCAGTTGCCTGTGATTGATGTAGCCAATGAATGGGGAATGCTGGTCGGGTTGATGACACCCCAAGCTGTGAGAAGGAAGGATGCCGATCACGGTAATTCAATAGAGGGCAGTTGGATAGTGAGTGAGATTTCATTATCCCACGTAAAGCAGATAATTCCAGGGGCCATCTGGACAAACAGAGGACATTACTCCGAAGGCGTATTCATATCAACATTTGTATTCACATAGACAGAGCCTTCACAACCCTGTGCTGATGTAATTGTAAACAAGCTGTCTTTTGGCCAGCATGGTGTTAGGCTAGCTGCATTTGATTTAATGGAAAGGGCTTGACAAATGGTTCTCCAACTGTGGCAGCCTCAGTGGTGCTGTAGATCTTAGTGTGGAAAGTTTGCTGGCATTAAGCATCTGCCAAGCAAAAAAACAAAAACAAATGCTAATTTTAAACGTGCACTCCCTGCCAGGGATTTTAAAGGCTCTTTAAATGGCAAAATATTCTTGTCCACACCGAGTTACAGCCCATGTTACACTAATTACTACCCTTATTAGTATTCCAGTGGGACATTAGCAATTAGAACAGCGATTAAAACCATAAGGATCTCCTGTGTGGGTAAATGGACAGGACAGAAAAACATGTATGTAATGAAATGTATGCTACCTTTATATGGCTGTGTTGTGTGTGCATTTGCATTTCCACCTTTCAGCCTTGGCAGAAAAATGTGCAAAGGGTGCTTTGGCAATGCAGCAGTGTCTAATGTATGTAAATTGTGTGGAAAGGGGACATCAATTAGAGTTGGCAGTGTGCATATGTTGTGCATATGAGGATGGTAAACCTGTTAATTGTTTGCACCGGAGAAATTCATCGCGGATGCTGCCGACTGTTTTAACAAACTCACAACTAAAGACCTGGACGCTCATGATCTGTCCCATACGTCATGTTGTAGCTGTGATCACAGAACCTCACGCCCACACACAAAGGTAATGTGGATGTGTGCAGGTGAGTGTGTGTGCGTGTGTGTTGAGAGCAGAAACACCCTCTGAACTTAAAAAAGAATAAGACACACTGTCCTGGGGTTGTGTGCATAAATATTTTATGGCATACTAAACAATTCTCCAGCGCTGACCTGTTGCTTCATGTAGTCTTATTGAATAAATGAGCATGCCTCATATTTACTAGATCACTGCATTCAAGATGTATGAATAAGAATTATACATGGTCCCTGGCGGTTGTTGGTAGCCTCCCTCTACATAAATATTATCTGTATGCCGCTGCTCTCTGCTCTGTTGACTTGCTCTTACACACTAGGGAGCTTCTATTGATTTCTAAGTCCTTCATGTCGGTTTCTTCGCCTCACTGGAATCACATTTTCAGGAAAGGGGTCATCCATCCCACATTGTGTACAACATCCCATCTTTGTCTGGTTGGTGTGTTTCCTAAAGTTTTAAGTTATTTGGCTTCTTTCCATGGCGTTTTTTCTGGTTATTTATCTGTTTAAGGCCCATGAGGAATTAATGTGGGAGACTGGACCTTAAAGGAATTAAATCTGGAAAAAGAATCTAAAATCACTGTGGCTGTAACTCTGTTTAAACCATTGCTGTATTAAATTATGGTGTCTGCATGTTCCTCTCACCCACTCACACTGTCAGGGGTGTTGCATCGATGGGGGAATCAGTGTTAGCTCAGTTTTTCCTCGAGGCAGAATGTGTGACAACGATGGCAAGGGTACCGCGGGGTCATGACCATTCTTCTTTCTTTGATAGAGGGCAAATGTAAATGTCAACAACGTCTGAAACAGAAAGGTCCCCTCGTCTGATGCTGCGCAGAATAAGCAGTGACAGATGGAGAAAGCGTTGCAAGCTACAAATTATGGAGGCAAAGCTGAGAGGAAGAGAAGTACAAAAAGAAAAAGGCAAACAAGGAGTTGTGTGGAAAGGCTAACAGGATTTAACAAATATAGTATAATGAATATACTGCTGATGAGCTAGCTGTACTATTAATTTAAATTATTCTACTTTCTATCTTATTTTATTGTACTACTTGTACTCTGATGTATTACGTTTTACCGTCTTCTTGTTGTACCTTATACTAGTGAAGCACTTTGGTCAACCAAGTTGTTTTAAATGTGCTAAATAAAACATTGACATCTTTAAAATGAAAATCCTTTAGAAACACCCTGAGCCTATTTTCTAAAACCTTTTGTAGCCATTGATTTCTATCTAGATCTTCTGTTGACTCTATTGATCAGTCATGCTCTGACTTAATATCCGAGTTCAGATGGAACCTATTGTGCATTGAAGTAAAATATTTTCAGGGATCAAGGCTTGTAACAAGATACCAATTTGTGTCATTGGTTTCTGGGCTTACAGGCATCTAGAAATCTACATTTTTGTTTCTTAGAATACAAAATAAATATGCCTCAAATTTAGAGAAGAATATTCCCAACCATGTCTCTAAAATCTCTGTGGGACTACAGCTCACCCTTCTTCTGATAGTATTAGAGAAGAAGGTTTTGGCTCAAGACTCTTGTCACTGCTTCCTTCCACCACAACAAAGGCAGACCAAGAATAATGGCGGTGCATATTTAACTCGTTTATTCATGAGGGTAATTGAAATATTAACGCAGCTGGTTAGACACTGGAGACCAAACGTCTTCAATGTTCAGATCTTGCTCAAGTCACCAAGGAAATTATGTTTTATTTACACGTAGATTCCGTTCCTCACGTCATAATCCCTGCACATTCAACGGAAGTGTGTATCACAAAGGTCCCTGGACAGGTTTTCACTTTGATAGATATGCATATCTGTTGATGATTTACACAGCTGTCTTGTGTGCAAATTAAATAGTCAAAGGGAGTAGGTGTGTTCTTTATCCGACTACACCTAAATAATTTAGAGACTAAACAATGGTGAGATTGTGGTGAAAAGACCAAGCGAAGAGAGAAAGCTCAAGAGGGATATGGCGAGGAGAGAGGAAAAGATTCATTGTGAAGAAGGTAGAGAGAAAAGAGGACAGCGGCTCAGGAAGATGGCATGTGCGCGATGATGGCTGAAGGTGATAGGTACCCGCACAACCTGTAATCTTTACTTCCTTTCAATGACTTGAGAGTGGTGCTGTAAAACAGTGTGAGCAATAAAAGGCAAAATATCTCTTCATCCATGAACAGTTTTGCACAGAAAAGCTTCTCAGGCACGTGTCTTTATGTTCATGTACCTCCACCTCTGCATTTGTCTCATTATGTGCATTGATATTGTGTTGTATGTGTGGCTTCGTGCATGTTCATGCCTCCGAGTTAGTCATTTGCGGTTTGTGGCTGGGGAGCGAGAAGGAACATGACAAGTGTGCCAAGCTTGTTGCGGGGTGTTCTCAGACAGTCGGGGGAAACAGGCCTGCAGAGGAGGGGGGAGCTGGGAGGCCATGTGCTGCTACTGTCACATGTCGCGCTTGGCACGGTAGCGGGCGAGCGGCAGGCGGGTGAGGAAAACACCACCCACCGGGAGCTGTGGGTGTGGGGGTTGGATGAGCAGGATGGCTCTGGAGCTAGAGCTTCTTCCTCAGGCTTTATCAAAGGGAAAAAAATAAAACCCAGAGAGATAGATCTGCCAGAGACAATCAGAGTAGCAGCACACCTTCTTTGTGTGTGACACACTGAGAAGAAAGGATACTGTATATATGCACATAATTACAAACAACGATCGGGAGATTTTTCTGTATTAGAACCCTTCGAATAAGATATATTTACAGTTCTTTGCACTAGATGCACTAGGTTTCCAGCTGGATCTGAGCTTATGGTTTCCCTTCACTGCAAACACCAACACTTAGATTGAATAATTGTCAGTCTGAGGTCATGTGTGCTCGCTGGAACAGATTTTTGTCAAGAACCTCTTTTGTATTTCACTCACTAAAATCAGAACCATATTGCCAAGTAATTTGCTTTGGTGTTTGGTGCACAACAAATATAAGATAGAGCAAATAAAAAGTACTGTAAGTACAAGGAGAAAGATAGACAGGAAATCAAAGTACATAATATACAAACAACATTTTCTTTGTATATTATGTATAAAAAAGTAAAACGTGTATAAAATACGTGGTTCTTCTAAGTGAAGCACAGTTTATTGCATTGAACAGTTTTGTCAGTTCAATCATGTTATATATGAATTTGTAGAAATGTGTTGTATGTATTAATAGTTGAAACAAATATGTACTGCTTTGAAACGCACTGTGAATGGTGGGTCCGTTTTGACGTGTGTACGTGCATGTGTGTGTGTGCATTTCTAAACAACGTCCAGTCTCATTTAGATCAAGAGACGTCTCAAGTACGATCAAAAGAAAGCAGACACATCAAGGCCTGTTGTGTCATAGAAAAGAGGGGGAATACATTCAGTATGTAAATGCTTTGTTTCTGCATTTCAGATTCAGCTGAGAAATATTCAAAAATATTCTATAAATAAAGAGCAAGAGGGAGCAGCAGGTGATGCAGCAGGGTTAGGGGGAAAAATATGTAAAAAGGAGAAACAAGAGATTTTTCATTTTAGAGGAAACCTGGCTCCGTGTGTGTGTGTGTGTATGTGTTCACGCCCTTGAATGCAGTATGCAACATATGTCAGTACGTCAGTGCACGCACTAATACACAGACAAGCTTTTTTCTGACACGCAGACTTGCCACACACACCCCGCTTTACTTTGAAGACCACCGTTTCCCCATCAGCCTTCATGCCTTCTGTTTGATCCTCAAGGCAACCAGCCATCCACACCCCCACGCTTGTGGTACGACATCCCTCGTTCCCCTCTTTAATTTTTTTCTTCCCTCCCCATTACTTCTTCTCGTCGTCCCCACCACCTCACCCTCTGCTTGGTTGTGATGGATGTCTGCTGTGCTTGGCGCTGCAGCAGCCTGGAGGATATATTCTGTCACACATCATCATAATGCGCCCAAGGACGCCTGTGTTTAAGCCAGAGACCCTGGTGCTGTCATGTTCCCAGATTATTGTTCAACAGATTGATTAACCCTTGAGTGGAAGCAACCTCTCTTTCATCATGGTGGAACCTGAGGGGTTTCACTTCATTTGTTTCTTTTCCCTCATTTCACTATGCATTTAAACCTGTTGCTCTATTGACTAACACAAAATCAATTTCTTTAAAGTTAATCTCTTGTTTTTTCACGTGTCACAGCGAGAGGGGGGTAACAGCATCGATAGATTTCCCAGCATAGGTTTCTACATGGTGACAAGTGGACTGTGAAGAAATTGTGTAAACCGTGCATTATTTATTGATCTATAAATGCTACATTTGTATGGAAAGCATTGTTTATTTGTGGTAAACTGAGCAATTAATACAAGTTGCAAATCTGACTTCGATTCATATTTTAAACATTTCACGCACACTGCGATGGCCTCTGGTTGCCTGGAGATAAAACAAACAATTTAAAAATGGACATTTGGATGACTAAATTACTGAAATTGCCCATATCTGTGATATTTACATAGATTAAAATCTCAATTCAGCCCCCCAAATTTTTAATTAAGTGTAATAAATAAGGAATAACAGTAAAGTATATGTTTATTCACTGAAAATCATACAACATCCACAATATTTCAGAATGCGATATTCTAATCAGGCAACGAAGATTTGTTGTTGTTTGTACTTGTGTGCCAGGATCGAAAGAGGAAGAAGAAAAAAAAAAAAACAGATTTCTTGGATTTAATCTGCTTCTGACTTTCTCTGAACGGAACATTAAACTGCTCGGCAAAGTCTGAGCAGAAGTCACCCTCTATCTAATCTGCTGATTTGGCTCTTGGCGAGATTAAGGGTTATGGTTTAGAATGAAATAGAGAGTAAGAGAGAGAAGAGATGAGAAGATGGAAAAAGAGGGGAGTGGGAGAAAGGCAGAGTTGATTACAGATGGAAGAAGAAAGAAAATTGTGCAGAAGCCCCGAGATGACAGGAAAAACAAATTTACAAAACAAAAGCTCGTTCCATCTTTATTGTCAAGTAAGAATTCCGGAACTGTGTGAATTATTTTGCCCAGGGTTTTGGAAATGATGGACGAGCCTCGTGGGTTAGTGGAGGTCACAGTATCCTGCCCTCTTTTAATGAAGCTGTTGACGACACACTTACTCACAGCTCCCTTTCACACAGCTGAGATATGCCTTAATTCTACAGGCTAAAACTGCAGCTTATCTTGTCGTAAGCGGCGGCTTTGCACATTAGAGGGGTGCTGTGGTGCAGCGGTTTGCGGTGCAGGTTGACAATTGCCCCCCCTCTAATGGCAATCGCTGGTTGTTTGTAGAGGAGTAGTGTGGTGAATGTGGAATCAGGATTCGTCCGATGTAAATAAGTTCAAATTTTGTTGTTGAACTATATCCTCCTCAGCTACACATTTATCCTCGGGCCAGTTGTTTTGTGACCTGCTACACGGTTGATGGATTCCAGTTTTGACGTCTGAACCGAGTCGAGGGTCGTCGATTAAAACTAGTAGTCTTCCTGCTTCATTATTTATCCCACGGAGGCCAAGCAGTTTCAGTCAAGGCACCTTTTTTAAAGCTTTTAAATCCACACAGAGTGATGAACAACACTATTTTTCATGGGGATCAGGGGGACTTTCTTTACACAAACATGACATGAAAAGGATATTCCCTGGGTTTTCTCCCTCGGGGATCTGAGGCTGTAAGAACCTGCAGTCAAGGGTCTCCCCCCTCACCCACCTCTTTATCGACAGCCCTATTTGTCTTGCCCGGTCAAGCCTATTCTTTGGGCTCACAACTGCCATAAGTACAGTAGTGGTACAGTTTATTTATAGCTTTGATTCAAAGCTCAGTCTTCTGCCTGGCTGGCAGTGCTCGCGTGCACTACAGAGTAAATATAGCATCTCCTGTTTCGCCCTCGTCTCTGTACATCATTTAAAAAAAAATCTCTTTATTCTCTTTCTTTGCTTTAACCCAGAGTCTCGCTCTAATAGGGACACTAGCATGTGTGTGTATACACTCTTAAAAAACATGCACATCTGTACACAATGCACACTCACTTCCTGTCCATACCCTGTAGCAGCACTGATGTCTAATTGGGCTTTCCTTTCTTATTTCCTGTCAAATAATACCTTATATACACACAATGTCAGCAGCTCCTCGTGCCTTCACTTGACTTCTTTCATCTAAATCCATGTGTGGGTTTAAAGAACACACAATGTATGTTCTCTCTCCATGCAATATGCTGGATGTGCACATTGTCACGCATGAGAACATGAATAATGCAAACCTGTAAGTTTTTCTTCCCTATCTCTCTCCAGCATAGCTGTTTGAAGCATGGTTAATATGAAGTGTTTAAACCTGCAGGGCTGAAAGAGGGAAATGCTCTAATGAGCTTGGATTGCTACTAAAGTGTGTGTTTTTGCATGTGCCTTGCAATCATAAAAATGTGTGTGTGTGCCTGTGCAAGGCAGTCGAAAATCTTTCCCCTGCATTGCTTAAACATGACAGTTAATAGAAGGGAGCCCAGTGTGTTTCTGCCTAGCATCAGTCCCAAGTTTCATTAACTCAGTCAGAATCCCAGAGCCAAGGAGAGGAAGAGAGAAAAGACAGTGAAAGGGGCAAAAAGGTGGTTTCCTCCAGAGATAAAGTATAAAGACAGAGAGAGGGAGTTTAAAAGCACACACACCTGAACCCAGCTGGAGGGCCCTTTTTGTGGCAGCTGACACTGCACACATACACACAGAAACAGCCACAAATCCCCTCAAACTCTTCCCACCTACACAACCAATGCAGCTCCAACCCAGAACAAGCCGGGCCCCGTTCCACACCGGTGCCTAAAAAGATGTGGAGCGCAGCTGACACTTCTGCCGAGGAGAGGAAGAGCAAACGAAGCCAGCTCTCCCTCCTCTCGCCTCTTTCTTGCAAGTGCTGCTGCTGCTTTTATAGCCCAGGCTCCAAAGTCATTTAACATTTCATAGCAGTAATGCATGGTTCTCTCCTGGGCTGAGAGTCACAGCACTGGTTTATTCATCAGATCTGAGCAACTTAGCAGGGACCGGAGATTTGAGGCCAGAGAAAGAGAGATATTGGGTATGGGGGGTATTCGGGGGTCTGGTTATGGGTATCATGTGCACAAAAACAGGTTCTTTGTAATGATAACGCTGGGGGGAGGAAATAGAGGAAGATGACGTCAGATCATCCTGGCTGCGTCACTTATCTGTTTTTAGCCTCTCCCACCTGAATAACAGTATCTTCATCTTCTCCATCACCTTCTTTGTCTCTCTCCCTCCTTTTTGCAGTTTCTCTTCTCTGCTCACTAATTAATGCTCCCAAGTTCCTGTCCTTTCTCCCCTCGTTGTTTTTCTCCCCGCTGCCTCTGTCAGGAGGAGTACGGGGAACTAGTGTTTTCTCATTAAGTTAGCAGGAAACTGTGGAGCACAACATTCTAATATCTGCCCAGATGCCCATTAGTCCAGCAGCTTGGCCCAACTGATGGGAACACAGATCAGAGGGCAGACAGTACAAGTCCCCACTGGCTCTGCCTGATCAAACATCCTGTTTCACGAGCGGTGTCGGATCAGGGCAGTCAGTTGGTTGTGACGAAGCCACGAAAAGGCTGCTCCAGAGGGGTTACAGAGAACTGGTGAAATGTTTTCTGAGCAGATTCTTAAGTTTACAGAATGGCAGACAGAGCACCCACATTAAACAAGACATGGCGCTCATTACTGCTGTTATTCCATCATCCAAAAAACGAAATACATTTCATTTACATCTGTTGCTGCAACATACATTAAGTTTACATTTTCCTCACTTATCATTATACATTTTAACCCCACATAAAGTGTAAAATATCCTTTAACGCATATCAGGCATCTACTCCTTCTAATTCCTGAAATGTTGATGTTTTTGTAGAACTCAGGGTGTTTACTCTTGACAGCAGAGAGATGAAGGGCAGGAAGCAGGGAATTGAGAGTGAAGGCAAAAATCAGTGGCAATTGGCAGGGTGAAAAGAAGTCAGCCTGGACCCCAGAGCTGAGTGATTCACCACCAAATGAGTAAACCACATACACACACATCCATAATGTACACACACACACGTACATGCACGCAGATGTGCCAATATAGACAGACGCAGGTTATGTTTTGGGGATGTCAGGACACATCACTGTCAGAGATTTGTCTCTGTCCTTCTCTGAAAAACAGAGGACGAGTGTAGATGTTCAGTGTCATTAACTGTCGCTAGTTTATCTCACTCTATGCAAAGGGCTCACATGTAGAATGTGATTTTTTTTGACTGGAAGTAAAGCGAGGAGTCCATCTTCAACCCTGAAGTTCTGTGCATCTGTAGTCTTATTAGATATTCTGTGTACATTTCCCGCTGTCAAAATCCAAAGGCCATTCTGCCATAACTACTAGTAACATCCGGATTATAGACCATGAGTCATTTGTCAGTGCTGTAATGCAGTGTAATCAGTGTATTTCTTGCAGTATTACTGCACTTAAAACCGAATTCAAAATAGTGGAGGCAAAAATGTTAAAAAAAATATCCGCTGTCATTAAAAAAAAAAGGCCTTGTATGTTATGTAATAGGAGGCGCAGAGGCCTTTTATGTGCTGATAGACAAAGCACGTCCAACATTAATCCATTTGTATTTGTGATGAAATATGACAGAAGAGCTTGTTATTGATCCTCGTTTACGTCTCAGTGGGTGTGTTTGTATGGTCCTTTCATGGTGAGTCATGCATCTAATTGTACTTCCCCTGAGTGCGGTGTACAGTTGTCATTTTGACACACATACACAGGCTGAGTGATTTCCTGCCATTTACCATCTCATACAGTGTTAAACCAAGATGTAATGATTTTACTTCGTAGATGCTGTCTGCTTCTCGTGCCACCATGGTCAGTGGGACGGAAGCAATTGGCCCTTGCGTCCAAACACACAATCACCAGTCCTGTCCTCATCTCTATACGCTACTTACAGTATTAGACAGCCTCATCCAGCATCCCCACACTCTGTGCATGGTTATGTCAGATATACTGTACAGAGGTGCCTGAGGGTTCACTGAGACCAGCCCTGGTGACACCATAGAACACTGAAGGAGGCTAGAAAACATGAAAACCCAGTGAACCAGAAATGGAGCTTGTGTGCTGTTAGCAGTCTACGTGCATCGTCTGAATGTCTAATGCAAATTAAATGAATCACATTAACATAGCAAACAGGAGGCAGAAGCACATACACACAAATTCTCAGACAGTTGGAAGCAAGGACTCAGAATTTATGACTATTTCATTTAGGAGGAACAATGCTGAGGCATTATTCATTGTTAACTTGCTGTCACATTAATGGCTTGACTAAAATCTATGTCTGAACCCTTTTGATGAAAGCTTTAGTAGTCTATTGTTCATCACCTAAAGTTTACCAGTAAACACATAAACATCATATGGTTACAATGAAGTTCTTCTTATTATTAGTGGTAGTAATTAGCTACCTATGACTGCAGCATTGTCCATGATGAAAAAGTAATTATTGACCTTTGAAAATGAGAGTGACTATATAAAGAAACATCAGTTGCCATGGATTTCTTTTAGATAAGAAAAACAATAAACACAAAATTGTCATTCCAAATGCGTCAGTCATAAGGAGACAAAAATCCAGAAGTAAGACATCTCTAAACCTTTGCAGTCTTGAAGAAGTGCTTGGTAGGTGACCCCCCTGAGACCAGTAAACTTCTCTGTGTGTGACTTATATTACTTCTCTGCAACAAACCACAGTATCAGCGTTTTCCAGCACTTTGCCCTGAAACAATAAGAACAACCACAAAGGCATCACAAATGTAACGTATTGTATTGTCAGGGCACGCTGCCCTGCACTGCTGATTATGCAGCATGTTAGAGTAAGGAAGAATAACTTTTTCATGTTTGGGAGGAACGACGTAATTATTCTTGTGTCTTCAGCTTTCAGTTAAGATGAGAAATTGTTGTAGGTGTAATTTATTTTGACAAAACTTAAATATATTTTGAATCATGTGAACATGTATTTCTCTTCTTTCAGAGAAAATATACTGTCCAGTTAGTTAAATACTGTCTCTGAAGCAGATTCATCAGTCCTCTCAACATCAGGAGACGCTGTCTTGGTTTTAAGGAAAGAGCTTAAGCGATGCTCTCATCGGACATTCTCAGTCAAGGTATCCAGGCTACAACCTCTGACTACTATTAAACCATTGTGATTTTACTTCAGGGAAAATCTACAACCAACCAAAGTCCAAACCAAAGTGTTTTTTCAGCTTTGCTGTCTATGATCTTAAGCACAGATTCAGGAAGACAGATACAAATTGTGGTATTTAGTGGCATTTTTATGCACACAAAGGCTATTTATTGTTCCACTTCGTGTGTGTGTGTGTGTGTGTGTGTGTGTGTGTGTGTGTGTGTGTGTGTGTGTGTGTGTGTGTGTGTGTGTGTGTGTGTGTGTGTGTGTGTGTGTGTGTGTGTGTGTGTGTGTGCTGCATAATGAGGGTCATAAATCTGATTGCAGTTCCACTAAGCGTTTGAAACCTTTGCAACACACTCAGATTTATGATGAATTGTTTTGTTAAAAAATATATTGAAGTACTGCAACCATGGAGACAATAGCAATCAGGGATTTTGCGCTCATTCATTCATTCACTCTCTCTCTCTCTCACACACACACACAGACAAATATGCAGACAAGAAAAGGAGCAGAAGAAGCAGTCGGTGCTCGCTGCGTCAGACAAACATAAATAGATGGCGCTTAAAACATGCACAAACACGTGTTTTTGAAAGTGGTCCAATTCAAATCTGCAAATTCCCTCACATGAGAACCTATCTACCGTACACCGACATTGCAGTTTACCCCTTCAACAGGTT
Organism: Paralichthys olivaceus; assembly: GCF_024713975.1. NCBI lineage: Eukaryota > Metazoa > Chordata > Actinopteri > Pleuronectiformes > Paralichthyidae > Paralichthys > Paralichthys olivaceus. Next base: position 10,674,024 of record NC_091112.1, read on the forward strand.
CTCTGTTGCCATGGCAACGTGCTGCAGGCTGACCGAGCAGGTTGAGTGAAAAACCCATTTCCTTGGTGACCAGTGGAGACATTCAGAGACATCAAATGGCTTGCGTGTGTGCACACGTGTGTGTGCAGGGAGTGAATGAGCTGATGTGTGTTTATGTGAGGACATGTCAAGATCTCATCAGTGCTTTGTATCTCATCATTCCCACCAATGATGAAACGGACTGTAAAGAAGGGGTGGGATTCTCGCCAGTGATTGACGTGGCTTTCTGCTCGGTGTTCACACAAACATAGGCATATAGTTCTGCTTGTTCCCCCTAATAACTGCAGCCATCATTATCTACCAGCGGTTTGTGGCTGTGTGTGGGAATGAGGAGACATAAGAAGAGAACAGTCTCATGCTCATTCTGCATCTCTGTGGATGAGCTGATACGAGGAGAGTCAGCGCGAGAGAGTCATGAGCCAGTTCCCTCTGCATTCTTCTCTCCCTTGAATCTGCCCACGCGCTGCCTTCCACCCACATCATCGCAGCAGTGATGGAACTTTTTCTACCTCCTCCCTTGCTTGTTTTCTCACTCTCTGCTCCTTTTCTCCCTCCTATTCACATGTTCTCTCCCGTTCTCTGTCACGCTTCCTTCTACGAATTGTGTCTCCCTTTCCTGCACACTCTCTTTATTTGTCATTCATCTGAACCCTAACTTCTCCTCTCTGCTATTTGTTCTTATTTATGTCCCTTCATCCTGCCCTTGTACTGTCTTTTCTGATGGAGAGAACACAAAGAATTCCTCCACTCCTGAATGTATAAGCACCTGCACTACAGCAACCTGATAAATATATGAAAACACAGTATCAAAACTCAGCTGTCTTTAAGTAAAGCTCAATTCCAGCATTATTTAGAGGTTCTATTCCACCATCAGAGTTATAGCATAATGTCCTGGGGCAGCTGAATGAGAGGGGAGCGGTTTTATCCGATCACAACCTATGGAGGTACCTCATCAAAGGCCTTCTGGCCTGGGCTGCTCCCCTGGGGCACTGCCATCCTCCAGGAGACACATCAAACACATGAAAGAAGAACATCCAGAGTCACACTCCTTTGCCTCCATAGCAGCAGTCCACATTTACCTGACCAGCAGTTATTTTCTGTGATGCCCTGTACTGAAGCTTACAGGAGTTTTCCAACAATTCTTTTGGGGTTTTCATTTATTTGATCCATTTTTCAAGGTGCTTGTAGGAAAAAAATGGTATTTAAATGTAGCAATCACTTCAGTTTTAAATTTGATCAAATCAAAAAGCAGAGCTTGAATATTTTCCTCAGCAAGTGTACCAATCAGAGGAGCCACACACACAGGCAAACATCAAAAAGAATATTATTCTTTGGCTGTATTTTAAAGCACTGATGCAGTTTTTCTGAGCAGTGCAGATTCATTTTCCATGCTATAGCCTGTTGGGAGGGGGGGAGATAACACACCTCTTTCAGCTACACAGCAAATTCATACGGACATCTTCTACGCTCCATAACATATTCTACCATATTCTCACCTGCGGTGTGCTTTCCCGCTGTCGGCTGTAGCAGACAACAGTATTCGCTAGGAGGGGGCAGAGATGCAGCCATCTTGGAGGCAGTGGTGCATGCATGTCTGCCTGATGAGTTCACAAAGGAAGTAGTTCATCTTCCGCCACTGTTATTTTATTCATTACTGCCCATCAGAGAGGAGAACACACACACAGGCAATCAGGTGGGCAGGTAGGCAGAAGAAGACATCTTAATGTAGTGTTGTTTTTTTCCTGTTATCATCTTTCCTCATGCTTTTTACTTCTTAAATTCTGTCCATTAGTTTTGTCTTTATAATAGTTATTCTTGTTTATCTACACTTTATAGCCACTGTTTATACGGCATGTCATTTAGGCTCATTACAGTTGCCTAAGGCTTTTAAACATGTCTTAAAATAGTATCTCTGAAGCCTTCAGAGGATTCAATGCAGATATAAGAGCCGTTTGACTGCATTCATACCCTTCTGCCCTGTGTTTGTCTCTTGTTTCGTCAATTTGAGATGAACTGCTTTGGCCTACTTATGATGGACGCAATTAGGAGAGACCCTTGGGCAGTCGCTATTGAGGATTTCCGGATTTTCTCACTTGAGTAAACAGGACTATATTTCAAACACACACTGAAACACACACAGACAAAGGTAGCAAGCACAAAAGGGGCAGCAGAGCGCTGTGTTCAGGCCCGGAGGTGTAGTCATTTCAATGTTGCTTCTTTGCTTTTGTATTACACGTTGTGTGTGAGGGGTTGTTGGTTTGCTGGGAAAGAAAAGAAGCCATTGGGCATGGAAGAGTCGAGGTCGATGGCGAGGAGGAGAAAGAGCGTGGTGTTCTGTAACTGCCTGGTAGCCTATGCTTACCCGAGCTCAGCAACACTCATTAAGCTCAGCTGCCTGTGCAGTAAAAGTTTGAGAGATTCAAACTGAAGAAGATTTCTCTCCCTCCCCCTGCAGGCCAAAACAGCCTCTGAATTATACTGGATCCCCTGGATTCTTCCTGAGATGGAAATAAGTTTTGATTTGCCTTCGCTGTGGTCTGGCTTGATAAGGCATAAAACTAGTGACACGATGAAGTTAAGCAGAAGCTATACCCTCCAATTAAAACAATTATCCATCTTCTGCTTTAGAAAAACAAAGAAATAACTGCAACTTTGTTTTCTTGGCGAAATTAAATTTAGACCTGAATGGTACCAATATTTAAAACAAACTCGACTTGATGTGTCTTCTTGATGTGATGGATGATTTGCTTCCAGACACAAACAGAATCCCGGACCTTATCTTTAAATTTGAGAACGCAAACGTCAGAGTCAAGTTTCTGTGGAACTTTACCTGCCAGCCCCCTAGTTAAATATCCGTAAAAAGTTGTCTGAGTTTATGTGAGAATACAGCGGGAAAGAAAAAAAATGCATACAAATATCTCAGAACACGTGAAAGATGTCCCCTGATATGTCACCTTGGAAAGACAATGGGATTTGAGAGCTTTCAACGATAAGTGCCTTTGTGCAGACGCCACCCCTCACCTGTTCAAGTCCATGTCTGAAAATGGCTTATTTTGACAAACCAGTAGGTTGCCTGATCTTGAATCTGTCTGAATGATTCAATAAGAATAGGTTGTTTATTTCAGAAATCAAACACAAACTTAATTGATCCACAGCCTGAGCATCTCCAAAGTTGACATTTGAATGATTTTTTTTCTCCCTGTGTATTTCCTAGATAAAACTCGGGCCTATAGGATATTACACACAGTTACTGTTTGCTGAAAACAATATCTGCAGATTTCTTTTGTCATGAAGCATCTTTCATATTGCACCAGTTCCCCTTTTCTTCAGTTTGACTTTTTTGACTATTTCCTGATCCAGTGCTGATACTGAGAGCTCACTTTGAAGTAATATCATAACGTCTTGTCACACTGAAACAATCCTATGTTTTCTAAATAAAGAATGGCGATGTCATCTCCAGTTAAAATGAGCATGAATGAGAATGATGTACCTGTACAGGTTGATGTAGTAATAATAGTAATAATAATGATAATAATAATACAATTACCTTAGATGTATGTAGCCCTTCTAACAATGCTCAAATGTAAGGAATGCATGATGAAGAACTGATCCTTTATTGGTTATTGTATGGAAATTCTCATTCACAGAGGTCAGCGGTCCTGCAGCTATTCAGTCTCTGCAGATGCTTCTGTACGTGGAGCATTGATTTTACTTTCTTAAAATCAAAGAAACCCCCCCACATCAAATAGACTTGAATTAATTTCTTGACCCTTGTTCATGATGCGTAGCGACATCTGACCCGACATACAGACTACAGTACCAGTGCTCGATAGCTTTATATAAGGAATCAGCTTGTTTATTGTAAAGTAGCATTTTCAGAGAGTGAGACTGTGTGAGTTGGACTGTGATGTTAGCGTGTTGTGATCTTCTCCACAGATGCCACCATGCTTTGCCTTAAGGGACAGTGAATGTTTGTGCTGACTGTCCATCAGTGACACGTCAGGATAGGCTGTATGCTTCCCTCTACCCTATGTCTACACACACACAAACACACACAGGCTAGCTCCCACCCTCCAACACATACAGGCTTTGGGTTGAAAACTGGAGGTGGCTAACACTAGTTGATTTATTTATGAGTTTGAGCTCAATGCTGGCTTTAGGCCCATCTTTAAGCCTGGCCTCTTATAGTCTATGCTCATTGACAGCATTTGTGGTCTTTATTAATATTACATCACGACATCCTGACAGATATGCATTCCTATAGGACAGCAGCAAAATAAAGTTTTCTTTGTCTTCTTCACCAACTATTCTCAGTATTATTCTAACTTTGACAGGGAGCCAGTGACTTTTCTCCAGCTGAAATAGTGGCAGGGTTGAGATCTTTTTTGCTCTAGCTTAAAATAATGCATTTTGAGAGGATGAACTGTATACAAAGCCAAAATGGTTTGGTGGCTGTTAATGTTGAGCCAGCTTTGATATACTCAGTTTTTCTCTAAGAGGTCAGGCCTTGCAAAACACTCGCTCAGGTGACAAAATAACTAAGTCTCATCTACAACTGAATCTCAACCAGCAGCGCGAAAAAAAAAAAATCATTGCATGATAAATTACATGGTCGGAAATTAAAATGACTTTGGGGCAAGAGTCTAACATTTCAGATGGAAGAGATGTCAAGTGTGAAAAGAGAATTATAAATAGATTGGATATATTGATTATTATTGTGTAATGCTCATTCAGAGCTTCTCCTTGATGTGGTTTACATGTAATTTAGAATGGCCATTTTGCTCCCTTCTGAATTATTCGCACGCACGCACACACACACACGCACGCACGCACGCACACACGCACACACACACACACACACACACACACACACACACACACACACACTGGAGCTCTGTGATAGGTGAAACAGTCACACAGAGTCACTGGTGATGACTGTGTCACTTGCCCTCCCTTGGGTGGCTCAGTGGTCAGAGATTGGGATGTAACGGAGGAAGACTATTATTGTGATCTGCTCAATTATTCATCTTTGGATGAACTCAATACCCAGAGTGGAAGAGAGTTGGGTTGACGTGAAGCACAGCTGTCATACGCCCAAGCAAACATGACATGTCCATCCATATTTTGACATGACGCTCTCCCCAATTAAAGGAGAGGATTCAGAGCTTTGATACAAAGGCAACAAGACAATTTGTGATGTAATTTTGATATTGGTTTAAATACAGGATAATGAAGACATGTTACATTTACATTACATTTCAACCACTACACTCCTCTTTCAAAAGGTCCCGTGAACATCACTTCTAACATTTCCACACTGCGTCTTGATTGCTCCTCCATTGTCAGGAGCCATGCTAGAGCTTATCTCACCTCTGTTCCCTTTGTATACCTCCCCCATTCCCCTCATCTGACAGTGGAGTGAATCTTTGCAGAAAGCATTGACATCTGGTAAAGCCTCACTAGTGGGAACCACCTCATCTTACTGTAACCAACCTTGAGCCACACATAAGTCTTTGTTTTCAAAGCAGGGCACCCCTCCATTAACACCATTAACACCACTATTCAATCGGTGGAGGCTGCACGATCATCCCCAAAAATGAGGAGCACTCGTGAATGCTAAGAAGTGCCAGATAAGGCATTTTCATCCCATGTTGTGTTTACATACCAGCAGAACCACCTTTGATGGGATTAGAATCACTAAAGATGTGCTTTTGCTGGCCTGGGAAGCTGCTAGCAAGGAGAATGTGCAGGGATTTATGCATTTTTGATGCAGCGTGGGGAGGAGTGGAACTCTGAAAAGGCTGCATGACCTACTTAGAGAGCCGTGGAATTCAGACGACTCGTCATGTCACAAATCTTTCTCTCACTCTCTGTATGTGTGTGTCAGAGGGATGTATGCAGAGTGTGCTGTTGTGCATGTTCCCTTTTGCCTGCTAGTGTTCGTGTGCGATGGGAGGTGACACACAAACACACACACATTCAAGTGTTTCCTCTCCTTCGTTTCTCTCTTTACTTTGCATTAGTGCATTGTGCGTCCTACTCCACAGGCTGCATCTTATTCTTAGCCTTCCAGTCTCTTTTATGTAAAAGCTTGTGTTATAAAAAGCCTTCTGACAACACTGCAACATTGCTGGGCCCAATCCACTGAGATGGCATCTGGATGGCTGTAGACATGCCACACACGCACACACACACACACACGCACACACACATTCACACATTCACTTTTATCCACACAAGCAGCGGGCAAACAACAGTTTTTCCCTCTGTCCCCATCTAAGGGAAAAATGCAATTTTCTTTGCGACATGGCCTTGTACACAAATTAATTTTCCTTTGCAGTCTAGCTCCTTCCCTCCCTCCTCTCTCCATCACCCCCCTACACTCTCTCTCTCTCTCTCTCTCTCTCTCTCTCTCTCTTTCTTGGTAGCTATGGTAACACAGTGTTGTACGTCACCTCTCAAACGAGATGGTATTGTCCGATTGCTCGGGCTGTCACATCCCTCATTCCTGCTTTACTATTACCCTGTATGGTGCTGGAAAAGAGAGACTGAGAGGGGGCAGAGAGGCTCTTTCTTATTGCTCCCAGGTCCTTCCAGTCACCTCAATGCAGACCAGTCAATAGGCGATTCATTTGAAATGACAAGCACCCGCAGTCAATGCCTTCAACTGGTTTATTTGGCCCGGAAATGAGCTATTGTGAGAGTCGACCACCTGGTTGGATGCTATGTGTGTGCCTGTGTGTGCATGTGTATATGTGTGGTTCTAACTCTTGGTGATTGATGATTGTTTGTGGACACTGTTGGCATGGCCCCCAGCCCGGGTTAAATATTCCCTGATTGATGAATCCCAGGGTGTTTAGTGTTGGTGTGTGCTTGCATGTGTGACAGGGACTGTGAGTCAATGTAGAGCATGAGTAATGACTGGACCTCTGAATAAAGTCCAAAAAATAGTTCTAAGATTGTTGAGGAGCAGGGTTGAGGCAGATCAAATTTGTGTCAGTGGTGGGTTTTATTGTTTTTATTTTTCAAAACATATTTTAGTTGAACATTTTTCCAGTATTTCTTCAGAATAAATCACAGTAACACTCACTGCTCTGATCATTTCACCTGCACGTCATCATCCATTTACCGCTACCTTTACAGCTAATCTTTAATCCTGTGTTTTTGTATCAATGAGTATTTAATCAATTTTCATCTATTGTTGATACGTGAAAACTACGTTTTCTTGCCCCGTTGTGACAGTCCACTCTTTCAAAGCCCCCTTTGAATAAAATATGGTTATATGATTAACTAGGAAATGAATTGGTTTGAGCAGAAAAGTGCAAAGTTAACATCCAGTGAAGATAAGTTAATGATGCAATGCTAACAGCCATGACCCTTAATAACTTTAAACCTTCTGGAGAATTAGAGATCAGAGGGAAGAGAAAAAAGAGAGAGAGTAGAGATGAACAAGAGGCAGGAAGTCACAGGCGGGGGAAATGAGAGCAGTGGATGACCGAGAGAAAAGGGGAACGGTGCGAATAACCCTGAGACAGAGAAAAGAGTGTTTGAGAGAATCATAGACTGTAAGAGGAGAGAATGAAAGGGGAAGAATGATGATGTTGATGAAATGGAGATAGAAGTAGTGGAGGGGGAGAGAGGAGGAGAGGTGAAATGAGAATGAAAGAGGGGTCCTAAATCCAAACAGAGACTGGGCCAGGAATCCTGGGAGGTGGTATTCAGTTGTAAAACGATTGATATGGGTGGACAGAAGAATCCCTGGGCTGCAGAGAGGGACTGCCTGAACATGCACACAGCTCCACTGTCGGCCACACACCCTTCCATGAGTCCTGTCCGTCTTTTGTGGAATAGAAACAGGCACCAGACTCCTCTCCGCACTGTCATAAGGTTGTCGATAGATGGTCTCTTCATTTGGAGAAGGATGAGTAACCTGCCAGTGTTTGTCCTCTCAGACCCGACTAAATGTCAATAGCAATATCTGCCTTTCCCCACTCTTTAAATGGCCATTATTAGATAACCAATCATAGGAAGGACTGCACAGCACATCGCACAGAAAGGAGACGGCAATGTCACCTGCGCACACGCTCCAACGTGACTTGTGTGATGATTGTGGGGGGAAAAAGTGCCCTTCCAAATGACAATGTCAAACCACATCTAAAATAAACTCCCATTACGTGTTCCACATTTGAAATTAATGAAAACAACACACCAAAGTGATTGGCAGGTAAAGTTCCAGTAAAAACAAAGTGTGTGATCAAGTGTCGTGCCTCCTGTTTTGCTTCCTATTATTCAACCATGACCGTCGTCTTTCTTTAACCTTCAGGGAATTGATTTTACGCGTCAAAAGTAGTTTATCAGTCATGGAGAGTATTGCTCTGTGGGAACAGATATATAATATCTTCTGTCACTGTGGAGGAAATTTGTCAAGTGCGAGGAAATAACCCTCTGGCTGGGGCTATAATTTTCTAACGGAAAACACACATTACATGGCAGTTGTAGTTTGAAAGTTGTGTATTTTTAAGGGCCAAGAAAGGTCTAATGAAATAAACAACCATGCAACACACGCACGCATGCAGACAAACACACACACTCAAACTAAACTTCTGCAAAATCATCATTTCTCCCTTCTCAGCTGAGCTGATGCGGGCCCTCATGATGTGGGACGTGTATGTTTACACTCTAATATAAAATTTCCTCCTAACCTGTAGATGAGTGATGGTCTCCATTCTTGCAGACAGCATTTTTATGAGGTAAACAGGCTGGAGAGAGCTTATAAAAAGCTTAGACTGGGACCTTTAAAAATTAATTCTTAGAAAGCAGAGGTCAGCGATATCCAGCAGAACTTGTATACAGTAAGTATTCTGGAAGAGTTTTCATAAAGGCTGAGATGGAGGGAGGAAGAGATGGAGAGGAGGGGTGGCATTGGGTCGAAACTTTCACACAGTTGTTCTCCATAAACCTTTTAATATGCCCAATTGACACAGAATATATTTATGTGCTCCCTCATTAGTCAGTTTTTATGCTGCATCATTCCAAAAACTCAAAACATAGTCTAACAAACATCATGAAGGAAGCGTTTTTTCATTTTGAGTTCATTTGGGGTCACTCTGCAATTGATGAAACAGAAGAAAAAAATTAAATGAAGAGTGCCTGGAGTCAAAATCGACTGATGCATTTTGTAGCCACAGATATCATGACTCTGTGGGAGAAATGCTAACAGACTTGCAGAAATGTGTCTCTTTAACTACTCATTTACTACTGTACCATTAACCAGCATTATCCTCCTTTTCCCTCCGTCTTTCTTTCTTTACTGGATTCATCCACGGGAAAGCGTGCAGGACCTTCGGGGCAAAGACACAATTAAGTTGATAACGGGTTCTCTCCTTCTCTGTTTCTTCTTCCCACTCTCTGTCCACAACCCCTCTCTGTCGGTCTTTATCAGTAACTAGTTAGCTGATACACCAGCGAGGGCACCTTTGTGGTTGTTAAAAACCTTCATTAAAGAAGGTGAAAAAACCCACAATATTTAATGTTCAATTTCTGTTGTGCAGGTATGAAAACAAATTTCCTCTTGTCAGATAAGAGTTGTCATTCATGAGGAATTCAAGCTCTTAGCATTGGGTCATGCTGTGCATTGACTTCTTTGCTCTCCAGAGTGACTTGAATGAAAAAAACTGCAGATTACCTTTAGCTGTTTTTAATGTGGATGGAATTGGCAGTTACTCAGCTCAGTTTCAGCCCTAAAGGTTGCTGCTCACATCTCATATTATCATATTATGGCGGTGTATTTGTGGTTATTCCAGTTGAGATAAGAAAACCAAATCAGAGTTTTCCTCTTCGTCCAGCATCTCCTATATCTGAACCCATTGGCTCGTTTCAGTGGGATTACATTTTGGTTTGGTCCCTCTCACTGGTTAGCTCAATATGTCCCAGCTGTTGTCAGGCCTCGTCAAAAGCACAACAACCTGTAATAGGCTTAACACAGCGTCTGCTTCCTGCTCAGCACAGATTGCTAATAAAGATGTGTTTGCTGTGATTTTTTCTTTTGGAACACCGTCCAATTTGAGCTTATCTTATAGTGATTGAGCCGATGCATGTTTATTTGTTTGTGATTGTGTTTTGGCACACGTTTGCTTATAAGGATGATAATATATCTGGTGTCTGTGTGTTGGAGGGTAAGCATGAGCAGGATTTTGTGTATTTGTGTGTGTGTGGGAAAGACAGATAGTGAAAAAGAGCGAAGGAGACTTGACACCACCGAAGATGCTTCCAACGTGCCGTCGTGGTTATCCTGGTGGCCATCTGAGCCCTCCAGAAAGCGAGAGAGATAGAATGAGTGCAATCACAAGAGCCAGACTGGAGGGAGAGAGGGAGACAGGAGGAGATGGAGGGCAAACAGCTATCAGCTTCAGCCGCCCAGTCAGTCTGTCGCAGTGCATTTTATAGGCCAGTCTCTCCCAAGATAAGTGGTGGGTTCCTCAGTGTTTTTTCCTCTGCGTCGCAGCCCTGCATTGCAAGGGGAACAGATTGAGAAAAACAACTCCATCACCCCTTCCTGCTCTCAATTTTACTTCATCCACTCACACTCAATCAATGTGTACTCTCATCGGATACTCCGGGGCCGGCTGTCTAAATGTTACGACAAAGCGCCATGATGCTTGCTGCATACACAACTGCAGCTTCATCCTCCCTTCCTCTTCCTCTTCCTCCCCTTCTTCTTCTTCTTCTTCTTCTTCTTTCTTTTCAAAGTGTCTCACTTAAATTGTTGGCTATTGCTTTTTGCATTGGCTCCTTAAGACTGAAAATTACCTTTCAGCCTTGTCTTTCTGGTCATTTAGAAGGAGAAAGAAAAGGCTTGTTGGGTGATATGTTACACCTCAGTGGGCCTCACAAAGGGCTCACTGATGGGTAACAAATAACTCTAGCTTCTTGGAGATCTTGTGCTTCTGTGTACGTCGGGGATCAAGTGAGATGAGCCTGCCAGTGATGTGCGAGAAGTTTAGCAGTGTGGAGCCTTGACCCTAATTGACAGACAAATGACCCCAATGAACTCAGGGGAGCTCTCTTCATTAAATTGTTATTGATGTACTATAAGGAAAACTTGGCTGGAGGCTGATTCACATGCACTTAAACCTCCTGTTTTTTACTCCTCTTCTGAGAGTAGTTGGTATTGACAGCCATGGCAGAGTTTTAGAGGATTAGTTGGGTTTGTACATGGGGAAATAGATAATCTCCTGTAGATCTGACCTATTGGCTGCACCCTGCCATCTCTATAGGGCTTTATAATGCCAAGCATATGTTTTCTCAAACGCTGGATTCAGTTGGGCTCATGCTTCCTCCCCCTGGTTTCGGGATGTGGAAGTAATTCGCAGTGGAGCGTCTGCTGGGGGCAGATGTAGCTGTTAGAAAAGACCTGCTTTTTTTTTTTTTGCAGCTGCTGCTACACCGGTAGGGAAAGTTGTCAACATGCAGGATGGATGTGTACAGGTGCTTTGAAAGCATGACTCCAGCAGTGACAGTGCCAAAAAGCAAATGAATAATTTTGCAGTGTGTACGATTTAAAAAGTTTATACTGATAAATGTTTGTAGCTGTTAGAATAGAATTTTATGTTCTCATTTCTTATTTGTCATTCTTGCAGAGGGAAATTAAAGAGGCATGCTCGGTAGACAAGTACAAGATCTTTTTCTCAATTTCATTTCAACATGTTCTGCCGGCGTATCTCAGCAGGTAAAAGCTACTGACAAAAAATAGAACTAAAGGGAAGGTTTATGATTAATTCTGTTTAATGGAGGTAAAGATGGAATACTGCTGCACAACTCAAATCTACACATAGACAGAGGGAAAATACATTCACAGTTTTTTAGTAAATGACATCACATTATCTCCGCGGATGAGATGACAGTGTGTACACATCTTTACCCATAAAGATTCTCACACATTTTGTTGTCTATAAACACCTGGGCTATCGGTCTTGTCGTGAATAAATGCAAATTGCTTCTGACATCAGATCAGGCTCTCCGCTCTCCGATCCTCTCTGTTGTTATCTCTCATCTCTCTCTCCCACACACATGTACGTGTGTGTGCATGTGATGTAGTGGGCCTCAGGTTGCTGATTTGGGTGCAGTAATTTGCCATTAGACAAGGGACAGGTGCAGCTGCCTCTGTGTGCAGCGCTAACAAGGCATTTCATCATGGTTAGCTCCAGCCTGCTGCTCTTATCAGCTCTTGTTCTTGTCACAATATCACACACACACACACAAATACACACAAACAGTACACACATGTTCCACAGGGTCATGCTGCACTGAGTTGTGGTCAAATGGAGTATTTGGGTTCAGACGCCCACACTGGGTATGGTATGCAGGTTCATTTTCTTATGAAAATACGAGTTAATTGTGTTAATTGTTGTTGGGTTTTGTGCTTCCAAACCTGTATTTTTTACCTGTTGTTCAGTTTGTCTGCTCTTCTACTAATAATTTCAATGATGTGCAGTCAGCACCATACTGATGAAAAACCTTCAGTTAACGCCAGCAGAAAAACTTATAGGAAACAGCCTCAAACTTTCGTGAAAAGTTTGAATGTGTTACCCTCTGTAATTTATCACTGCTGGAATGTGCTGCATGCTGACCTTTAAAGAGTCGCTATTTTCAAAGACATTATAGAATGTTTAGTAAAAGTAGATGAACATTATCACAGGAAATGGGTAAAAAAATTATTCCAGTACAACTGTTGGCTCACATTTAGTCTAATTGAGTGTGATTCATGTGTAGCACAATAACAGCGGGCTAATGCCATCATGTAATGATAAATCAATGAGGATGAATCTCAGGAGCTTTGTGTAAAGGTCAGAAGAGGAAATGTAACAGGCAATGGATTGAGAAGCATTTGGAATAAACTCTTCCTCAGCTAGCTGTCCCATCAGTAATATCCTCTAAATGGTTAGGCTAGTGGTGCAAACTCAGTGTAGTTAAATGTCAAGCCGAAGAAGAGACATTTAGCAAAGATGGAAACGATACTGTAGCCTGAATATTGCAACTAATTGTAATATTGTAAGTATCTCTTAATCCAGGGAGTGAAGTACAACTCATCCCAGTGCGCATTAAGAGATGAGCTATAACACTTTGGTAAGATGTCCACAGATATTCAGCAGTAGCTGATTTGCTTTTCATGATTTTCCATCTCCAAGTTCTTCTGCCATCAGCCCTCGGCCCACCAGCACCACCAGCACCACCCCTCATACACACAGTTTTCCTTGGCCATCTCCCAAGGCAGTCAAACAGATTACCACGGGCGTTAACTCCATCGATCTGCTCCAAATGGCCTCCAAATGCCTGGAATTAGATTTCACACTGCGGAAGAGGGAAATAAGATGTTGTAGTATATCTCGCCGCTCTACTTGCTAGTCAAGTAGTGCTTTGCCTTCCTCGTTACACCGTTGTATCCTCAGAACATATTTGTTTTTTCACAACGACGATATTTCTCTGTTTATATCTTCTTAGAGCCCGCTGCTCTTGGAAAATTGGGATGTGGACCTAAAGCTCTCAGCGACTGCTTGGAAAACCTTGAAAAATACATATACTGTGTGTCTCTAAGGATATGAAAGCAGAAAGGAGCGAAGGAAGAAGGCACAAGATGAAAAACTCTAGCGGCTCATGCACTGGGAGAAAATAACATGAGGAGATGTAAAGATTTGAAATATAATCAATCAAAAACAGAATGAGATTTGATATTAAATCATACTTTTTCCATAATTGGACTGTAGATAATTTTGCACAGAGTCAATCTCACGGTCATGAATTACTTCATTGTGGGGTTATAATAGAGGGTGGGTTTATAAGACTGGTTGACTTGGCTTTATTAGTGCACAGTTAATGTCAGGCTAATACCTCTTCGCTCCTCTCTTTCTCTCCCTCTATTCAACTGCTCGTTTCCCTCTCTCAATTTTCGCCCATCAACGCCATCCCTATCTCCATGTCCCTTCACTCTTTGTGTCCCATTGTATCCCACCGCCTCTCTCCCCTTCCATCCCGCTTTGTCTATCTGGCGTTAAGCTCTGCAGCATATCTATAGCTGAATAACTATTGATTAATGTCTCAGTGGTTGTGCTACCTAATGAGAGGCTAAATATAGCCATCGCTACACTGACCCTACACACGGCTTCCTCCCTCATCTTGCGCGCAAAGTGTGGATAGTCACACCGTTGGCATGACAACACACCAGTCAAGGCCCTGCAAGGGAGTCTCAACAGATTGTGTGAATTTGTGTCCAGGAAAGTTGTAAAAGAGGATAAATGTAGCCGGGAGGACAAACAGAGAAACGGAGGAAAAAGAAAGAAGTAGCTTTTTTTCATGCAGCTTTACGAGGACATGCTTTGTTTTCTCTCGTTACGTCTCGCGGTTTTCCTTTCTCTAAGAAAAACTCTTGTAAGTCTGGTGATTTTTAGATACTGTGAAGAGACAAAACCATTTGTAGCTGATGAGTAGATTTTGAAAATAATTGAATAAAGTGATGTATTTATATATTATATATTTTGGTTTTGAACTTTTACCATTTGAGCATTTGTTAAATTTTCTTTGTCTGAACTAAACTGATGATCAGAAAAAACAAGTTATTGAAGATTCTACCCTGTTTCATTGACTTACTGAACCCATTAACTTTTAAAGCTTAAAACGAACCCATTTTGTGAATGGATGAAACTTAGGAAGGTTTCAAAAAATCCCCAAAACATGGGGACAGCTACATATGCCCTAAAATTTAACATGTAGACTATTTGTTGTCAGGTTGTACATGTTGTAAAAAATGTTTTATTTTCTGCAGACAAAATGAGGGACGTAACAAATCTTGACAACCTACACTACATTGTCACTCTTTGTAATAAATCTACTTAAGCATGCCACATCACCAAGCTCTTTTCTCCTCATGTTGACAAGTTTAGTGCCCACATTTTCTTTCTGTTGCATGGTTACCATTTGAGAAGTGCAGTCCTACCATCCCACCTTGTTATGGCCAGCTGGAGAGACATGAATGATAAAAGTATGCAAATTAGATATCTTCTTTAATAGCCTGCTGTTTTGTTCAGCTGTGTGGCCAGGATAAGGAATCCCCACTGTGTCTAATCACATCTTCTCCCACTCTTTTCACCTGAGGCATATCCGCAATCTAGTCTATTTTTGACTGGCATGACAGCATACACTGTTCTCCACTGGCGCAAATGTACGTGCATGAGGAGAAGTGTGTTTTTAAGAGTGTGATGAATTAAATCTTATCCTGTGATTAAATCTGAAGTGTGTTGTTTGAGTGCAATGCAGGAAGACGGCTGTTACAGTTTGTGTTCTCAGCGCGTTCAAGTTCAGCAGTTTATACATTTAGGGTTTCTCTCATCAAAAAAAAGACAGACGATGCAAACTTGTGAACTTGATGCTATGACCCCTACAATGGTCTAAACACAGCCCTCTAAGTCTATAGTCCAGTCTCATTCCTCCACATTGGATTCCGCAGTCTGTGCTGTGGAGGCTCTGCTGTTCAGCAGGAAATCTCATTCTGTTGCCAGCCGATGGCTAACAAGGTCAAATGACTCCAGATGAGATGGACTGTGTCAGAAGGCAGAAACACACACCACCTGCCATTAAGTCGGTTAGTCCATCCATCCATCCATCAGCTGCATACAGGAACACACCCTGAATTTAGTGGCAATAACAGACGACACGAGGGGGGAAGTGTTTACTGTGTATATGATTTGATCACATTATGACAACCTGTGGGAATCACAGCAAAACCAGTAAGCCAGCTTATGTAGCGATCAAAAGATCCCTACAGTTTTTTCTGTCTTTTCCTTTTCACACACACTTTTCCTCTGGTTGCTATAGTGATGTGAAATGGCTGCATTCTGCAGCACTGGATCAGAGCGGGGGCCCTCTCCTGCAGCTTGTGAGTTACATAGTTTTACATGATGGTATTAAACCATTCAAACACACACACACACACACACTGCTACAATTATATTAGCATGTACTGCAGCGCTTCTAGTCTAACAAGTTAAATGTTATTTAAATGTCACATCGTTTTTCATAAACAGTATGCATTACTGTAAAGTGACACTAGTGAATATGCTGCTTGTGTTATGCATCGATCACACTAGGTCTAAGTCTAATGACCTTGTAAGTGCAGCGGTTTTTCTTTTCTCTTGGTTAATTATTGATCCACAGACTCACAAGTCATGGTTAAGAATTGTCCTAATTGTTCAGAAATGTCACAGTAGTTATTGTCCTGTACAAAGAGAAAGAATCTTAGGTATCTCTTTAACCCACAGTCTTTGCAGAGGAGCACAAGGTTCACAAGTTCTTGTCTTGCGTGACTGCACACAGTCACCCAAAATAGGCTGGAATATTTAATGCTGTCTTTTATCTAGCCCTCTGTCTGCTGTTTGTTCCTGTTAGTGTTTTCAAAACACCAAAATTATGATTTCAATTCAATCCCTGCCTAAATATCTCAAAACTGACACGGAATAGATGGTTAAAACTCTTACAACACAAGGAAGAGAGGACATGGAAGAGAGAGAGACTAATTAATTGTCAGTTTTTAATCCAATTTCACGAAATAGAAAGTTAGAGAGTGTGTTCTGTTGAGCACCAATGAGCTATTTTGACTCATTTGTATTTAGTTTATTACTGTTGTGTGTTTGAGCTTCATGATATACAATTAATGTTATATATATTTATTTTCATGCACATTCAAATTGTAATGTATATGCTGTTCAGTGTTTTGTTTGATTTCTGTTTTCATACATTGAGTTGTGATTTTGACAATTAATTAATAATGCCTAACTCCCTTAACGGCCTCGTCAAACTCGATTCATGGCAGGAGCATGATGTCATTAATTTATTTATCACATCTGCTGCCTCTGTTGGCATATCTGTCAACAAGTTGCTTTTCAAGTGGGAAGTTTTGTGTCCCTTGGTCTGTGTAGGTTTAAAAGATGTCTTATAGACAGGTTATGTGGCGTCTGTGGGTTTGGCAGGACTCTCAGCTTTATCAATGAAAACAGTGCCATATTCTTGCGTCTTCCTTGTCAACAAGCTGTGAATGGTTAGCTAGAGCACTTACTGTTGTCTCTATGAAAGCAAAAAATGGTTTGCACGCCCACTCCCACTATGCCTGCAGGGAGTGCTGCACACACACTGCCCCACTACCGCTCCTTGATGCAAGTCATAGGAAATACGGCTTTTACTAAACCACTGCCATTCTTAAATTATGAGTGGGTATTGCAATACTTTTCTGTTTATCATGCACAGAGTTCTTTCCCTTTTTTTACGACAACTAATCAAAATCTTCTCTCTCCTTTCTGTTTCTTCACCTCCCCTCTCTCTGTCTGCAGTGTGACAACGCCAAGGGGCTGAGGGCCTTCTTCGACGCCATATGCTACGGTCCCAAGCACCTTATGATCTTTGGCGGTGTCTGCCCCTCGGTGACCTCCATCATTGCAGAGTCTTTGGAGGGTTGGAATCTGGTGCAGGTAGGATACTTGTCACATGTCATTATGTGTGCATGCAGTATGCAAGTGGTGTATTGCCTGTATGCACCGTGTTGGTGAACCTGGAATGCTATTGTGTGTCTTCCTATACTTACAATTAGGAAGCCTGAACTCACAACTTTAAGTTTCCAAAACTCAGTTAGTTTTCCCTTGTGTTTACAAATACGCCTTCATAAGGGTTACTGTTTCATGTACCACACATTGCTGGAAACCTGCATGATTGATATGAGCTAATAACTGTATTGCTAAGCAGTTAATGTTAATTACTAATAATTTGTATAATATATTTTACCATACGGTTGCTTGGTAAATGGTATTTGCTGGCATTACATTAGCAAAGCTTTGATTTCTTATTTTAGGCATTAAACCCCATTATAACGCCTGGTAACGCATTGACCCTCCTCATTTATTGCTTGCAGTTTCTTTGACTCTTCACTGTACTGAACTACCAAAGAGGGGAAATGCCTCCTTCCAAAGAATACATTTCATTTGCTGCAAACCCTATAAAGGTTATCAGGCACAGATAAGGAGTGAAGCCTGTGCTTGGAAGAGATAGTATAATTCAAGTGGCTGCATTTTGAACTGAATGTCACATTACGTATCGTATTTCTTCTGCTTCAAATGACTGAATCTGCTGCTTGTCATGTTTTGATTTTTTTTTTTTGTTCTTGTCTCTTTGCTTGCTGTCTTGTCGGGGTCACTCAAGAGAGTGAAAAGATTGGCAGGATGAGGGAATGAAATGATTTAAAAGTAATTTTGTTATAGTGTTCACTCCCTCTCGTTGGTAATGATCTCAGTTGTGAAAGAGAGGTTGGAGTCATAGTTGAATTTTTGGCTCCTGAAGTTTGTAGTTTGTGTGTTCCCCTCTATTTATTGGCTTGTTTGGTAGTGATTACCTGTGAGGAGTGCAGTTGCAATCTTCTGCTCTGCAGAACGCTCTGCCTGGTACAGTGTGTTCCCCAAAGCACTTTACCAACCAGGCTCTTTTTCTATCAATACACAGACCAACACCAACAAATGCACACAGGTCTGATCCCAAATATGCACCGTGTTGCTGCCCGAGTACCAAATGGCAAGTTACTGACTGATAAATGTGAAGATAAATAGCAGAGAAAAACCTGAAAAGGAACTTCTGTTTCAAGGATATGCTTAAAGAATACACCCTTGAATTCAGTGCCAATGGAAACTGTGAGTGCAGTCTACACACGCAACTAAATTACTTTCTTTGGACCAGGAGATGTGTAACTGCAAGGCCGTCCGAAAAAGCACTCAGCACAATGTGGAGACTCTTAACATTTTGAATCAGGATTCCATCTGAGCAAAGTTTTGTTGTATCATACAAGACATGATTATTTTAACTTTCTTACTAGTTATATCATTATTATTATATTCTTGGTTATAGGTGAGGCACAGTATCAGAGCCTGGGGTTAGTTATCATGTACTTATTGAGCATCGAATGTGTGTGTGTTGGTTTTTAATGTGTGGACATATATTAGAATTTGTACTGTACATACAACTGTGTGTGTGTGTGTGTTAGATGACAGACAGACAACTGTGATGGGAGCCAGTCAGCCATTGCTCCAAGCTAGGATTATGCTTTTGTCTGAAGGAGAAGGAGGTTAAAAAAAGAAGACAGGAGCTGAAAAGACAGATGTAAGAAAAAGTGATGGTATAGTGAGAAGGGGGGAGATGATTAAAAATATTGAATCTTGTACCCCGCAATGTTTAGCGGGCCATATCAGTGGCAATCTTTTTTTTAAAACTGCAAATTCTGTCAACCTGCATATTTATTACTGCAGCCCTGGCATCCTATCTGCAAGAGTTGAGTCTGTGTGGAAGGAAATTGTCCACAATGATTTTATGGGCCAGGCTTAACAAGCTCATCATTTCCACATCAAAACAGGGAGGTGGCAGATACTATCTCCAGTTGAGACAGCGGCGAGAACAACCACTCCTGGAAAAAAGCTTAATCACGCAGCCATAAAAATAGTGTTCAATCAGTGTTGATCCCTAATGAAGTCAGCTTTGCAAGGCTCAACAAAAATAAACTTCCACTGCATACTCGCTCATTACACTCCCTGCACACACTTATATGCTCATACAGTGTTGATATATTTCTACTAAAAATCTAGAGTCAATATTTTTATGTTCCCAACAAGTTGTTTAAACATGTGTAAACAGAAATTCTAAAAAACAAAATTAATGAGAAGAAAATCTGAAAGTCGAAGACGGTCAATGAGTTAAGTAGGCAAATTTTCATTAGCCTAGAACTTTCTATAGCCCCTTTTCCACTGGTTAAAAAACCCACTGACACCCACTTTCATCTGGCTTTTATCTGCAATGAGAATAGACAATTTTCTTTTTCATATCGCGAAAGATGCAACACTGGCAGGACAGCGAGGTTGGTTCAAACTGTTTAAAGCTGTAAAACTAACCTCCAGTAAAGCAATAATTCTGAAAGAAATAAAGTCAAGATAAAGACTTAAAGAGGGCTGACCTTTCTTTGACTTTTTATCCAATCTGAATTAATTAATTAATTCAAATAGAACTTTTAGTCAGTCAGAGTTCAAAGCCCATATTTGAGAATTGGTATAAATCATTTGATAGTTGACTTCTGACTGAAATTTGTTAATTGAAATTCTAAATAGATTTCACAGACAGAGTTCAGCAAACCAATAAATTATAAAATAATTTTTTTTTAAATCTGCATGGGATCAGAGGCACATATTAGATATATTTCCCAGCTGTTTAAGCTGCTACATCATTGAGATCAGTTTGCCAGCAGCACTTCAAGCTTTTAATGCACTGTATGTACAAATTGATCTGTTGTCACACTTTGTCATGGACGTGATTTGTTGTTCATATCGTTCCCTGAGCAGCTCCACTTGGCTCCGCACTTGCAGTCACATTTTGTAATGCAGTGTACTGTACATGTGCTAAAATGAATGCCCAAGCAAATTAAAATGGTGGATAAGAATGCTGCCAGGGCCAATGGACAGATGGCGAGGAGCGGATTGAGGGAACGATGGAGGAATGGCAGAGAGGAGCAGACACTCACACACTAATGGCATGAAATTGAAATTCAAAGAAACGGGGCAAGACGCAGCTGTGTTTGTGAGCTGCCATCAGTCACAAATGCCACTGATTGCTGCGTTTTCATTTCCTCAAGACAATGAGCGTTAAGGCTTTGTTTTAGCAGCCATCTTGCTGTGTGATTAATCTTGTGTTAATCACACACAGAGTATTATGTAATTCCAGAAAAATATTTTTAAGCTTTCTAAATACATGAGCCCTTTCTCTACCCTGTTTTCTTAATGTTCCAGAAGTCCATTTGCTCTACACAGCAGTGGTGTGTATTTTCTGTAAATGGCTCATTGAGTGCCAGGAAATAGCCCTAACTCTGGCTCCCATCAGTTGCTGGCCACTTCTCACTCACCAATTAGGCGTATCAGTGGTGGCACTGTTCATTTTCAGCCACGTCGAGTGTGTAATGAAAAATTATGCCTCCCGATCATTTTGCCTCTTGTAATTTGCAAGAGAAGAAGAAGACAAGAGAGCTTTATTCCTATAAATTTGACCATTTGTAAATGTGGACATTGTAAAGGAAACAACTTATTTGTGTAATGTAATTTTTGTTGAGACACAGCTGTGTCCATCATCCATCCATACACCATCAAGTTTTTTCTCAAAATGCAGTGTTAGTTGTTGTGTTAGCGTCACAGCTTAGAAGTGTTTCTTGGGCTTTTAGTCTAGAGCTCTCAAATCAATCACCAATCATCTGATTTATTCATTTGCTAGGGAAACTGAATAACCAAGTCAATACTTAGGAGGGGGGAAAGTGGATAACCCCTTTTTAATGTATTATAGTCAAGGCCTGGACATAGAGCTAATATTTACCTGTATGTGAAGCCCATTTTTCTTCTTCACTGGCTATATTGATCGTCAATGCTTCATTAAATCAGGCAATTTAGGGACAGGAAAGTTGCCTCCTTTCCAGAGCGGCATTCTCTTCTTTATTTTGAAGCCTCCAACAATTCTTTGGGCTCGTCTTTTTTATTTTCCCCCATTTTCTTGCTCTCACTCTCCCTGAGTGCTACACTGGGCGCTTCAATAAAACATGTGATGCCAAGCTCTGCAGTATTCTGCCTCACTTACGTCAAATCCTCCTGTGTTCTGTATCAATATTTCATGACTTTCAAAGTTTAGGCTAAAATCTCAGAGTGCAAGGGCAGGAATGGTGTGAGCATCACAATAGATCATCATAAATCAACACTATGAGGAGAGTTCAAGTTCACGTCTTTGTGCTACGAGTGTGTGCTGCTTTTGCCTGCTTGGTGACTAAAGGTTATATAAACTGTCTTATAAAGGTTTAATGACAAGCCCAAAACTTCCATGTCTATATTTAGTTGTTGGTGTGTTCCTGTATTTACCTGGTACAAGGTGCAGTCTTGTGGATTAATTTCTGACCTCCTTCTCTGTCTCTATATCTATCTGTCTCTTTTTCCATGAGTGTGACTGTAGGGAGAAAACCTCTTTATATACAGTCTATGGAGAAACAGAACTTCAGAGCTGCAATTAGGTCTTTTTTCAATGCTGTCTCAAAGCCCCTAGGCAACACCAAGAGGAAAAGGGATGAAGGGGTGTCCCACACTCTGTCTCAACTTGTCCAAGTCTGATAAAACACCTGATGTCACTGTTGCTTTTTGATGGGCAGAGTCTTGCTTTTGCCGTGCAATCCAAGAGGTACCATTTGGAAAGTGAGTGGGAGGACAACTCAACGTTCTTTGCATGGGTTGTAAATTACACTCCAGATTTCTCGGTCAGACTGACTAACTCGGAGACGAATGAGCCTTCTGCACACACGTAAAAAAATGGAAAGACTTCCTCTTAATTCCAGTGTTTTTTCATTCAGTCACAATTTCTCTCTCTTCTATCACAGAAAGCAAAAGAAAGTCTGAAAGAGCCGTAGTAAAATATTAATTATACACTGTATTGTGCATTAATCTGAATTCTTTTGGTCCTGAATGTTGCCTGCACTTGTAGGATGCATCAGCATGTACTGTAAAAGCTGAGCTCACACGTGCAGTTGTACCTATTTGAAGTGCAGAGCGCACACCCTATGACAGGAAACACAGTAATTAGCTAATTAGCAACATTTGTTGAATACAACTCGCTAACTGGTTGCAACTGTTGGTGTCACATATTTGCTAAACATGGTAGTTCATAGACACTCAAGAAAGAGCTGTGACAGAACATTTCTCTGTTTCTTTTCTTCCCAAGGAAATAGGAACAACAAATGGAAACAGTTTCTTATTCCTTCTTTCTATTTTTTTCTTACCACTGGCACATGTCTGACACCAAGGTCTATTCAAAAGGAATACAAGATGAGTACATGCTGAATTCCACCCTTGCATTCGAGTGTTATCATTCCCCCAGTAGTTTTCTGGAGAAGGACAAGTAAAAAGAAACTCAGTGTGTCATACTCACAGCACTAATGATGGTGCGGGACCTGCAAGCCACCGGCAACAATAAACACATTAGACACATGAATGGTTTAAGCTTGTTTTTGTTTTTTTGTTTTTTTTTTATCTTGCACATCTACCTTGTGAAGATAGTACGATACGTTGGTTTTGTGCCCCCAAATCCTGGTTCTCTTCCAGTTTCTAACTTTGCTCTCTTGGAGTTACCAAGCTTTGATTTTCCTTATTTTTAGGTCATTGAGTCCGTAGCACTTTAAAGAGCTAGCTAGTATAATGAGAAAAATCCTATGATAAACTTTTGTTAGGAAGCTAATCTAATTTTAAAAATATTACAAATTTGACTCATGCTACTAGGCAGACATTTATACAGTGAAGAAGAACGAAAAATAATTTGTTAGAAAAAATATGTAGGGAACAGGAATGAGAAATTAGTTGGAGGCAAACTGGAGAGGAAAAAGGGGGAACCAAGCAGAAGGGTTAGGGAGAACAGACAAATATAATTTAAGGAATAGCAGGAGGCTGCATTTAATGATTGAGAAAGTCAGACTGCACATGTTAGCTCCAGGGTGTCAGGGATACAATTCATTTTATAATGCAAAAAGAAGGATCACAGCTACACCTGAGTCCAAAGAAGAGGAAAAACAAGCAAGTAACAACTCTAAGTATGAAATCGACCAGTGTTACTCCAGAGCGAGTCAAAGCAATGTTGACTTGTTGTTGTCGTCATATGATTACTGGTTATGACCAGTTGAGAAAAATATTCATCTACAGGAATTCATCGGAATAATTCATGGATCTTGATGAAAAAAAAAACTCAAGCATGTTTAGGGAATTGATTGATATGAGTGTGTGCAATGTGGTGCAGCTTGACTGAAACCACGGGGACTGTTGGGCCATGGCAGAGGTATATGCCCTTCCTTTTGCTATTCTAGTTTAGTTATTTTCTCCTTTTTCTTGAGGTTTTCTTGACGCAGATTGACTCTGACATTGACAGATTGGCTGTGAGACGAAGTTCTGAGGCGCAGTTAACTAATAGGCTGTGAAGTGAGATTCAAGCAAGTTAATTCTCTCTAGATTATTTAGAAGTTAATGTCTTGTCAGATCACGATCAAACCTGAGTAAGCCCATTTCGTTTTTGAGTTTTGACCGAATGAGCTTCACCTAATCTATACCACAGCACCACGTTCCCAGTGAGTCTTTACAAAACTCCAAAAGACCCCTCCTCCTACCCGCTCCTCACCTCCGTATCCTGTGATTTCTTTCCTCAATATATGGATGTTCTCACAGGGGTTGGGAACCTCATCGACCCAAAACATTTATGTCTGAATTTGGCTTCTATAAGGCCAGCGTTTGGAGGATCCCTTGTATCAATATCAAAAACAAGGGCAGACTCTCTGAGCAGTTGGACATCAAAGAGGACCCAGCTCCATTACAAGCCATTAAAACCATAACGGTTGCTTGGAAAGATTGAAGCATAGAGGATCGATAAAGGGCAGTTTAACTGTCTTACACATCTCACTAATATCTGAAACATCAACTCCCCTTCAGAGAGAGACAGTGGGAGGGAAAGGAGGATGAAGTTAGTGGGGGAGAGAGAGGAAATGGAAAGAGACTCTTGAGGTAATTGCAGAGTGCTTCTCATTCCTCCTGCTGGTCTTCCTTTGCTTCACTCTCCCTGCTGTATACTGTATGTTTGCAGTAATGACATAACATTTACATAGTAGATAGGTTAAACCCTTTCATAGGTTAATTCAAAGCCAATGTAAACACACATGTTGATACACTGACGGACCAACAAACCGCAAAGCAGCATCACACACAGCTCTACAGAAATATTGGTTTGACTTGAAAAAAGAACATTTGTAGAGAAAAAATTCTGTACATTAATTCCAAATAGTTACAAATATTTAAATTGTGCTCATGTTACATTATTTACCTTAACTTGGACTCTAACTAACTAACTATGGACTCGTCTCTTTTACACAAAAGTGTTTTTGTTACAAACAACAGATCCAGAAAAGCTTGAAGATAACTCCACCTCCTTGATTAAATTCCTTTTCTTCTGTGTCACTCTCCTCTGTCTCTCTTTCCTCCCACACGATCCTCTTTTGCTTTATCAGGGCATCAGGATGCGGAAGCGTTAAGCCTCCTTCAGGTTGATACTGAGCTCAATGCTATTTTCTTTCCCCCTTGGTGCAGTCATTGAATACCTCTCTCCTTTTTAGTCTGCAGCTGCAAATAGAAATACAGTGTGAAAAGTCATGATAAAGGATGGGCATGTGTAGTATGTAAAAGCAACATCAGGCTAAATTGTCAGTTTGCATGGGGAAGATGCATTCTTACTAAGAAAAGTTTACCCAGACGTTTATATTAGTTAGTGCTTTTTTTCATCAGCAGTGTATGTGAACGAATACATTTGCACATGACATGCGAGGGTTTACAGTAATTACAGTAATTGAGAGGAAACAGGTTGTTAGTAAATAATAAAAAATAAAAACATAGAATATACACATTCATGAAAAATTCATGAATCAGTGTTGCTCAGATGATGTCATTAAGAGATATTAGGGAACTGTGTTAATCCCACTCTACTTTGCCTTTTTCTGAACTGTTGCCAGTGAATAATTTTGAGTTCCTTGTCAAATACTTTTTTCAGAGGCAGCGAACAGTAGGCCAACAAAATCACAAATCCCACTGCCAGGTGGTGTTCTCTTTGAGCGGCTGTGCTGCTCAGGCTTTGACTCCTACAGACAAACAATTGTTCATACATGCACAGATGCAGAAGCAGAGATGTGCATGTTCAGTTCGCTTGCAGACATTCTTTACGCTTGTACTTCCTAACATGTTTCTCTCACACCATTTCAAGTCTATCCCTCTTTTCCTTCTCCTGCTCAATCTCTTGTGTAACAAAGGAGCTTTTCCTTTTCAAAGGGCCGTAGAAACCCTTGGGCTCCCAGAGTAGGAACTGGTATAATTGGCGAAGATGTGGCAAAGCGTTTGGCAAGAGCAAGTCCCATATTCTAATTATGCTGACAGAGATAGAGGTTTGTACAGTTTCAGAGCACAGAGGGAAACGAAAAGCAACCTTCTTTTATGAATAATCATAAAATGCATTCTGCTTCATTGTGCTACGTTGTTACTGCGACATTTGATACAAGATTTATCTTTGTTTTGTAGCTGCAGCATCACATCTACATGTAAATCGGAAAGCATGATGTGCATTTTGAAAATGACTGAGCAGTTTCTTCCTGTATGGATTTTCAAATGGCACCCTTTAAGGTTTATTTATGTTTCCTAACTGGTGCTATTACATCTATGTAGACCATGCCATTTCGTTATGATGCCGCCCCTCAAATCACATGTACGAACACGTGTATATCGTAGATTAAATCTGTCTTCAAAAAATTTACAAATTTACCACAATGAAGCTCATTTACACAAGCAGAATGAACATTTAGAGTATTGGCAGCTAGGGTTGGGTATTGATTGATTTTTCAAATGGTACATGTGCCACAACTGATACCTGTATCTGGAAAAATAGCACAAAATGTTCATGATAAATCAGTTGATGATAAAATTGTCTCTTTATTGATCAAAAGTTAAGTTGAAATTGAACCTATTAACTGTTTAGAATATTCCTAACTTAAATATACAAATATAAATGAGTGCAAAATTCATTCATGAAAATCCCATAATAAATCAAATCTTACCCAACTACAATAATTTAACACTAAATCACAGTTTCAGTGCTTAATGCAGCAAAATACTTCAGCTCCAAATTCATCATCAATTATTTCCCCACCACTGGGGCCAGGGACATCCACTCTGCCAGCTGGTGTGGTTGGTCACACAACTGGTCAAACATGGTGCATCCCTCTGCTTTCAAATGTAACCTGTGGTTGGCCAGGGGCTTCATTGAGTTTTTCGTGTCCTCCCTTTCAGTGGAATTATTACCAAACATTTGCTGTACGTCTCGTGGTCAAAATCCTTTCACGTGAAATTCAGCCACACTTTTACTACTCTAGGTAGTTACTAGCTAACTGTAGGCTACCTGAGCTATATAAAGAGTAGTGTTGCCACCAGAATTTATTAGTTTATGGCAGCTATTTCAGTGCAGGCACAGATTCCGTGTTTGATCCGGTGCCTGATTTCAGTACCAAACTCATCCTGTGTGATATTAAACTAAAATCTAAAGACTACTACAAACATGTTGGGACACAGTGAATAGCAGGTCTGCTGTACAGAAACACATCCTACCCACAGGACTTTACTTCCCTCAATCACCAATGCACTGACAATGTGGAATTAAACTTTATAGTTTTGTGTTTGGCAGATGTAGACTTTATAGATGGCGACAGGCTCTGCATCCCATTGAAGTGAACAAGGCTCGGCAGGGAGTGAGAAATAGACATGGCAATACAGATGTACTTCAGATAACTTCTGAAATTGATTGACTGGTAAGTATTGAACTTTATAGACAGCTGTAAGGACAGAGTTTTTCACCTTGACAGGCAGCACAGAAACTATATCGCTTTGGCTTATGTGAAGTGTGTTTTATATATAAATGTCCTGAGATGCAGGCAGCACAGCATAGCTCTTTTTAAAAATTTAATTCAAACCTTTTAGTCGTCTGCAAGCAGCGGGGCCTGAGAGACAAAACAGCAGCACAGCTAGCTCATTAGTACAGAGTGGATTTTGTCTGTCTACCCTTGAAATACACACGCACACACACATGTAACATTTACCTTCACTTGCATTCATTTCCTGGAGACACAAATATCTGCTTTTTCCCCAACTGCACAAACCCACATAATTACTTGCAGTAGACTAGTAAACAGAGATATATACTTTGATCAACTTGCAGAATATACAATCTTATGTGCGCGCACACACACACACCACACACACACACACACACCACACACACACAAATGTGTCCAGACACTGAACTCCATAGGTTTATAAAAAAGGTAAACTAAGGTAGAATATTCTTCAGCCCTGTGCAAAGAATATGCATACTGATATTGTCTTACAACAACATGCACACACACACACACACACACACACACTCTAAGACAAGGTAGATGCATTCTCAGCTTGTACCAACCGTTAAATTTATAAATACCCATGTGGTATTGAAAGCGAGTTTGTGTTTGACTCGTGGAGTTCTGGGTATTTCTGTGTCACATGCATCAGAACTATTTCTCATCATGCTGTTTATTTTTAACTGCTGCATTTTAGCTATGCTGTTCTGTCTTTTCTGATAATCTGATTCAGAACTAACTTTCATCCACATCAACATAACCTTTAGTGGATGTTCATAATTAGGAAGCAAAAGGAGATTTCCTGTTTGCGTTCACTTAGAGCAAGTGTAAGACCCGATGGTCCAGATTTGATCTGTGACATGAAACATTGAACAACTTTTTTTAATGGAGAGAAAACATTACATAAAGTGGGCTGTACAATAAAATGATTGACATCAGGCTCCTTCTTGAAGACTGACAGCAGCATCTTACACCTGACTGGTCAGACAAGCCAGCCTGGCTTCAGTTGATCAGTAGTAGTGGTTGCTTTAGAACTTCCAAAACCATTAAAACGAAAACACATCCAGCACCAGCGAGACCTGAAACAGGTTCTTGTTTACGCTGTATATGTGTCTGTGTGTGTGCCTGTCCAAAATCACTTAGCAACACATGAACTAAAATTCACAAAGCTTTGTGGGAATATTGCCTGGGTGGGTATCTCCAGATTATTAACATTTGGAGATCATATGAGACTTGAGACAATCTAAAGTGTACACTGTGTTACAAAGTGACGTCCCACCATATTATTTATATATTTGTGTGTGTGTGTGTAATATCAATATAAAGTGCCATATTGTGATATAAAAGGGTCATATTGGCATGTATCACCATCCTTTCAGCATTAAATATGATAAATCTCGAGGTGGAAAAAAACTAGGAATTAACAATAGTTAGGTATTATCCTATTTATATATTTTCTTACATTGTGCTTTTAGATTCCCTTTGCTGCAATTTGAACGAATCATTTTTTTCACTGAAGGCTTTATATTCAAGTTCAGTCCAATATTTAATACCATCACCTGCAGTTGAGAGGATGATACTTAATTTTCAGTTCAAAGCTGTCCTGTGGTGCTTTACCTGAGCAGTGGCTCTTGTAGTTTTGCATAAACTGATGACAGTGCTTTCAAGTCCACTCTGTATGAAATCAGGCATGAAATACAGGTACCGTAGAATTTGATCACAGTGAAAATCCAGGATTTATTCATCTACCGAAACATGGATGCAGGGTGAATATTCCTCTCACACACCCACAACACTTGGCTTATCAAACCACTTCGCCTCGGTTAATCAATCTCATTGTTCAAACAAGATCTATCCCAGTCATCTCATCTGGATATGCAGTATGATATATACAGTACGCCTACAGCAAGAACTCATTCACATATGCAGAGGAAATCAATACCAAGCTCTACATTTTTAGTGATCTGTAATGGATTTCTTTCATTAAATAAAGCAGCTGCAGTTGTGCTTGTGCTCAGGATCACTGTGGAAGGTTGCAAAGGAAGACTAGAGATTGTGAGATGTGGAATCTTCAATCACCATGTTACCTGATATTTACCGCTCAATAGGTTAACGCCAAGGGGGGTCACCGCTTCCTGTGGCGGAATGCCGTGCATTTTTAAAGAGAAAGTACAGACTTACCAGTGGGATGCCAGCTGCCTCCCTTAGTGTTAGGAAACTCACATAAACACACCACCACTAACCTTTAGCTCCAATAAACACCATTAAATATGAATAAGGACATAATTGAAAGTAACCACTGGCTGTTTCTTCTTTTTTTTCCCTCCTCCACGCACACACACACGCACACACGCACACACGCCCATTTAAACCTAAGAACTATACATTAACTGGCTAACTACTTGACCAAAAATAATCTTAACATTTTCTCTGGTGTCATTAGGACACACTGAAAAAAACGTACACAAATTCAAGCCTTTCACGGTGCCTGAAAATGTAAGAACACATGTTTATCAGCAACGTAAACAGTGTTGATTTATGACTCCCCCTTCTTCCCCTCATCCATTTCAGAGTGATTTTGTACAGGATGATAAAGTGTGTGAGACTTATCAAAGACAACTTGCGAGAGTTGAATTCATAGAGGCTATCAAAAGACAACAATGTATCACTGGTGAGTTTGAAATATTTATTTTGTCCAATCGATCGGTTTCTTGAACAACTCTCCCATCACCCATACCGACCCCCTCCTCCTTGATCTCTCCAAACTGCCATCATGGATCTATCAGGCTGAGAGAGAGAGATGGAGCAAACATTGTGCCCGCAGTAGATATTTAACTTGGGCTGGGTGTTTATCCTGCAGAGGTAAACTTTTATTTCAGCCTCTGTTGTGGCATTACTTCCTGTTCCCCCACTGGCAGAGAACAGTGGGAGTAATCAGCTTAATTGGTGTAATTATGGGGTAAGCGGTGAACCTTGAATGCACGCCTCTGCTTTTCTAAACGGATATTTACAGATTATGGGGGTAAAGTTTTCTCAGCAGCATTTAGCTTAGTCTCCTTTTGTCTATGAATAGGGGGACTATAATCTACACAACATATTCATAACAGAGAAAGCAGATTATCCAATCCATTGATAGTCTTTTTGTCTAAGTAATCTTAAATAAAGTCACACCCAGAATGAGTAGTTATGTAAAATTCATCTCACCCCCCGTCCAGTGTTCCTCCACATCTTTGGCACAAAGTAATTCTGCAGGAGTGCAACACTGCCCTGCAGAAACCAAAGGTTTGAGTGGTGTTCAGTATTTGGTGTTATCGTGCTCAGGGGTCCTTCATGTTTCTTGATGTCTGACTGCCAGCCCACCTCAGACCCTGGCCAT
Organism: Paralichthys olivaceus; assembly: GCF_024713975.1. Taxonomy (NCBI): domain Eukaryota; kingdom Metazoa; phylum Chordata; class Actinopteri; order Pleuronectiformes; family Paralichthyidae; genus Paralichthys; species Paralichthys olivaceus. The sequence continues at coordinate 10,704,995 of NC_091112.1, forward strand.
GTCTCCTCTCGCAACCCAGGAGATAGAATTTTAAAAATTTACAGTCCTCTTTGAGCTAGCCTTTTGGCCCCTGCAGGTCTCTGGAAATTGAAAAGTCAGAGAGTAAAGAAGAGAGCCAAGGTAAGATGGAGGGAGCAAGGCCATGAAAAACAGTGAGCGGGGTTTCTCTGTAGCTGGACAGGCTTTGTATTACTCCTATACCAATCTCTCCCCCTCTCTCTCTCTCTTGCGTGCTCTCATACTCTGTATGCATGCGTGTGTTGTGTGTATATATATATAACACACACACACATGCATACAGATGCAATCATTGAAAAATTGTACTTGTGTTGAGGACAATTGATTAAAATGACCGGTCCCTGTGTTCTCAGACCTCTATACGGCGTATTTCACAGCTGAGGCTGTTTCATTGCCACCATTCGAAGAGTAATTGAAAATCCATGGCTGATTGACTCAGACCCTTGGTAATTAATTTTCCTTCAGTTGAAGGGCTTTGAGACCAACAACCACATCTGTGGTCTGCCAGGGTTGCTCTCTCACTTGATTGGTCAGTTGCTCCTCCACCACTTTGATCCAAAACGAAATTGCTCAACAACTATTGGATGGATTGTATTATATATCCATTCATATATAATACATAAATTAACTTTTGGTCATCTGCTGACACCACCTGCAAGAGACACCACGATGTTGACATTCGTTGTTTTAAGTGAAACGTGTCAACACTTACTGTTTTGTGCAGTTCGTATCTCCAAGTTAAGAGCTTGTGGGTAGATAATTTCATTTACTCACAAAATAAGAGTTTAAACTTGGGCTCATATCCAGTTCTGTTATTTAGTCCCACTAACTAGTCCTGTTTTTAAGTGCCTAACACAGCACCTATTCATTTTTAGAGTCAAGCAACTAACTTGGCTGAAGGACAGGTGATTATATCACTGTACGTATGAGTGGTAGTCCTCTCTGATGAATACAAAATCATGATAAAGTTAATTTGCACGGCTTAGGTCCTAGCAGCTGAGTATTTCTCTGTTTGTGAGAGAATGCACGCTACAGTTACATTGTCTAATATGACACTGATGCATGCAGGCCACAGCATTCACCTCTATACTCTCCACTAAACAACAAGAAAGGAAATGGCATCTGCACGTGAAACCAAAGAGGAGTTATAGCAGTGACTGAGTCTGATTATTCAAGCAAAGAAAGAGCGAGAGAGACGTAAAAGCATGTCTCACATTGAGGGACCTTGGAGACTGTGTCTTGGAGATGAGTCGCTGATATATACCCAGCACTCCAAGTGTGGGAACAGGCCACATCGACATCCAAGTCACGTTCATGGCAGAGAGTCGTATGGCACTATAATCATGGTCACACTATAGAACAGAGAGAGAGGCAGAGAGGCAGAGGTGTGAGGCTGGCAGCCGTACTGAAGGTTTTCCTCCAATCAACAATTCTGTGATGAGAAAAAAGCATTTTCCTGATTAGCTTTGTGTCATAGTTGACATTTGCTTGTGTATACTTCAATATGTAGATATTACAATCATGATATGGTGTGGGAGTATTTTCTGTCATTATCATTTACCGACTCCGCTGTGAGTGTTTTTTCATCAGTCAGTGAGTGGTGGGGAGGCCAGGAAGCATCCCTTGCACTTGACATACATATGAGTACATAAAGATGAATCTACAGAACACCGTTCAATCAATATCATGCTTTGTGTTGGTAGGTTTATGCATATGTGTGACACTTTAAATGCCAACAAGCAGTTTGTTACTGGTTATTAAACAATCTTATTTTAATTTTGCTGACTCTTTGTGACCTACAATGACAAACAAGACAATAAGGGATAAAAAATAGTATTTTTCTGTAAACCCCTATAAAGGAGTCAAATTCAACGAAAATCAAAGGTTCCTTGTAGGAGCTTTAATATTAACTGTTAACAAAAATCACAGGACACACCAAATTCAAAGAGAAACGTAGACCTTAACTTTTTACTTTAGTGCCCAGTGACTATTTCAGCCTTTGATATCATGTCAGTGGCCGAGAGAAGGTTTCATCATGTACTCAGAGCACTGCAGCTGTGGGAGTGGCCTTATATTCTCCCAGAGGAGCAACACTGTTCTGCTGACAGAACAAGGAAACACTCACACATACACCTATTTACAGAAACATACAGCAATCAATAACCTTGAAATGCACTCATGATCGAAACCAACCACTACTGCCAGTCTTTATTCCCAGCAATAATCAGTCACTCAATCATATCAGCTAAAAGAGACTATTCCGCACCACAAGTTCCCAGTCGGAAAATCCAACCCTTTGACCTTGTGGCCATAAATCCACCAGGACCTAGCATTTCATCTATCAGCATGGACTCAAACTGTTTCAAAGAATGGATTTTGAAATGGCAAGAAAAGCCCTTTTTTCTCCTTCCAAACTGCCTTTGGCTCCGAGGGGTGGCTCAGGAAGAGTGAGAGCGTTAAAAAAAACAAAGCAATTTGCATAGCAAAGAGGTGTTCTGACAAGCAGGGAGGCGGCGGAGTTGTTGCCCGGAGGACTGGACGGCTGTTGAGCAGTGGAGGGAAATCTGCTATTCTCTCTGCTCTCTGGTGGAACTGGCAAGTGTAGCCTCCCCTGAGGGTGAGGAAGGTTGCAGAGCACTGTAATGCATTTTGTGAATATCAAATAAAGTTACGAATACATTCAGACAGCAGAGAAAAGGTTGAAATAAAGAAAGAAACTGAGATGAAGGAGGAGGGAGGGGATACCGTGCCAAAGTGAATAGAACTTTCCTTTGCCAAATGTTAAATGCACCTGTGTCCAAAAGCATCTGAATGTGTAAGCGAGGAATTTGATATGCTATATATCTTCAGTTCAATTCAGAAACAATGTTGTCATTGACAGAACAAAAGTGGAAGTTAACTTCATTTGTCTGCTTCCTCGCAACGTCACAGATGCACAGTTTGAGGTTTCAGTGAGAAAAATGAGAATCCGCAGTATGAAGGATCTGTGAGGATGGATGTTAATAAAAGATGCTTTGTGAATTGTGAATGGGTGTGTAGGTGGCGCTTAGGGAGATCAGATGACCATCAGATACCAATGAGTGGTGGAGGATAGAAAGAGAGGAGCAGGGGGTGGATGCTTTCACCAACGCACACTTTTTCTTGTGATCTCCAGAGGGTGACGTTTAAATAGAATGAGCATATTTAATCATTAGGAACATACAGCCCATACTTGTGAACTAGCTATGGTGTAAAAACAAAACAAATCAGCTTTTCACCGACTACAGACTAATACTGACTAATCTGCAGATGATCTGCTGGAAACTCTCTGGTTGTTTCATAAATGCCTTGAGGTTGATGCCATCAGCAGTTCTGCACAGTCTCCCTAGTTGATCATTAACAATGTCCCTGAGATGTTAATATAGGTCACTTTGTTGTGAAAAACAGACTTTTTAAGAACCACAGTGCTCATCTATCAATATCTGAAGACATGGGCTAAGGAGGATGTGGTTGAGGAGGTGGAGAGGAATGCAGGAGGTGCTTGCTGTGAGTATCTGTGATAGGCCAGGATTTAACACAAAGTCAATACTACTGCAAAGTGCAATCACAATGTGTTGGCTAAAGCGGATGGCTGCGATCAATGGGACAGCAGGACCAATCTCTAGCCTTGTGGCTCCAGAAGAGATGTTTTATGTTGAGTTTCTGCTCACTTTCTATGACCCTGTCCATTTTTTGTTCTTTGCTACACCTTCATTCAGTCAACCAAGGCACTATTGCTTATATGTATATAACCTAACCACTTATAATAGCTATATTTTGCATGACCATCCTAAATGAAGACATGCATATACTGCATGGATGGCAAATATGGACAAAATAAGTCTTGAACTAACTTATATATATTTAGTATCAGTCCCATTTTTCACATCCATCTTCAGCATTACTAAAGGTTTTTTCAAACTACAAGAGAAGAAGAGGTGCTTGAAATGTTAAGAGGAACAGAAAAAAGATAGTTGGAGAGCAGGGAAGGTATAAAGAGGTTTCCCAAGACTCAACCAAAGTGGATAAGTTGAAAAAGATGCAGACTTTACTTTTTTACATATTTCCTGTTACGAGTTTGACTGCAGTGTGTCGCTAAATCGCTTCATCGAAGAACATCACCTTTCACATTTGTTGGTGGATACTGTGGGGATATACATCCAGCTCCTGCTATGTGCCACTGGCACACTACTTTCTCTGTGAGCCCAAAATGGTATCAGATGTTTACCCCGACTACAGTCATTTGCAGTATAAAAAACATGAGCCTAGCCAACATAACCAGCCCGAACCCAAATATCACACAAATACTTGTCAGAAACTGGCTCGGTCCCAACAGCTCCTGATGGGTCACAGCGGGCTCAGGTGTTGTGTAGACATAATAGCAAACAGGTGCATAATGTTTGCTGTCAGAGGACATGTAATTTAATTTTAGGGATAATGATAGAAGTTAACTTCCCACTATTTCTTGAAATGAGTGAAACTATTTATTGTGGGGACAAGCAATGGCATATGAACAAAAAAATCTGTTTTCATTTATCATTTTCAGAGGTCAGTGTACTGAAGGTACTGTGGAGCGACAAGAGGAAAAGGCTGTTCCGATGTCTACATGTGCACAAAGTCTGCTTCCTTTCACAAAAAATAAAGCCTTCTGCTGTTCCACTTGACACAGCAAATCATATTATGTAATTTCTGGTTGCAATAAACATAATGCTGCACCAGTTATGAAATCCAGGCAAATGGTTATATTGTTGTTGCATGTAAACTGCACACTGGCTTTATATTTTTCTATTTCTTATAGCTTTCATTTCTGTGTTTGTCCATTGATTTATGAGCTCATCCTTACCACATTTCCTGCAAAGGGATTTCTTTAGTACTGCATGCTTTATTTTCTGGTATATTGATTTGATAGAAGAGGCATAGAGAGTCCAAGAGAGTCAGGAATCACTACTTACTCAATGTTTCTGGAGGGGGTCACAGAGTAGAAAAAATGAAAGGGTATATTTTACAGTCCTAGCACATGTACATGTATGTCCATGTTATGTGCAGCTTACCCGTTACAGTGAAGACGGCCACTGATTGAAAACCAGGCAGGTATCCAGGCTCTTTCTCATTTTCTTCTCGGGGGGGGGGTGGCCCCCTGGCTGAGCGATGCCGCAGGGCACGGCGCCCAAACACCAGATCTGGAGGAATAATCTGTGAGCAATAATCCAACAAGCCCGGGGCGGGTCACATGTTGGGAAATGATGGTTGAACCACATTTGATTATTCAATTCTGTTCCCTGAAGGTTTATTCAACTGCAGCTTTTCTCTGAGCACTTGTGTCCAGCCTCACACATTGTGCTGCTTATAAAAGCAAGGCGTGTGCGTGCATCTCTCACCTTTTGAGAGTCATTAAAGAGTGAGACCTGACAAGAATAGTTTTCCAGGTGTAAAGAATAATTCTTGAGTGTGCCGTCACATACAGTTTATTTTTGTACTGCAAACGTAATCGCATATATTTTTTTCACTCTCTGCAGGGTCCATATTTCACTCTAAACTCTCCAAATCTTTTCAAAAACCACTCAAACTCCCGTTCTTCCCTCTGTGAAACAAGATATTCTACCTGATTATACTGACTGCATACAGCATATGGTACCAGTGGGTGTGTAAATGAGCATGAATCTGCCTAAATTACATCCACTTTTCAATATGTGTCTCATATTCAAACATAAAGTTGGGTATAAGACGAATGGAGTCACTAACAAGCCTGTTGTCTAAAAACACGGCCATTTCCCAGTTCATCCTAAGGTAGTGTGTGTTCTAAGCAGTTTGATTATGCAGTCCCGGTGGTTCTCACTCATCTCCAGTCAAGGGAGTGATAATACTGCACTCCAGCCCCCTACTACAAAAAGAGGAGAGGTCTACTCCATATTTTCTGATGAATAGAATATGATAGAAGTATGTTTTTTTGAATTCATGGATAGACTGTTGGGTGAAGTGTCTGCTAGTTGGAGAAAATGTGTAACATTACATAATTATATAACTACTGATTGCAGTATTTTCATATATAAATGGAAATTTAAGCCAGCAATGGCTAGACCCCTGAAGCCTGTGTCCATTTTCTGATGTGTGTCTTTATGTAGCAATTCAGGACTTCAAAAAGATATAGCTAAAAACAGCATGTGAGATCCAAAACATTTTATAATCTATATCTTACCATCTATTTGAACCCACCACATTTGGGTGCCCCAAACGAAACACCACAACCTCTAATTTAAAAGCCAAACACTGTTGGTGACATTTTTTGACACTTTGGCTGAATGAATGGAAATTACTTTCCAACAATAAGCCAGTCACTGTCACACAGTATGTACTGTTGCTGTGGTTACAGGAAAGTGACTCAGTTTACGTCCTCATATGCACAGGCATCACTTGTGATTTGCAGTGCTACAGTAAAATAGAAAGCTAAACTGCAGCCACTCAACATATAGCATTACGATTTATTGACTGTTATGATCACATGTATAAATAATGCTTGTCATAAGAGAACACTGGTATGTTAAAGCACTTTATGTCTCTATCTCTTCACTAATATCTCCTTTCTATCTCATTCCTTGCTATAAGCAGAAGAGAGATAGTCTGCAAATCAAATTAGCTGTCTAATGGAGAAAGATGAAGAAAGACGGAAAGATGAGAGAAGGAGGGAGGAGAGGGTGAGAGAGAGAGCGGTCGCGATAAATCTCCAGGATTACATTATTGTCTTTTTTGTGAATGGAGGACAAGAGGGAGTGAATGAGGGAAATGGACTTGGTGGTCTGAGTAATATTGACTTCAAGGATGTATAACCAATTACGGGGGCCCTCCCACCACAAGCTTCTTTTCAGATTCGGGACAAGTCACTGGAACTCCGGCAGTGCTGCAGTGCTGTATTAGGTTCCATGTTGTCTAACCTCTGTAATGGAACCCTCTGCTTGAGCGACCAAGGAATCCTGGTACTGACGCACAAACAGACATACAGCACACACACATAGGCAGAGACTGAGGAGCCAGGCAGATAATTGACTTATTAGGGCCAATATATAATCTGTATATCATCGTTAGAGTATTATAAAAAATTTTAAAAATCAAGGGAATTTAATGATTTATTTAATGTCTTTCTTTTTTAATGTTTATCTTAAAACAGTTTTTTAATAAAATACAAAATGTACAATGAGTTGCCAGTTTTTACAGTTACAACGATAAAGTGAAAAGCTAATATTGGATGATAACAGCTCAGAAGCTGGTGAGGGTTTTAAGGGAAATAAAAAACACACAGAAATGACCTAATGGTAAGTTGTGCTACTTACACATGTAATTAACACACCCACACACAGAAATGTAGAGAAACTAAATGAGATTAAAGGCACCTGCTTCCCTAAGTCAATACATTTGGTTTTCCTCTTGAGTTTGAACTGTTTATGAGGGAAGGAATCCTTTTTCTCTCTTATATTCTTGTCCTACTTCGTATGAAAACAATATGCTGCTGTCCTTGGAGGGTGGCAGCAAAAAAGAAAACAAAAAGTGAGCGAGGGAGACAATGTTGCTCATGAAACCATCTGGGTGTTCCCAGCATCGTCGGCTGTGTTTTCCCTCATCGTCCTCTCTCTCTCCCTCTCTGACATGCTTATGTCAGTTCTGTGTACCCATGCTTTATTTATCGCTGTCTTCATTAACAATTTAATTGAAAAGCAAGGGGAAGAGTCACATCAGAATATTATTGGACCAAATGGGACTGATGGAGTCTCCTAAGTATGGACTGTAAATGCTTTCTGCTGCAAATGGGGGAGGCAGAGAGAGAGCAATGAGATGTCTGCCAACTTAAAAGATAGTAATTTGCAAATGCTGTCTCCAGTGAAATGTTTGCCCACTCACCACATGAAACGCCTGTGTGTGGGCCCCTGCTCTTCCCATACATAACCTATTATAGGATGAATATTACACTGTGCAACTTATCGGCTGTTCTGCCAAAGATTTTTAATACTTTACTGAGCATAAGTAAACATGCACGTTCCTCCTGGATGGACACAGATCTTTTTTCAAGTAAATGATTTTCCAACAGCTACACCAGTTTTATTTTCTCAGGCTAGTGAATGAAACATTGTGCTAAAGCAGGGACACAGTATGTGTTTGGACGTGGAAAACTGTGTGGGTGTGCACGCATGTACATTGGACAGTCAAATTGTTGTGTATGGACACAGTCAAAGAAGAGTGGAGACGTGCATTCAGCTCACAATTAAATCTTTATTTAATGATGGATTTAATGATGGAAAGACTAGAATGGGTTCCCTGAATAACAACACTCACAAGGGTTGTTCTGAAACAATCAGTTAAAACCCCAGACACATCGTAAGGGTCTGAATCTTAATGTTATGTTTAGGCGACAAAAAAGTAACATAAACATGAATTATCCATTCTGCCAACATGTTTGTTTTTGTTTTGGACATTTGTTTCCTCAATATGTTGATAGAAAGCTCAATTTGGAGATTATATTTCTATGAAGTGTATTTACTCTTCCATATTATTTTTAAACTGCTTCTTTGTGATTGTGATGATTTGGATTAATTTGATTGACAGCAACCAAATAACCCACCAACTGTCATCACAATCAAATTAAAATGTTGCTTAATCCTAATTGGTGCACAGAGACATGCAACACCTTTTCATAAATGAGGCCCGTCTACTTTAAAACAATGAAAAGATTGAAGCATAGAAAAAAACATAAATCTCACAGATGAAACCTTTTGTAGAGAAAAGTCTGTTCATGCCATCCGTCATAGTGAGAAGCTGGAAATAGGTTTTCAGAGTCTTTAAAGCTGACCACTGCAGAAAATTATAAACTTTTTCCAGCTACCTTCAAAGTCCACCCTGGGAGTTTGATGCTCAAAAGATTTCTTGGTATGGGGTACATCAACATTTTTTTGCAGTGTGTTCACCACAAGTTGGCCCAGTAAGCAGAGAAAAATACGACTTCATGCAATGTAATCCCCTGCTTCCCCGAAGGAATCGGTGTATAGAGAGATGGATGGAGAGAGGAGGAAGGGAGGGAGAAAAAAAAGAACAATAATGGTCTCTACAGTTCAGCATCTGCTCATAAATCATTCATAGGCAGCCAAGTGGCAGCAGCAGGGTGCACCGTGAGATTTCAGGTTACGGTATCAAATCTCAATTTATAAATAGAATAGTTTGGAGCTAGGTGGCAGAATACCATCAGTCAAAGCCCCCTGCTCCCACCTCCCCTTGAGCATTCACAGATTTTTCCAAATCTAAGATTTGTCCAGCATACACTGATACCATCTAAACAGTATTTGTAGTATAAGATAAACTTTAAAAGTGCTTTTGGAAATACAGAACAGGCACAGAGCAGAAATACTCATATTTCTCATGTCCTCTTAGGTTTTTGTCCTCATACTTTTATGAAAATACAGAATGTCACGTCTCCTCATGTCCACTTATAACCTCCTCATTTTATATCCGGTCCTGTCGATATCAACTGGATCGACGATAAATTGCTTTCTCCAGGATCCTGTTTGTGATTGAAACGTTTCACTGCCACTCATCCCCACTGTTCAAGGACAAGCTGTTGACGCACAGCCATGAAGAATGGCAGAGTCCCGTGAGCTTGTCTCATGGCAAAGGTGGTGACGGGCGACGCCTTCTGTTGATTAATACTCCACATCCATCATGTCCAGCACACTGTACAACAAATAGGCTCATATGAATAATTTGGTAGTGTAAGATGGGACAATAGAGGGTGATTAGGTTTCCTATCAACTGAAAGCACTCATGTCTGCCCATTTTGACCAGGATGATTACTGGTGTTCCAAGTAGGAGAGGAAATTCTACGCCAAATCACATTTTCTTGAGTAGAAAAATTTTGTTATAAAAGTGCAGACTGCAGAGACCTGCCAAGAAGTAATATTATTACCTCTACTCGAAGTAATTTTATTGACCTGTCATCAGGAATCAGGAAGCATGCATAGCATAAGGTAGTACAATCAGCCAGTAGTTTGTAGAAAGTACCAACTGAGTCATAACTGATTGTAGCAATTCATTTTTCCTCTTCAGTTGACAAAATTAAAGAATAAGTGGTCTTTTACATTACCAAAGTAATGTTTTGTTGCCAAAGTGTGAATGCATCTATTTAATAAATCCATCTGTCTGTCTATGTGGCTCCAGATCTTGTAAACCGTTCATCTTATCACCTTCACACTTGTCATGTGATTAAAGGCCCAAGAAGGTGCATTGTCAAGTCTGATGTGATTTGAATGTGATACAGTCACTATTAACTTTGATTAAACAAATGACCAATCTTGTAAAAAAGTTATATTTTACATGACAAATGCCCCATTGGGTTACATTGCAGCTGTTGTGCTACTGATTTAGCATTCTTGCTCAATATTGGACTAATTCCAAAACATTTTTGAACCCTTCTAATCATTGAAACCCTGGCTCAGGTTATAAAACACAGAATTATTCTTCGATAGCCCTTAAAACTTAACAATAGTTTACACACAGACTGAGTGTGGAGTTCATCTTTACCACTGACGTGTGAACATCTAATGGACATATCAGGCTCAGCACGTCTCAGCTATTTTACACATTTGATCATGTCAGCCAAGCACGAAGGTCACCCATGACCTTAGAGAGTAGAGTCCACAAGCTTACCCCAGCACTCTGCCAGTGTCAGTGATGTACAGTCGCTCTAAGTGGTCAGGTTGAGGGAAGAGCTTAACATCTTAATCTGAGCTCAAACTCCTTTAAACAGCATTAAGTGAGATGACACCATCAGATTCAGCCAAGGGATGATTAAATGGAGCCCTATGCTTTAAGGGCCAGTCTTGTATTTACGAATTAGGATTTTTTTGATGCTGAACAATGATTTTGATAGAGAAATAGAAAGTATTTTTGTTGTATCGTTCCATTTAACAGATTTTAGTAGAAGAGGTTACCATTTACCCAATTTTCATTCCTAGGGCTTTCCTCACAAAACATGAGGCCCAACTGAAACAGATAAACCTCAGAAAGGGAAGCATGTGTGGATGAGATGTCTGTGCACAATGGATTGAAAAGCATCTATCTCCTACTTTGGTGATTCAGTGACAGCGCATGTATGATTGAATGCTTGCTCAGGTCAATCCAGACGTTGATCACATTGCAGGTACGGAGCTTCATGCCCAATAATGTCCCAGTCAGTGAGGCTGGGAATAGATATGAGGAGGGACGGACATAACTGCTGAAATAAATGACAGTGTAAGCGGAGAGGATGAAAACCAGGTCCAAACAATTGACCTGAGATATGAGCGATGTGGTCGGGTGTTGTGCAAGGTCAGCAAAGCAACAACAGAACATCACTCAGTCTGTGTGTGTAGGTGGGTGTGTATGTGTTGGCATTACTCATAACATGATTGACATGTTAGAGCAGGTGCTGCAGTAGACTAAAAGCAAAAGAGGCGACGGCCACATCACTCACCTGTCCAGAGGCCACTTAATGGGCACAGTATGTGATGATGTGCAGTATCCTGTAACACAATATGGTAAAGTGCTCGTCATTTACACAGATGAGAATGATCCTCAAAGCTGTTGTCACGATGAAATTGATCTGTTTTTTGGTAAGGTTTATTGTTTCCTTTAGTATATTTAAATCAATCCGTGTCACATTTTCTAAATTTCTTTGTACCCGTATGGCATTAGAGCTGTTGGACCTTGTGTTCTGTATTTTTAGAATAAGATTAAAAGAATGAAATACTTTTCATAACTTATAAAGGCTGCCTCATAGAGTCGAAGATTTGATCAGTGATTCTTCAATCTGAGCATTCTTTTTGCAGAGCTTTGTCAGTCGGCTTTGGCTTTTGTTTATCTGGTGTCGGCTAAAAAAAGATTGTTGCATTTTTTGTATCCATTATTACGGCAGTAAGCATGCATCGGCTGAGAGGGCGAACTTACCTTGTGTACAATAATATGTGAACTTTGCTGTCATCTTCATCAGTCTGCACTTATATGTAGCACTTTGTAGTTTGGCTTTTTTGAAGCAAATCTACTTCCATGATTCTTGCAGTTCTGGGTTTGTACACTCATGGTAGAATAGTAGCTTTGTTTAAAATATGTAATGGGCTCAGGTTTGAAAATTATTCTTCAATAGCCATAAAACTTAATAACAGTTTACATAAAGACTCAGTGATGTGTTCATCTTTCCCAATGATGTGTGAACATCAAATGGACACATCAGGCTTAGCACCTCTCAGCTATTTTACACATTTGATCATGTCAGGCAAGCCAAGCACGAAGGTCACCCATGACCTTAGAGAGTAGAGTCCACGTGTAGCACTTTCTTGCTGATGTCATGTTTCTGTGTTCAGTTTCTTCTGAGGAATCTATTCCATTAGTTATTACTGTAATAGATGTTGAATTGTCTCAATTATTACTCTGGAATCATCTTGTCCACATGCACTCACATCATCTGTTTACCACAACCACACACTCAGCCTCCACTTCCTGTCCTCTGGCTTTTGTGTGGACCCAACAGCACAGAGGAACACAAACACGTGCATGGCTAATGTGCCTCATTTCAAACTGCTCCAAGCTATTTGGGAAAATGAAAAACCAATATCTTGTAAAATTGATTGTGATGCCCACCTTCAAGTGTCTTTTTTTAAAGTGTGATCGAATCATACTGTGGTATTTTAGCAAAATTAATAAGAAAAAATGTTTTTGTAATTTGCCTTCTTGCTTTAGCAGATCACATTTGTATTTGATTCATCACAGAGTGGTGGAACACGGTTTTAAACACAATATTGATGTAATTTTCCCTGATTTACACACTTTTTCATGTGATTCATATTGAGTCAATATCTTAACTTACTCACATAAGTCTTTGCAGTTAGAAATCGATTACTTGCATGTATCAGCCAAAAGAGTTTGTGAGTGTGGACATGAAGGCACTGTGTTAAAGCATGTAGCAATATGTCCGCATCACTCTCGCTTCGTATAAGTAAATGCAGTGGAGTCGAGTCGATGTCACTACCCTCCATTTAACCCCAAACTTTAAAATTCACTGCTTTGATGTTTTCCACCATCACAAGCTTGACTGAACAGTATGATGATCTGGAACAGCAGATATGTAAATGTGCATTGTCTGCAGAAGCTCATTCAACCCACACACACACCAACTTCACTATACACTATGAAATCAATAATGGCTAGCACATAATTCATGTAATCTTTTCTTCTCTCCCCGTTTGTCTGCATCCCTCCGTCCGTGTCTCTCCACCTCTGGGCCAGTATCTTTTATCATCTCACTCAGTCCCTCTTCCATCTACCTACAACATCCACCTCTCCTCATCCTGGTGCTAATGAGTTCTGGATGTGGTCGGTGTGGGGTCCAAAGCTTCTCCCTTACCGCTGCCTCTCCAGCTGGGTTCTCCTACGGTGCACCAAATGCCTCTCCTGCATATTGAATAAACCCCTGGACCACCTCCGTGCTTCCTGATCAGTAGCACTACTATTACTGAGCTATTACTCTGCATGGGGTCCCGGGGGCTCTGGCAGGACGGATGGGCTTTGAATCTGTTGTGTTGTGGGCGAAGGGGGAGATAATAGGCATGGGTGGGATGAGCGTTTGAAGTTGTTTGATACCATCCCTTGTGATTATGAAAGCCTTCTTTTCAGTTTTATAACTTGCTGGAGTTGACTCAAAGCACCTCTTGAAAGTGTGTTATCCTGGGATGCAACCAATCAAGGTCTGCCACTCTGACTGCATGTGTGTAAAATGTATTGGAACCTCTGATTATCCCTTGAAAATATAAGCCCAACTGTGATTGGCATCACAGGAAATTCAGAGACATTACTTCTTTCTCTGTTCAAGGATCAATAATGTTGCAAAACATGTCAACAGTTATAGAATCTTTTGTTTCCTGCTGAGTAATTCTGCCTGTTTCACTTGTATATTATATATTGAACGTGCTTGCGGTTGACTTGGTCTATCTCAAATATACCATTGGACTGAACCTCACTGATTGATGAAGGTAATTAATCACATGCTTGACCATTTTTTGGCCTGATAATCCTGTAACATCGATATCCCATAAGTGATTGCCACACAGCCCTTGTATTGCTTCTTTCACCAGAATACTGGAAGTGTTCAAAAAACAACATCCAACCATTTGAAATATTGTTGGAGAGTTAGTAAGATAAATACTGCAGAATTAGGAAGCGCTAGGAAGAGAACAGTGTTTATTTTTGAATGTTTTGCAGTTTGTCGGTGTGTGGTTGAAATATTGATCACACCTTTTCACAAATTGTGCGGTCTTATCAATATTTGTGCTTAAGCCCTTCATCAAGTGTGACAGCTTGTACTTGGCATTTGATAAATGGTAAACAAGGCAAAAAAAGAGATGTAAGCAGCATAAATTTTATGTGACCAGATTTATTTAGAAGAATGTATTTTTTTTTGTTTTTTTTAATGAGGTTTGTCTGTCGCTCTGTTCACTAATGTGTTTGGAATACATTGGTGAGGCAGTCCGGTCTCAAATCTGGTTGTAGATTTATCAGTGATGCTGCACGTTTGGTGCAATAAACATGAAAGACAAAACCCTGTGAGTGAGCTGATAACTTCCATTCAGTTTTTTTTTATTTAGCTTGTCTGTAATAGCCACTCCATTATTCAAAGGCCAACCACACAATTAGCACCAGCAGATCCTATTGCAAAGCAATCCTGCTAGGACCAATCAATGCTATTACATCCATCAATGTGATTAGACACACTCTTGCCTCTTCCTTATTTCTCTCTTTATACCGCTTGTGCTTGGACGGTTGTAAGGCTTGTTACCTTTAATACATGCACCATTGATTCCCAATTCCATTCCAAATCAGGCAGGTATACTGCAGAAGATATAAACAAAGAGACATTTAGCTGTGGATGTATGTAATAAAGGCTTCAACAACTGTATCTTGGTCTTTAGCTGCAGCAATCCTCTGCGCTTGTGTTAGAACGTGATCAGAGAGACAAAACCACCTTTATTTTACCCGGTAAATCACAACCCCTACGTACAAAAAAGCAGTAATAGGTCATTTAAAAAGAACCAGTCACTGTTCAATGGCATCTCAGATCACATAAAAACTGATAAAGGCATGGTTTCACTGAATGGCATTGTTGGTATGCTTGTCATTTGGTTGGTTCACAACTTTGGCTAAAATATCTCAAACACATCAGGATTGATTACCATTCATTGTATTCATGGTTCCTGAATGTACTTGTACTTGTGATATATCTAGTGAATCAGTGGTAAGCTAGTCTCTCTGTATTTATTCTTTTATGTTCTGGGCCCCTCTCACTTTTTGCCCATGCATAAACTTGAAAAATCTAAATTTGGTTGTGGCATGAATAAGCCCAAATAGGGAAGCAACAAAGCTTTCATACTCACTTTAAATAGAATGTGATAAGGGAATGTGAGCACAAAATGTCTACATAGATCACCACTGTGATGGTATCAGTGATTCACCTCAAGTCCTCACGAAAACATTATGTCTCAGCGGGGCCAGACGGATCCTCAGTCATTTTACCAAGAGCCTCAGTGACCTTGTAGTGATATGAGAGGGGGGAGCTGCCCAGAGTCCATCGCCACAGATTTAATTACTACTGGAAAAAGGAGACTGCTATAGTTTGTGTGTATGTGCAGTTGGAGTGTGTGAATGCATGTGCTTGATCCTCTGTGTGATGTGTGTGCACATCACTTGTGTAAATTTGACACTGGTGTAGAGCTCTCCACCAAAGACCATCCTATTTGGGCCGGCCCTCTTTAAAACCCTCTTACATAAGCCACTACTCTCAGATGTGCGATATCGTGGAGCTATTTTTGTCTTTTCCTTTGAAAAAAGACTGTTCAGAGTTAAAGACCAGCCTATTCTTTAAATAATACATTGGGGCTCCCTCTCATCTTGCCTAATATACTGTCCTCACAAAATATGGTTGTTTCCTCAGATTGCTTTGTAGACTTTGTGGAATCAAGAGAAAATCATGCATCTGATATCGGTAACTTTATCCAATATGGTCAAATCAAGCTGAACTGCTATGTCACAGCTGTCATAACATTTTACACAATAGTAAAACCCTGTACTGTTAGTCCTTTTTCATATTTCTGTCATTTAAAGTCAGTTACTCCTTTCAGTCATGCTGCAGTATCATTCCAGTAGTGATCAGTTTTCAACAAGTGTACAGATATACCAGCAGCACTGTGATTAATAAGTGGTTGAGATGTCTCGAAGTGGATAGAGGCTTAATGAGAGGATCACAGTAATCTCTAAAGTTAGGAAGTGCTTGGACTCCTCGAGGCTCTGGTGCACTTTCAGCGATATCTAGTGGTGTACCTCTTGGTCTCAGTCAGAGTTATAATATCCTTCTGTTGATTGCTATCATGAATCACAAATTCTGCTTAATCTCTACAAAGTATGTAATTAACCCTGCACTGATTCATATCGCTCATTAAATTAACACAGATAGGACAGTGGAAATAAAGCACAGTGCCTTATTATCTCAGCTGCTTTACTACCAAAATGTTCACAACCTTTCAGACCTCTGCACCTGTATGGATCTTTACATATCTTCATTTTAAAGTTCAACCAGTGTAATAGTATGACGCTGCCTGTAACAGTTATTAATGAAGCCGTTCAGTCTAAATCTAAAAATTTCACATTGAACAGTAAAGTAGCAAGTCATTTTGGATACTTGCTGGTTGTTACATTGTACAGACTTGCACATTTTAATCCTAATGCAAAAAATAATTTAAGCTATTTTCGCCTCTGGAGGAAGTTTAGTGACCCACTGTTGTAAATGTGCAGCAAAGTGGAAGAGAGAGCCAAACTTGATTAGCATAGAAATGACAAATGAAAGGCAGGATGGGTTGGAATGAGGACAATTGTGACTGCTGCTAACGATTATTGGTATAACTGAACAAAACAATTTGGGGCGACAGAACTGTGATACCCTAAATGCTGGGTATCGTGCATTATCGTGTGTGTGTGTGCGTGTGTGCGTGCGTGCGTGCGTGCGTGTACATGAGAACTTACCAATCCAAAGATGAGTCATATTGCCAAGTGTTTTTCTCTTGTCACCAAAATATATACAAATACACACACAGGGCACTAATACATACTTATACATATTAAAGCACACACACAGCTTAAAAGGTTATGCAGACTGGGTTAATCAGTTCCAGCCAATATTTACTGATCTATTCCTCATTACATTTTGAAGGTGCTGTTTCATTGACATTTGAAGTAATTTGAAATAGTTCATTTGTTCGTGTGTGTGCGTGTGCGTGTGTTATGTATGCACTGCCATGGTTTAACCTTTGAAATGACAGAGGCCACTGACCTAAGTAAAGGCAGACCTGAGATCTGTCATCAAGTGCATTAGGTTCAGTGACGCAATACTTAACAGTGCAACTGTACCAACAGTGCAGAAGAGACAGTGTGTTGCGAGGTTTATGTGTGACTGTCGTTTTTAACCCTAACTGTTCGGTACTCAGAATCAGTACTCACTGTATTTCCTCCTCTTCTCTCATTACAGCTGTCGTTTGCAGCCACGACACCAGTTCTGGCTGACAAGAAAAAGTACCCCAACTTCTTCCGCACTGTCCCCTCAGACAACGCTGTGAACCCTGCTGTGGTGAAGTTCCTCAACTTCTACAACTGGTCCCGTGTGGGGACACTAACACAGGACGTTCAGAGATTCTCAGAGGTCAGTTTATTTTGGTCCCTCTTTGAAGAGACATCATTTTAAAACGAACTTTTTGAAAGTTGACAAAGAAACCTTGGGTGCTAGAGTTAGACAACAAAGTTGAAAAGTGAACATATTCATATCAATAAAACTGTCACTGTGAGTGGTGGTAGGACTGATAATTGTTTCATTGCATAATCTTTTTCTGTTGCATATAAATTATGCTATTACTGCTGATTAACCAACAATACACCTAAACCAAATGTATAATTTGTACTAATTTGGTCAAACAGATTCATCAATCATTGCAAAGGCAACCGTGATAATTGCACATAATGCTTGATCTGAATTTAACCTTGAAATTGAATAAATTGATTGTGCATTTCGTTACACCTCTGCCTCACGGTAACAGCAGCCTGAATTACAGGGGGTAAAAGTGCATAGTCTCTTTTATCTAAATCCTTCTTTATTGCACAAAAATGCATGTATAAAACTTTCACGAGTCAAGACAGTAAACCAGATGCATAAAAATAAAGCTGCAGCAGCGCAGTTAAAATCCCACTCTGGCCAGTGCACATGTAAATATTTAATAACACGTCTTAGTATTATCAGCTTCTAACACACAGACCTGTTATTGACCCATGTCCAGAGTATATTTATAGCTAAGTGTACTTTTATGCAGGAGATTTTTTTTTCTTATGTTAATCTGGTTTTATTCAATCCAGTCTCGTCTCCCTTATACCCTCTAGCTTTATGAAAAAAAACTTTTCGTCGTGAAGGTGAAGGTTAAAGTCTCGCTATCATAAAACACTGAATATTCTATATATTCTCAGTCAGGGAGATTTTTATCTTGTCAAGCGGAGATAAGCAGACAGAGCAGCAACAGAACAAAACAGTGATTTGTTCAGCATTTCTTTTCAATTATAATTTAGATGATGCCAAAAAGATTTGAGTGTGTGGCAATCAATTTAATTTAAGCTATTCTCCAGTGGTCGATCACTTTCCACCAATGTGATATTCCATGTTGCATTCTGAGGGAATGATAAAACTGGAGTTTAATTTGTCTATTTACAAATAATGAAAAGATAATTTGCTGCTTCCAAAGAAACTGTTGCTATTTGCTCATGTACCTGATAAAACAGATTAGAGCAGATTTTAGTGTCAATCTTTTGTAACAGATATTAAGATTTTTTTATTTCTTGACGGAATTCCAGATGGTATGTAGTTATAGTAATGTGTGGCCCTCTCATTTGATAACACCACTCAGCTTACTGTACATTGTTGGGTGAAGCCATTTTTGCATCGATGATGAACATTATCTGTGTTAACTCATGACACTGTCTGCTCTAAAATTCATCTCAAAGCTTGAGGACTTTGAAAGTTTTCATAAGTTGGATTTCAGCTCAGAAACGGGAGGGGTGCATTTGCATACTTAATGAAAATGTCTGTTCTGTTAATATAAGCATCTTACAGCTTTTTTCTGCAAAGAAAAAGGTGTTAAAATTGATGAAAATTGATTGAGATGCCCACAAGTGAGTCAAACATATTTCTTTCTATAATAGGATTGAACAAAAACAAAACATAAAAATGCCTTTGAATAACAAATGAAACTCATGGCACAAACATAATGTCACGTCAGATGTATTAAAGGCATACATTTGAGAATCATATTGTGAGCTCTTGCCTTGGGGCCCTGGTTGAAAACAATCTGCTCAGCAGCTCGGGATTGGAAGTGGAGGGGTGTGTAAGAAGTCTCACTGCAAATCTCAGTGAGTCTAAATCCCTTTATCTCTCCCCTCCTGAAAGCACCAAGGGGCTTAGGACGGGAGGAAGACGGACGGCCCGATTCAATCAACCTGCCACAAGATTGGCCTCTAATCCTGATTTACAAATATGCAAGCATTGCTGCCGCACTTCAGGATTCATACAATCCTCTGTCAGGTTCAGAGCACGCTTGGGTTTTTGGCTGCAACAAGTGATGAGACCAGAAGTAGTAAATGCTGTTTTAATGCCACCAAAAAGCAAAACAGTTAAATACTATGAGTCTCATGTTTACCTTCTAATAAATGTCATGGGTGTTTGAATGTTACTTAGTCCTGGCACAATTATTTTAGAACTACAACCGTTTGATAATGCAGTGTTTTTATCAGCAAATCATTGAATCAGTAGGCTGGAGTGGTCAAACCCCTATGGATCCCGTGGAGGGATCCTAAAATGACACCGAAAAATAAAGTTCAAAAAAAATAAACATGTTCACTGTACAAATTCAGCAGCTGACTGTAAGAGAGGCAGTCTCTGACCCCATCGGCTACCTTCTAACAATGAATTTTCCATTGGGGACAAAGGCCAATATTTTGGGGCTTACTGTGTAGACAGTGGATCTCTGGAACAAAAGTCTGTGTTTCCTTCGCTGCGCACCTTTTACAGTCCCACTAGTTTCTAGTATCACACATGTCGAACATTACTCCACACAAAACACAAACAGCCACATTTTTTGCAGATGTTTTAGGTCCTAACGACATTTGTCTTATCTCAATTAATAGCTATCTATGATTGAGATAGATTTAAAGGCTGATAGCCAGTGCATTTCGGTCAATGTGTTCCACCTCTTTCACTCTCCACACAGAGTGTTTACCTGCGAAGCCTGCTCAAACATGAAAGAGAAACCAGAAGAAATCTTCCCCTTATTTAATGGTGTGAAGAATATTTGCCAGTTATTTTTAGTTGGATTACATTTTAACAAGAGGCTTTTGAAAACAAATAATACCGAACAGATGGGAAAAAAATGAAGCATCTAAATAATTGATTCTGTGATCTGTTATTTATAGATTTGGTTTTAGACATCACTAACATACACAAATATACTATACTTATACAGGAAGTAGAGCACATTATGCATGTGTACACACACTCACACACACACACACACACACTTGCATCTGCATAATGAGTTTACTATTGACAGTGTTGTCATCCTCACCACCTCCTACATCTCTCTTTTGTCTCTCCCTTTCCCAGGGAGACTGTTTGCAAGGTTAATATTATGTAACGCTTGTTAAGGATTCAGTCAGTGGCATGCACACCACACACACACAAATACAATGTGGTGTCCCCTGGGACTGTAACCTGTAAGTGAAAGCCAGGTTGTCACTTCTATTTATAGGCACTTTTGAAACACATGCACGCACACACACTGGGTTGTGGTTTATTGTGGCGAGAGATGAGAATAAGTAAAGGCCAGGTATTAGTTAGCATGAAGGTGTCCACACTGCGCACACACACACACACACACACACACACACACACACACACACACACAGAGCAATCAACATTATTGAGATTGCCAGACAAACAGGACTCGCCCAGGAACAGAGCAGCCACCATCAGTCAGTCAGATGACAGACCTGACTGAGAACAGGATTAGGACTCTGTCCTCTGCCTGGAGCCCTCTGAGCTCAAGTGTTTAATTACACTATGACCACTGATTGAGCTGCAGGAGTTCCTCTCACTGACTCTTCCTCTCTTTCTACGGTGGCATGTAAGGCTGTGAGAGGAATCCAGTTGAGAGCTTGTCATCAGGCTGTGGCACAACCATTTGTCACGCTAGTTTGTCAAAGCGCATGACTGGCATTTTAATCTGAACTCTTGGGATTTGCATAGCGATTTGTATAGCGTACAGTATGAGAGACAGATGTTTGCGGGGGCTCATCGCATTGCCACATTTGTAAAAGCCAAACTGCAATAAAATGAACCTGTCGCATTCTTCTTATAACTTCTCGACTGTAAAAAATATCAGTGGACACGTAAACCTGTGATGAAAGTGTGGATACCGATGCACAAAGCTCTGACAGACAGATGGAATGATAGAAAGCACCTGCTAACACTGGTATGTGCAACACTATTAAACACACACAATATGTCACACTCGTCACTACAAAAGGAGGCTAAACACTGTGAATGTGCCTGGAAATGCTGTGTCTATTATTCTCGCAGTGTCATAACGGTGTCTTGTGAATCATCAAACGCTACTGACTCTGCGTCAGGGCACTTACTTTAGTCCACCTGCAGTTGCCTGAAGCTGTTCTGTTTTTGTTTTTTTGAAGCTTCATACTCATCCAGAAGTAGCTGCTCAGAGTAATTTTAGGTTCTTGTCTAGAAGACGTAACGATGGCTGAAACTTTCTGCGCGTGACCATCATCACCCCCATCACCCCCATCTCCAGGCAGGAAACTGGTTTAAAAAAGTCTGACATAAGACAGATCATCTTTGGGTTTTAAATTATTGTTTGGACTCTGCAGGAAATTTGAAGATGTCATCTTGGTTCTTGTTATTTTTTTTAAACGGTAATGGACAGTTTTCTCCATTTTCTGAAATGAAATGATAAGTTGAGTGATTTGATTTATAATGAAAATAACCATTAGTTACAGCCCTAAATGACAAATGTCATACACAGTCCATCAAAGTTGATAAATTTGTCTGGTGTTAGAATGAATGAAGGTTAAAGAACTGAAACATTGTTAATACATGGAGTACAAGTGATTGGCACTCTATGCTCCTGTCACAGACACAGAACCTATTTTGAAATAAAATAAAAAATTGAATCAAGTTGTGGTGAAACTGTGAAATAAAAATGGCAATACACAAATTCAGTTTGTGGTTCATGATTGGTATAATGTTTTTTGGGTGCATTTGTTTTGCGTGACAGACATTCTGCAAATAAATAATATCCTTTTGTGTAAATTTACTGATTGAACGCTGTTGCTTTGAACTGAAATAACTAATTTCATCCGTTGTGTGGGCGTGTGATTACATGTTTGTATTTGTGTGCGTGAGCGTGTGCACATGCTCAGATGTGGAGTTGGATTATTTCTCTTCTGTGTTTGCTGCTGGGGATTCCCAGGATGCCCCAGACAATGGAGGATGTTTTTGTTACGCAGAAAAGCTGCTCACTATTCCCCTCCTACTATCCCTCAATCCATCTGTCCCCCTCCCTCTCGCTCACGTTATCTGACACACTCAGTTCAGCAGAACACAGATGTGTTTGTTGTTTTTCCATCGCAGTGGAGGAAACACTAAATCAAACCAATGAAAATTCTCCAATGACAAATGCTTTTCTGCTTGCTGAATAGCTGTGTGCGTCAGAATATGTGTGTGGTTGTACATGTGTAGCATTGAGTTTGCATTGTTGTACAGCACAAATTTCTCATCTCCATTCTGTACGTTTTGTCGGTATTTTATTGTTACCTGTTATTCCATCCACCCTGCTACAATCCCTCTCTTGTACAGACTAGTTTCCTTTTAGCTTTCAGGCCTGTTAGATCAACGCTCAACACAACAGGACACTGAAGCTTGTCCAGACCACCAAACCGATTGTTTCTCAAGAGCAAAACCTGGTTGTATTGATCCACTCGGGCCTCCCTGTGTTTTCAGCTCAGCGAGCAGTACATTGGAGGGACTGTTTGTACAGGAGTGAGTGATGTACAGTGATTTAGAGCTCCCTCCAGGATAGCAGAGGAGGAGACGATAATGACAGCAGACATTTGGAGACATGAGGGAAACAAAGTTGAAGTTGTTTGGATTTTTTTTTCAGTGGCAACAAAATACTTGAAATTGTTGTTTTAACCATTGTAATGCAGTAGCAGCGGAACTGAAGGTGGTTGTGTTCTCACTCCACGGTGACCTGCTTCTATTTGTGAAGAGATACTTTCAGTAAGGTGCACTTTGTGAAGCCATGAAAGGTGGAAGCTTGTTGTGTCTTTACTGACAGAAACAAATTGGGTTTACTCATCTTGAATCTAAAGTTTCCAATAATCACTTTATTTAATCTACTTCTTTACTGTCTATTTCAATATAATTCACTTGTATTACTGTCAAAATAAGGATAAATGCAACATTTGCCAGGTTTATGAAACTCCTCCAGAAGGGGTGTTTTGTTTTGATGACTTTTCTCTATAATGTCAACCTGTCATTGTAAATAATGTGAATTCAAGCTGACTCGACATTCTCTGTCAATGAGGAAACTTTCAGGGAGAAAAGTTTAGGTAGCAGAGGAGCAGTCACTCAACTGTGTGCATTTTATTCAATTCCAAGGCAGTCACCTAAAACAATCTAGGATATATATACTACGGAACAAACGCTCTCTCACTGACAAATATAGGGCAAACATAAAGGGTCTTCATCTGTTCTATATGTGGTCTCTGCCAGCTGAGCACACATACGCTCTGATGTCTTCACATGCCTGCATATGCCAAAGCCTCAGGTGGTGGTGGGGAGGGGTTGACGGCCGCAGGGCATGGCCGGAGGACATGAGAAAAATTTGGCCAGAGAGAGAGGAGAGGAGATTTCATTGGTGAAAATCGGCGTGAAGAAACACATTTTGATTACTTCGGCTCAAGCGTAACTGATGATGTTAATAATGGCTGCATTCCATTTTGGTGGTCCTCTGCCAGGGCCCCTGTGTTGGGCATGCTGAAACGCTGGCACGTCTTTCTGGAACCACTAAACAGAGCAGAGCCATCATTAATGTTCTCAGCTCCACCTACTCTCCCTGCTTTACCATTTCAAAATGTCTGCTGCGAGAAATAACAAGCTTCTTCTAAAACAGTAGTTTAAAGGAGGGAAGCCAGAGGGATGAATCGTAATGTGTTTGTATTTGTGAGGGGGGGAGGCTGTGTATCATAAACCACCATCACAGCGGGAGACCTGCTGTGTTCTCGCTATTCTTTGATCCCATTACCCACCATTCGTCTGAATCAATACATCAAGGCAGACGTATAGCTGCTGCACACACATTTACTGGATGTCTATGTTTGTCAAGCTTCAGGTAGTTGGCATCATGTAAAGAAAACATTTGTGCTGTCTTGTATCATTGCAAGAAAAAATCTGGAAATGCACATCACTGTTTCAGTTGCACACAGAATGAGTTTGAATCAGTCAGATCAGACCTGCATCTTCACTGCTTCTTTACACATGCTGCAATTTCTGCGCAGTCTATACAAATATACAATCTGAAAACTGAAAGTGTCAATATGTTTGGCAATCCATCCTAAAAAAACAAACAATAACTGATATTGCTTTATCTAATAAATCCAGAAGTCTCTTTCTGTCTGTATGTGGCGCAGATATCTCTTGAACCGTTCATCTTATCAGCTTCACACTTGGCATGTGTACTGTCGAGGGCTCTGGGAGTGCAGTGTCATATTGTGAACAGAACCCAGAATATTGAACATATTCTGGGTTCCGTTCACAATAAAATCTTAATGAACAGGTGCTCAGTGCTCTGTAGCAGCAGCGGCTGGGACTCATCAAAGTAAGTGATGTTGTCTATCAAGACAACGCGTTAAGAGCAGAAAAACGTTTCCTCCAATACTCAGTTTCTACCTGATTTGTCTAAAGAGGTTCTATAGATACATGTCTCTAATGGAGGTTAATAATCCACCAATTCCACCCTGTGATGCTCCACTCTGAAGGAATTGTCCAGTTGTAGTTGATGACAAGGTTTTGGTCCCAGACCCAGATTCCCACCAACTGTTATAACTTTTAACCCTGAGGACCACCTTAAATCACCAACGCTGAAAACAGCTCAGTTGGGGCAAAGATTTAAAGAAGAATGAAGCTAAATCATCAAGAGTGTGTATTAGTTCGACAAGAAAGAGGAGTGTGCGGTCATAGTTCTGCAAAGAAATATGAATGGGTTCGGATGATAAATGGAAAGAGCAGAGCACTGAACACCTCACATTGTTAATCATAGCCCATGCTCATGTGTTCCCTCTCTCTTCCTCTCTTCTCCGCTTCTCTCAGGTGAGGAACGACCTGACTAATGAGCTGGAGAAGGCAGACATTCAGATCGCAGATACAGAGAGTTTCTCCAACGACCCCTGTGTCAATGTCAAGAAGCTCAAGGTAAGTGATCCAGCTCGGGCACTTTGCAATTCTATCGGACTAAATGGGGAAAAAAATAGAATCATCGAAGGTCAGTCTTGTTCAGATAATACTCATTAAATGACTAAGGCCCCATTGATTTTAGGCATAATTTATTTTTATATTGTCGATGACACTCAAGAAAATGCCGCAGGATGAATAATTTATCCAAGTATTGTCACTTACTTTGACTAAGTAAGGCAGGGAAATTCTCAATGAGACCAGTGGAGCCCTAATGAGGACACTGTAATGGCTGGGGGGGAGGTCTGCACAGTGACCTCTAATGACCTGCTCTGACTAATGGAGGTTTGATGGGCATTTAAGCATATGAATTCACATACACGCAATGCAAACTGGATTTCTTGTTTCCCCCTTTCCTTTCCTCTTCCCTCATATGAGATGAGACACATTAGAATAAGACCATTATTTGGCCGATACCAAGACATCAGACTTCCTTCAGCCTTTAACCTTAGAGGGACTTTGCTAAGATAAAGAAACAAATGCATGAATTACAGATGTAAAAGCTTTCAAGTCAAATGTAATGGCTGAATTAACCAAACAAGGCATTCAGAGATGCAGATTTTTATATAAAGTGAACGTTTACATGGACACCAATATTTCAAATATAAACCTTATTCTTATTATTTGGTTTATATGAGTTGCTAATAGAATATACTATTCATAGCTTGAAATAGTTTCATGTACGATGTTACCTTATACCATTTTAGGTTTTCTTACTTATTTTGCAAAAACTCCTTTTTACTTTCCCCTCTTGTTTACACCCATACTCCGCTTCTCACTGTCCGCTGGGATTGGCTCCAGCTCCCTCGCTACCCTCAAAGGATAAGTGTTATATATAATGGATGGATCTTTACACCCAAGGCATGTGTCGTCAAGCAGCTTTAAACTGCCGTGTCTTGATGGCACAAAATGCTGTGAAAACTTAGATAGGATGTTAGAATTTGATTTGTACAGGTCTACATGATATGACATAAGGCTGGAATAAATTCTTACTTATTCCAAATATGACCTTATTCGGGTTAATGTAATCACAAAATGCTGTTAACATGACTGTCTAATTTAGACTAATGTTTGGATCGGGTTAAAATTGTAATGTTGGTGTACATGTAAACGTGGTCCCTGTCTCCGTGCTACAGTTAGTAGAAGGAATGACTGTGTAATGATGAAGTTGGCATACATGTCGCACTGAGAGAAAAGTGGCTGGAAGAGAAGAGAATGGTGAAGGCTAAATAAGAGGTCTGGTTTTGCGATTGCAAGATGTGACTTATGCAACAGAGAGATGAGGAGAACAGCGAAGGAACAGGAAGATAATCTGTTTCTCCTGAAATATATGTAGAACCCTGCACGTTGAGGGCTGACATTTTAAGCTGACACCATCCCTCCTTGATCAACTCTAAATATGCAAATCACAGAAGCTCAGAAGCTTATCAGAGCGTTTGTATTGGCTGGGGGTGGGAGGGGGGCGCTGTGACACCCATATGGTCCGTTTCTCGCTCATCCAACAACAGCAGTTGGCTGTCTCCCAAAATGTTACAAAATATGATGAGGTAGAGGGTGACACAGATTTTGGCTTTTTTAGTACACTATTGTGTGTTTGATTCTGTATGTGTGAGCGTGTGTGGTGGGATGGGGGGGCTATTGCGTCACCGCGTGATCCACAAATAGAGCCCTCACTCGCTTCCGTGATATTCCAGCTTCCACAGACACACAGCGCTCCTGCAGGGCGTCGAAGCAGCCCTCTGCATTTCTCTTTCTGCTTTTTCATCATCATCATCTCTTGTTTCACTGGACAAGATAATAAAATATCAGAGATCTAAAGAGAAGAGGCCTGCATTCCTTTCCATTTACACACATACTAATTTTAGTACTCAGTCAAAATTCAGTCTGTTTCAGTTGTACATAAAATAACAACGCGAGCAGGCTTTTTTTTTTGAGACTGACGGACAGTTTAGGAACCACATGGGAAAAAATAAATAAATAAAAACTCTAAATCAAGACCAGAACACTTTATTATTTATCAGAACTTAATTATTGATTATACATTCAGGACGTTTGCTTCCAGATATAATGTAGCAGGAGATGGTCCATTTCTCTTTCGACATGCTGTGCCTCACACACAGCACAGGCCCCATCATGCATGTAGTACTGTCAGGTCAACTCTAAAACATATGGCAAATTAAAAAACTGACTTTGTTTCCCTCATTTAGCTACACAATAAAAAACAGCTTTGTATTTATGATTGCATCTTGTCCTTTGTTTCTGAATGTATTTGTGGTGTTATAATTGTATTTGTATAAATTTACACAGAAGCCATTGGATTCATAGTTCAACCTTTGATTGAAAAATATATTTTTCCTCTGCATATCAATGCAAAGTGTTACGCAGAGCACCTACAGTTTATCCACAACATCTTTTAAACGCTACAAAAGGTCCTCTCTATTTTGACCAGGATAATACAAGAAGAAGGGCAGTCAGAGAGCGCACCTCCGCCAAGGCTAACGCCCTATCTCGTCACATCAAAGCAGTGTTTCCTATTAATTAACTAGACTGATCTGGCCCACTATCTTCTTATGTGTCCTGCCACAGTTTCATAATGAACCCAACATAATTTTACACTTCTCATATTAACATAAGAGATTTTTAACTGTCTTTTCCTCAGTTGCAGTGCTATTTGCAACACGCTCTTTTTTGTGCTCGCCCTATTTCCCATAAAGTTGTTTCCATCAACGCAGACAGTCAGGCATCATAGTTTAAGCTGTAGTAGTGCACGTACCTTCAAGTGGCATCAATGCATGTTTTCTCTCTTGCGAGAACTTTTGCAACCCTGCTACCACCATTAATTAAACAAATTTTCCTGACACATCTCTGCTTGTCTAAATGCCTAGTTTCAAGTTGCACCAAGAGTCCGATACGCAAGATGAACACCCAGACCCTCTAACACCCAACTAAGCCCCAATTCAGACCAAATTCTAGGTCTGAGATGCCCAACACTTTTCAATTTGTTTTGGAGTTACTCTACGTTAACGTGAGTTGGGTCTCAAGTTCAGGAATGCTTGAATGTTTTGTTGGACACTGACCTTATTTTATTGACTTTTATTTTGAAAGCAGCAGCATGTTAATTCTGTTTCAGATATCAATGCCAGATTTGTAGTCATAATAGTGTGTGTGACATTTATTGCTAGCCCAGGATCAATTAGCGCACACAAACACATAACCTGCGAGCTCACTTGATGCACAGTAATCATCACAAACAGATGTGAGGGGGGTTTAGTGGGTGGAAGTAATATATCGCCCAGTCGACCAATCACATCTCCCATAAGCTCATAAAAGACAATCATTAGTACAGTGTTTGTGTGTGTGATTGTGTGTTCTAATAAGGGCTTATGAGGTTTAATATTATCAAAACAATTATCACATTTTAACGATGATAAAGTTACAAACAATTCTAACACGGATGAGAAAAAGTCAAGACTTCCTTTATCAAAACCTTCCTTTAGATTAATTACAATCATATAAAAGCTTGAGCAACAAAGGTAATTTTGGGCCCTGAGATGTCCAAGTCTGTCGACAATGTGCAAACACTACACCCATGCCCCTGCACACAACTACACAGTCTTTTTATGTTATTGCTCGGCAGGCCAGAATTTATACAGAGGCTATGGTCCCTGGCTATAACTGGAGTCATTTGGGTTAAGTGCCTCTCCCCCAGGGAAGAGCAGGGTTATTGAGTTGCCACTGGCGCGCATGCATGCGCACACACACACACACACACACACACACACACACACAAAAAGAAAACACAAGTATAGCCCACCAAAGTTCAGTTACCTGCCCCTCTTGCTTATCTACACACATACACATTGTAACGCTGCAACAGCAGTGGGAAAACGTGGCATTGGCTTCATACAAAAGACCCCTTGAATGTCCCAGCATGCTCTGTGGCTATTTTGACTAAGCTGCTTGGCTTTCAATGAGCATTCATCATTGTGTCAATGTGTATGTGTGTTTCCATAAGCAGGAGCATATAGACAGGAGATGGTTTGTGATGAAAGTCACCTTAGAGCTGCTGAAGACTGTCCATCTATCTATCAATCTGTCCATCCATCATCCATCTATCTTTCCATCCATCATCCATTCATCCATCTATTCATCCATCAATCCTTTTAAGTTGTAATTGTTTGCAATCATCTTCTGTTGTGAATACATTTTGTGTGTTTTGTGTTTCTACTATACATATGCATTTACACAATGAATGAAAGACTGTCGGCCCCAGAGACTGATCTTTTATCTCCACGGCAGTGAAACATGCTGCTCCTCTATCCGGGCAAACTGAATTATTTACAGAGTCAATTACAAGGCCATGTGCTCTGAATCCCCATGTAAATTTCTGCTCTCCAGTCTGGTGGGCCAGGAACGCAATTCTGCCCGCTGACACCAATGTCTCTTTTGTAATGGATCAACTCTTAGCGACTTGATACAGCCTTGGTCTCTCAGCCACTAAACAGCATACATGTCCCTTTATATGTCCATTTGTCATTAAAGTGTGATGTCAGCAACACAAACATGGAAACTCATCCCGGGGCAGATACATTTATTTGATTTTTTTCAAATGACTGTATTGACTGAAGTGCAGTTCCCTGATAAAGAACAGAAGACTTTCATTAACAGAAATGTATAGCATTTATTGCATCATTACTGTAGAGGTACTTTAGGGGTTTTCTGTGTACAAGTGTGTTTTTATAAAAACTGTGCACTGACACCTTATTCTTTGTTATTTCAGGACAATGATGTGAGAATCATCATTGGCCAGTTTGACGAGAGCTTGGCCGCTAAAGTCTTCTGCTGTGTAAGTCCTCTGTCTACAATCATTATAATTAAAGGCGTTATATGGTACCAACTTTTCCAATCCTGTCTATTAGTGTCATGCCTCTTCATAATGCTTTCTCTGGACTCTGTCAGGAATGACAATTGGTGCTTTGCTGCTGTGAACACAACATTGGAACATAATGTGATTGCTGTTAATATGTAATAGTTGTGTGTTTTAAAAAAACTAACAAACAATAAACATGATTCCTAAGCACCTATCAAAACACTCTTACAATCTTCTCTACAAGTTAAAATTAAACAATTGAAGGCAAACAATAGGAAACAAAAGCACCTTTGAAATATCACCCAGCATTGGAGCACAAATACAAAAATACAAATTATTTTAATTAACCAAAATTAAATCAAAAATATATAAAATGATTCAAATAGTTCAGAACTATCCTAAAGTAAATAAATAAAAATAAAGAGGTGATATCAGACCCCATGTCCAGAGAAAGGATTGTGCCAGCCGGATCTCTTCAACCTTCAGGCTGACAGAAACCATCAGGAAAGATTAATTTGAATCTATTACATTGCTTCAACTTCCCTTTCCTCTACATCCCCTCTACAGGCATATAACTTGAACATGTTCGGCAGTAAATACCAGTGGATTATCCCCGGCTGGTACCAGGGCAACTGGTGGGAGCAGGCCAACAGCACCAACTGCACCACCAAGAAGCTGCTCACAGCCATGGAGGGATACATCAGCGTGGACTTTGAGCCTCTCAGCGCTCGGCAAATCAAGGGCATCTCGGACAGGGTGAGTAATATCACCCACTGTAATTTAATGTGAACATTTCATTCAAAGGAAGGAACATCTCACATATACTGTGGTATTTATACTATGAATCTTATTCATGGTACACAATCACAGCCTGAGGTGAATAAACGTGTGTGAAACTCTGTTTCTGAAGATGTTAATTTCCACACTTATCTCGGTTTTTTGCTGTCATAGGAAGTTTCTGTGCTTTCTTGGCTAAAAGACATCTCAGTTGCCTGTTTCTGAACCAGAGATTTCAAATCAAAGTCAATCATAGGGTTTGTTTTTACACTGCACTACAAGTAAAGGTGCATTGATCCCAATAACAGCCTTATTTCCAGTTACAGAAATGGTTTCTCAAATTGTGTGGAAAGTAATTCCTTCCCTTCAGCCAAGTTACCCTGATTTGACATTAATGTATTCCTCTAGAAAAAGAACATGTAGTTCGGAGGTGCACATTTTCTCGACTTGATTCTCTCTCTTTTATCTTTCTTGCAGACCCCTAAGGAGTACGAGAGGGAGTACAGCCGAGAGCTGCAGCAGAAAGGTGTGGAGGCCAGTAAGTTTCACGGCTTCGCCTACGATGGGATCTGGGTCATTGCAAGAACCTTCACTCGAGTGATGGAGCTACTTCGGATAAAACAGCGGCAGAACACCTACCACAACTTCACTGTTGATGACCGCGAAGTGGGAAAGATGGTGCTGGACGTCATGAACGAGACCAACTTCTACGGTGTTACGGTAAGATACAAAAAACAAACAGCCATAATATTTTAACCATCCAAAGTAGACCTACCGGAAGCTTTGAGACTGTGACAATGTGATATGCTCCTGTAGAAGCCATAAGTCTGTGATATCAACTGTGTTTTTTTTAAAGGGTGCGACACTACCCACAGTCCTCAGATGTAGTGGCAATGTCTCTAAATAGGGGGCGGTCACTGTTACACAAATTTGCCACTCTTGTGTTAATGCATATAAGTCTTTGGTGAAGTGTTTGCTGTGATTAGATGGACTGGGTAAATGTCAGATGAAGGAATTAAATATTACTCCTAAAGGGTGGAAGCATGGTTTCAGAGCAGAGGGGGGGGGGTCTCAGATGTCCTGGTCTCTGTAAAGGCCACTCCATTTTTAGAGGCTCCCAGCGACTGCCAGTAAGCATGCAGGGCCCCATAGAGGAACAACATTACCTATATTATGCCAATAATGTTTTTGTGTTTGCAAATAAATTGACCAAACAATGCAACTGAGGATAAAAAAAATGGCGATATTCAAAATTACAGTGAAGCTGTCAAATGATTTTGGCTCATATTTTGCTTAATCAGTCAATTTTGAGAAAATAAAGTCACAGTGCTTCACAACAGAGATACAGAATGTCCTACTGTATAGTAGGTGTCAGCAGAATGAGAGAAAAAAAGAGCAAATAGCCTTGATGAAAATCAGCACAGGCTACTGACTTGAACGATTGTGAGACCCTTTGGGAGGCTAATGCCCCTGGTAGTATACTGTGTGTGTGTTGCAGTTCTATACCAAATCCTCCGGGTCCTCATTCCTCAGCCCCTCTATTCTCACTTGCCTCAGCACAGACCCACTCAGGGATGCTGATCAGCACCAGGCTGACATTGAGACTTTCCACAGAAATTCAGGCGAAGCAAAACAGTGCAGGAATATTGATGACCGGTTTACTATTAAGGGCACACAAAAGATAATAAAGTCATCCTGGGCTATTTAAAGCATCTTGAAGAGAAAAGCATTATTAACTCCCTCCTTTCATATATGTATTTACTTATATTGTATCTACATATGCAGCCATCAAGACTCAAATCCTTTAGTAAGAATACGTAGTGATACCTCTCTTATTGATGAAAAACTAATGATTTGCTGTAGTCATCAGATGCAGTGATCATTATGAGGTAGGGTCCCTTTTAATGTGAATGTAGCAAGAAAATTTGAAGTTTTAGAGAACTAAAGTACTTAAGTGAGATGGTGTTACATTGGGACTAGTATAGTTGGTTACTTTGATATCAAGGAGCCATCATTGAAGTCCAAATTTATGAGTAAAGTGCATGAATGACGAACTAGTCATGAAAATTAAGAAAATATCAACCACATGTTTATTGATTGAAAGTGATTTAGTTTCATTTATTCAAACACTTTAGTCCCATTTAGAAACAGGTAAAAATCTTGATTCCAACAATTCCACACGCAAAGAAAATACATACTTTTTTCTGTTGTAATATCCTCGTAAGAGCTTCAGCTTTCTGTAAGTGAATATTTGCCTAAAAGACGACTTGTCATCAATTAAGAACCAAAGTATTTAAAAGTAAATACCAACTCAAATTGGTTTATAACAACATTTTCCCTCTAAGACGTATTCTGCCAAAAAATGTTTGATATGAAATAAACATGGTTACAGGTCATGTGGAAATCTTCAGAATAGTCAATCTGCACACAGGGAAAGAAAATAAAGAAGATTGTTTAACCAGCTAAATCGATTTTTCTATTCTGAACCACAATCAGAAGAATTAAATTATCTGAGCAATAAATATTGTGTATGTGGTAAACAAACATTTAGTTTGAAGACAACAACATAGCAGTATAATTAAATGCATCTTTGTACCAAGTGATTTGACATCTGTCTTCTATTATAGCTGTTCTTTTAAGGGATTACATGAAATGAGATCAAACGCGTTCCCTTATGCAGCACACACTAAGCACATAGAAACTTCCGCCCACACATGAAAAACAAAGACATAGGAAGACAATTTCCCTTCCACGCTGCACGTCTTTTATGCTATTTTTGAAGTCAGCTCTCTAAAGCAGCTATTACACAGTTCGCTTGGTTTCCTTGTGAACTGCAATAACTTCGGCTGGGCTTCCAGTAAAATTAATCCCTGTTCAAGCACCAGGGAAACCACAAATTCTGGCTGTTTATCCACCGTTTGAATGTTTTGTGTACATGTGTGCCTGATCATGTGGGATCGCGCCAATTCTGTTCTGTGCTGATCTGAGTCCTGCTGCTGAATCAGTGGTGGAGGCAGCTGGAGCAGCAGGAGAGTGATCACAGAGGGCTCCACAGTATTGATCCCTTTCAGGGGCTATGCAGAAGGCTGACATTAGCTTGGGAGGGACTCAGAGAGTGCAGATAGCTGCTAAAACCACAGGACGATGTACGCTGGAATTCAGCAGGGAGGGCTGGATGGGAAAACACACAACAGGGTTGTGATGGGGGATGATAAGTGTGTGAGTTTGGGTTTATTTTGCTGTTTGCTGTTTTATCTGTGGTCAGCGGTCACTGTGTTTGTATCAGTATCATTCTGGGTAATGGTGAGTAGCACAGCCTTGGGCTTGACAGTCACCTTAAACAGACCCACTGAGGCGAGACGCAGGGGGGAGTTGTGTACATCCATTTTTTTTTCTCTGGTAATGTGTATGTGTTGTGCATGTGCACGTGTGTGTACATTCACATCCACTGCGTTCCTATCTCAAACCCTGAATGCCCAGAGGATGTAACACCTGCAGTCCACAGAGCGACATCTCATTTGACCCCAGCACCCTTGTCACTGACAGTATTCTCACCTCCACAGACAAAGTGATACCTGGCCGCCTTCCCCATCTCACCTCAGAAAGATTCAGTCTCACACACACGTACGTGTGTACACTCAGCGATTGCTCCATCAGCCAGCACTGAAACACAGGTCTGAACACCCTTTAAATAGAAAAGGGACACCATTCTGCGTCAGCACACTCCGGTGAGGCTGCAGAAGAGCGTGACACATCCTTTGCAGTAATTTACTTCACTTTTGGTCAACAGAGGTTAATTTAATCTTTGTACCACCGACATTTATTTCCAATTAAGAATGTCAGAGTCGCTGCCTCTGCATTTGTTTGATCTGCTTGGCATGTTCTCCGTACTGTGTTTACACTCGAGAGAGCAAATTGGGGCTGTCAAAATAACTACACACCATTTCAATAAGGTTTGCGATTGCTCCCCTTCTGCTGATGTAAAGGGTAATGATGGTGGCGATGCTAATGCACAGTGAGAGTGCGATGGTGCAGCTGGTCTCGAAACCTGGATACAGACGCTCACACTCAGTTACAGGTTCAAGTCAAGTTCCCTTACTTTCAACCCACATTTTCTTTGACCCTGTTCACACACCACCTTTAACTGAACATAATACTTAAAGAGCTGAACCGGGGTGCACTGCATTGTTGCTTACTTACACTTAAGGCCTAATTGCATAGTATATTGCAGAAGCAGTGTGTGAGGAAAGGAATTTATTAGTGTTCAGACTGACACTGTGGTGTGCTGAGGCAGCAGAGGACTCGTGTGTCTCACATGGGTAACAGGGGGAAGCTCTGTGCATACATACATCATCTGGGACCCATGCATGCACATAGGAATAATATGACAACATCTTAAGTGCATACACATAGACACACATGCATAAACACTTCAAAGATGCCACACAAAGACTGGGATTCAAACAGAGGGGTGGGATCCTGCTCTGCTACTTCAAAGCTTGCCATCTTTTTGAGGCATATCTGGCTCACCAGCTTCCTTCCCTGTATTTCCCCATTAGCTCTCTTTTAATCATGCAATGCAAATGAACTGCTTTCTATCCATCTATTCATCCATCTATCTATCTGTCTCTCTATCTTTTCTATCTGTCCGTCAGTCTGTCTGTCTGTGTTCATATGTGTATATGCATGCATGTGTGTATACTGTGTGTGTGTATCTATATGTATCTATATCTACGTCTTTTCAAAATAAAGTTTTTTTTAACTTTTGAACATAAGTTTGAAAAGAACTTCATTTGTGTTTGGACTATTGAACTATTTTTCTTAACTTTGTTTCTATTTTCAGTGTATCTACATACATACAGTATCTATCCATTTGTCTAACCTTCTGTCTCTCAATACAGCGCTTAAATGATCCAGACTTTCAGACTGATCCAGCCAGTAATAAAAATTAGTTAAATGTGTAATTAATAAGCTCTGTATGCAGATGATGGGCTGAATTAATTGAACAGTCTTGGCAGAAAAAAAGGGAGAGAGGGCAGTAAGAGTTACATGGAGAAGGAAAATAGAACTAGAGAGAGAGAAACAATGGGGCTACGTGGTGGAAGATAAGGCGATAGAAGCCAACATTGATTTGACTATGGCAATGCGATATTGCCAAAAAGTTGAATTGCTTTTTTTACTCCCTAGTCTGCGTTTGCCGGCGTTGACATTTCTTATCTTGTCGCTATGGAGTGTAAATAAGACTTCGCTTAGTTTTTTTTCTTTCCCATAATTTATGTTTATGTTTGACCGCTGAACACACCCTTTTGGAGAGTAATCAATATCTAGGACTAAGATGTTGAGTAAAATCACTGACTGCTACATGTTTTTCTTAGCCAAATGTGAGTTGCACTTAAAGAATTGCTTCTTAAGCGCTGCCTGCGTCCAGATTGTTCTGATGCTAAGTAAGCAAACACAGTTAAATCAGACAGCTTTGCTGACCTGAAGTTGTTCCAAAGATATTAGCAAATGAATTGGCTGAAAGATAAATTTGTTTACCTCTATAAATAGATCAATTTTGGACACTTCTAATCAAATGAGATGCAGTGTGCAGGAGCAGAGACTCTGCTCTTTGCTTGCCAATCCTCCGGTATCAGGAAAGCACTGTGCATAAAATTAATTGGGCCAAGCTCCTGCTTGAATCTAATCATATCCACCTTACATCTTATGCTGCATCATCTTTAGAAGAATTATAAAAGAGTTATAAAAATGTTTTTATAACTTGTTTCCTTCTTTTCAGGGTCAAGTCATGTTTCGAAATGGAGAAAGGATGGGCACAATAAAGTTCAACCAGTTTCAAGGTATGTGGGACACTGCTGCTATACTTAAATTAACCACTTTTCTTTTCAGCGTTTGTATGAGAGCTTGCATGTTCTCCCAGTGTCTGTGTGAGTTTTCTCTGAATTATCTGGCTTCCTCACACAGTCCAAAGACATGAGGATTGGGGTGAGGCTATTTGGAACCTCTAAATTCCCTGTAGGTGTGAATGGAAACGGATTGGCTCTGTGATAAACTGCCGACCGGTCCTGCACACAGCCTCCAGCCCAAAATTAGCTGGTGACCCTCAAAGGATAAGCTGTATAGATAATTGGTGAATGTGTGCGTGAGGCCTCCTGGTTACAACGTTTGTAAACCTTAACCTTTGCAGCTATTTTGAATGAGAAACATTGTTTCAAACTTTGTTTTGCTGTATCGATTTATTTTGTGCTCACTTCACTCATCCTGTCTTACTCCTCGCCATCTGCACTTTTTCTTGTTCTGACTACTGAGCTGAGTTAGGATTGTTGCCAAAAGCTGTTGGATTCCAACCACTGACGTCTGTGTTCAATAAAACCTACAGTTGTTTCAGAAATTGTGGAGGATTACGCGCAGACCTTTTGGGAAGCTAATTCCCAAAAGTTTCTCACGTCAGAAGGCTGCCATTGTTGATATGGTACCAATAATGTATCCCGTCCGGGAGGCTTTAAATAAAGCTTTTAGTACATTCATACTCACAGGAAAGGGGATGCTGAAAGATTTCATCCTTTTTAAGTCAAATGCTTTGTATGCACGTTCCTTTTTAATTTTTTCTGGAGTGGATTTGCACAAATGTTTTTTTGTCATGACTCTTTTAGACTATTTGAGCATTTTTACCTCAGTGAGAAAACTACACAGGCCTTGCTGTATATGGGACTGCATGTTCAATTTATGTCTCCATAGGCATTGGTGCAGGTCAGGTGAATCTTACCCGGTCCATGGTATATTCATAGATGGTGAATTTGTAAAACGCTCAGTAGTCTCTGTCCTCATAGCATCGTCCTAAGGTTGTTTTTGAGCCAGCAGGGCCTGCTGAGTGACAGAATAGCCCAGAGATTGCATCTCAATGCAGGGGATTCCCAGCTCCCATACTCCACAGACTATATGTAGCACACTGCATGGTGCTGCTCAGTCCTGTCTGCCTAACCTTCTTATCTTCCCCCACTGCAGAGGGGCTTGATCCCCTCTGGCTGCTTACATCACTCTCCGTGTGTGTGTGTGTGTGTGTGTGTGTGTGTGTGTGTGTGTGTGCGTGTGCGTGTGCGTGCTCATTCACATGCTAATGTGTCTGTCTACCTCTGCTGGTGACTATACTCTACTAATGATATTACATCTCGGGCTCCGTGGGTTTGACAGAATGAGACTACACATGATTTATAGCAATGTTACTGTTGTTTTATGTTAGGAAATGTAATATTACAAATAAGTGTGTAGTTAGTTAAGTAAGTGCAGTGTTTGTCATGATGTCTGTGGAAAAATTTACTTGTATCAAAAACTAACAATCAGTGTAGAGGCTTGTGACTGAGACAGAAGCTGTGTCCTAGTTGTGTATAACAATGAAACTGTGCACAGAACCTTAAACCCTTCATTAAAGTTAGAGTAAAAAAGATCAGTGTTCCGCACTGAAAGGGAATAATAGAAAATGTTCATGCACAGCCATTAATTAATTTGAATAAAATGACACAATCATTTCAATCTCAAGAAAAAGCTAAATTATTAGATCTAACCACAACCCACAATTTATGTTATTGTTTTGCAGCTGTGCAGTAGCGCCTCTCTTCCCTAGTGCATTGTGGGGCATGAATACACCAACGGGAGAATATCCTTTATATCATTTTTGGTACATGTACTGATTTTCTGGTTCCTTAGTTTTAACAGCAGGTGTTATGGAAGTGGGACACAGTTAAAGCGAGACAGATTAAGGAGCTTTTTATAATATATTTGGTGTCCAGCCAACACAGGAGAAGTTTCACATCAGGTCCTCAGGTGACCTGCACTGTAAGAACTACAATGACATTAGAGCACATGCCTCCACCAATCTCACAGTTAAAGGCTGAGAAAAAAAAAATTCTGGATCCTAATGGCTGCCTCCCTGACCCCCCCACATCCTTCCACCAAGTTTGTAATCTTGCTTACAAACAATCCAACAAATAAGTGTACAGGCATGAAAACATAACTTCCTTGGTGGAGGTAGCAAACCAAATAGCAGGAAGATCACTAACATGTGGAGCTGTCTGCATTAAAACATAGAAATATAGAATACATCCCTATTAATTCATTCTAACTCACTAGTGTCCCCTTCTTTCTCATTGCCAGTCTTTCTTTTCACCCAGAAATTGTTGCTCACCATCTCCAACAATCCTCCCAGCTGTATCTGTCACCATCTAACTCCTTCATATCTCATCCATCTCTACTGAACCTCCGCCTCCTCTTCCTCACTTTGTGCATTCTTCACCATTTTGACACACCAAGAGTCTCAGCTGGGTGCAGAGGAGTGGAGGGACAGCCCCAGCTTGAATATTTCAAAAGGCAGTGATACTCAGCGTGACCCTATCATCCATCCTCCGCCTCTGATCCATCATTTTACCCTGTCAGACGTTCAGGGACCTCAATGGCTCCCACTGTCTCTCACAGGGATAAGAGATAGCTCACTAACAGAGGTCTTGATTGCCGTTGCAGTCACTCTGAGTACAGATTTTAAATCAATGCACTACCAGGCATGGAAGATAAGGAAATCATATAAACTGTCTATCAGCAAGGTCACTAGATTTGTGTGGGTCAAAGGTAGATTGTTGAGATATATGATAGGATTTACTCACTACAACACCCCTGGAGTGAGAATGAATATTCTGCTTTTCTGTCATCTTATGCAGGAATTTGAAATAACAACATTCTTTTCACAATGTTTTCAACTAAAATAGCTCTGGAGAATATAATTGACATTCACCGATGTTTTTAAAGGAGCAGCAATGATAAAAAGCACTATGTAAGAGGTTTGCTGTGAGAGATTTGTTGCAATCACCACTTAAAATATACAATTTGATGAGATCGTGAAGCGGCGTGGCATCACGGGAGTTGTCGCCACCTCTGTTTCTTGTCCCTTAATCTTTCAATGTCGCTTGGTGTGTTTGCACTTTACTCAGAGAGACTTTCTGCGACAGAATGTGCAGCAATGAATAATCCTGGTTCCCTAACTGGAGAGCTGTGTGTTTTTACCTTATCATACGTTGTTTGCCCCGGAAGTTATAGTAGAGACGGGCAAAACCTAGAGTAAAGCAAGTATGACGCATTTAAAAGACAACCAAAAAGAAACGTCCTCTCACCTTGAATCAAATTGCGTCTTTCTTTGAGTTTAATTCTTTTTTTAAACATTTTGAATAATTTAAGTAAACAAGCCAACAAAATATATTTACATTTTGAAGAATTGTTACTTATTCAATCTTTTTACAATATCTATTTGAGTTTTTTTAAGTAGTATATGAGGCTCAGCTCCAATGAGACCAAGTCATATGTGCTTGAGCTGCAGGTGCATCACTGGATGAAAAAAAGATTTGTCAAGTGGAGCAGTGTTGAGAATAATGCACACTAGCTGCATTGAGAAAGAGGGACAGTATTCACAACAGGAATCTATCAGACACATACAGATATAGTCCCCTGTGCTTTTCACCACTAGTTGTGTTGTTGAGCAATGTCTCTACAAGAGGGTTTTGTTTATAGCATTCACCTGGGTGATGCAATGGGTGAAACATTTCTGTCGGTGGTTTCACACAATTCCACAGGTAGTAGCAGATGTAAGGAGATGAGGAAGACGTCTCTAGCTGGAAAACACTGATGTAAACTATCTGGCTTTAAAATATTCAGTACTGAGCAAGGAAGTGCATTAAAACTTGTATTTTGGTCAGTATCACTTCTATAACTTTTTTATTTACATAAAAAGTGTATTTTCACGTTAAACGCCGCTGAAGACTTGCATGTAAATCAATAATATTACACATTTACAACAGAACAATAAACTATCTGTGATATAATAGACTGTCCTCAACTTCTAATTCAGGTGTTGCTAAATCCTGGTTGATCCACCAAACTACTTGTCATTGCTAACAGAGCCCTGCACATTTTAAACCAATGAGAAAATGTGCACACATGTATCTACAACTGCTCTTATTATGGCTGAATGATTTTCTTGAATTCACTTTCCTGGCCTTTTTTGTGCATTAGGTTTTATTAGGAATAAGTTCAAAGTTGACCAACCAAGAACACTTTCGCAGTAATTAAAGTTGTTTGAACCAAAAGGCCTAAAATGTGACTGCACTGGCTGAACGACAGTTTGTGTTTTTAACAGCCTGCTGCATCCATCAATATTCCCTGTGGGGCTAGTGTGCATAGATAGTATTTTAGCATCTCAAAAGGAGTGCTGATACACAATCCCTTCTGCTGTTTAGATCCCGACAAAGGATGTGGTCAAGGGAAACACAGTCATTGATCGTTCAGCACTGAGAAGATTGGAGAATACAAATCCTGACTGTGTACGCACACGGAATTCTCTGTACTGAAATTGTCACATATAGTGTAACATTTTCAACACATGCTGATGCTTTGGTGACGGAGTTGGAGAGCAGTGGAGAAGAAAGGAAAGGAGATGGGAGAGGAGGAGAGGAAGGGAGAGGAGAGGGGAGGAGTGTGGCGACCTGTGATTTTGCCAAAACCTGACGTTATCTGTCGTTTTCCCTTCTTCTCAAGGACACTGTTCAGTGGGCCTATAAGAATAATAACAGGGAGAAGCAGAGGGAGATGTGTGTGCACACCAGAAGAAATTGCAGGTTGTTTGTAGTGTTTACTAAAAAGAAGAATAAAATAAAAGAAGATAAAGTAAAGAATAATCTGTCCTCTCCACCCATCCCCTGATCTTCTCGTCCCTGGTATACACTTAAAGTGAGTAGTCTTTATGAGGGAGCAAGAGAGAAGGCCCAGGTTTGTTTGACAAGGTCATGCCTCCTCCAATATTTCACCTGTGGGACTCCTCATTGTTACTAAAAGAGAAACCACTAAATCCTGAAAAAGCTGTGTTTGAGCAGAACTCCGGAGAGACCAGTGTTTACAGGCTGGGGTGTTGAGCAGCTTACAATCCCTCTACTGAGGACTATTTAATTCAGTGTACAGTATAATGCCACATAACGTAGGTTTGCATTCTTGTGAATCATTTGAAGATTCTACTCCTGGTGTGAATCTGAATGGTGAACTACACCTTTGACTGTGAGCTGGTGTCGGTGATATATCTGCTCTTTGCTGCCCTTTTGGTTGCCTTGAAGTTAACTACTCTGTAATAGTGGAAGTGCAAGTTTATTTATACAGAACCATTGAGACACAAAGCAATTCAAAGAGCTTTACAAAAGCATGGAAGTACATTCAAAAAATATTACATATAAGAAGACATTGGAATTCAGTCACACAGTCTTACTGAGTGCCTTAGAATTTATCGTTATGGATATTTTGATATATTACTAATGGGTTTTGGAATATCTCCCTGTGATATAAATCTCACTATGAGTTCGTAGCTCTGTCAGACAGTACAGCTTAAAGCTGGGACATTCTTCACTGTGTCCAATTATTGTTTGAATTAGATTTACTCGTTCACTCAAAGTAGCATCTGTTACTTTTTCTCCAGATAAGGATCACTGAAGCTACATTTTACAAACCCAGCAAGCTTCTTTGCATCTTGTATCCATTATTTTAGCACTACATTGCTGAATTATTACAGAAATCTGAAATGTTTAATTTAATATAATTAATAATTTAGCCCTGTGAGTGTTGATTATGACCAATATGTTCATCCGGACTGAAATTTCTTAGCACCTTGACCCCAAAATTCAAGATTCTCGGGCAACATTACCCAAATGACTTTTGGGATCAACTAACTTTTCTTTAGTGCCAACATAAGGTTGGCATTTGTGTTTCAACCACTGGATGGATTGCCATTCCATATAGTACAGACATTAATGTTCCAATTATGTTGGAATGCTTTCATTTGTTTTAGTTATAATTTATAAACTAGTTTATAATTTGTTTTTGTGCTAGAGGGTGGGCAGTTGAATGGGGGTGGGATCTGTGGTTGGATTGCTAACAATATTTATTGTTTGAAGATGTACAATGTCAATAAAGTTTCATTATGCACATATTGGGATGTTGTGATATCAGAGTGCACTCTCTTTACTATATAAGAGATACCTGTATTGGTATTTTGCTCCATTGCTGCATTGTGTAGCTCTGTGTATCCTTCCACTTAGTTTTGTGAGAATCTAATGTAAAATCATGTACATGTATTTGTGTTAATGTCTACATATGTGTGGGTTTCATTTAACAGAGGGACAGGAAGTGAAGGTGGGAGAGTACAATGCAATCGCTGATGTGCTGGACCTCATCAACAACTCCATAAGGTTCCAAGGTATGAAGATAATAGATATGAGTGTATGTCTCTGCATTGACTGTGAGCATTGACTGAGAGACGTAACACTCATTGAAGAAGAAACTAGTGCCCTGAAGCATGATGCGTGTCTTTATATATGTTACAGACACATCACCACTCTCCACCTCAGCACGCTCTTCACTTGCTCACTTGAACCTGAACCCTCGCTCTCGCACACACATACTCCGACACCAGCACCACCACTCAGTGTAGGGACTCACTGCTCATCTTTACCACTCTAAACTGTCCTCTCTCTGCTAAATTATTTACCAGTCAATTTTTCACCCCTCCTGTGTTTGCCTGTGTTGACATACTTTGTAATTTGTTCAATCCCCCTGGCTATTCTCCCCTTCACCACCCTTGCCCCACATACAGAAACTCCAGGCCGGTACCATCTAAAGCACTTGTTTCCACATCCCTGACCACAGTAAGAAGATACTTGTGAGATGATGCCATTGCGATCGATTGGCACACAGACAAGGAGACAAATAGATAAGAAAGTGCAGGGTCTAGCCACAATAACTTGACTGTTGTGCTTAAGATACACACTCAACTGGGGGAAACTGACGACTAGGAAATGGATCTCAAATAACTGCATGTCTACTGCAGTGTCACTGTGAAGAGACAAACCTTGCTGGAGAAAGTGAAATTGTCCAGAAAACCAGTCAGATATGAAAATATACCATGAAATTACATCCAGTCTTACATGTTTGAGACTCACACATGTTGATGGATTGTCTTAACTCTATTAACACACTGCCTCTCCTTAGGTGTGGAGCCTCCCAAGGATCAGACGTTCGTGTATCTGCAGCGTCGCCACATCAACGTGCCCCTGTACAGCATCCTGTCCACCATCACCATACTGGGCATGCTCATGGCAGGGGCCTTCTTGTTCTTTAATATCAAAAACCGCAACCACAGGTCAGCATCTGCAATGGTGAAGCACAGCATTGAGAGGGAGGCGGATAGATGAAGGCAGA
Organism: Paralichthys olivaceus; assembly: GCF_024713975.1. Lineage (NCBI taxonomy): Eukaryota > Metazoa > Chordata > Actinopteri > Pleuronectiformes > Paralichthyidae > Paralichthys > Paralichthys olivaceus. Next base: position 10,749,628 of record NC_091112.1, read on the forward strand.
TGAAGCAATTGAAGAGGAAATGGATATGTACAGTGCAGTGGGAAGACAAATGAGGGGGTTGGTGTTAAAGAGGGATGAATGAAGGAAGGGAGAAATCATAAGCAGTGTCGAAATGAAAGAATGATGAAGCACGACAATGATGATTAACTTTTTTCCATCTGTAGGTACATTATTATTTCACATTTCACTCTCTGTACTAGCATATTGTATTTTTTTGGCTGAACTACTCTTTTTATTCTGTCTAGTTTAATCTGCTCCGTTCTTCTGTTCTTCTTTAGACTTATCAAGATGTCCAGTCCTTACATGAACAACCTGATCATCCTCGGAGGCATGCTTTCCTATGCATCCATCTTCCTGTTCGGTCTTGATGGAGGTTTTGTCTCTGACAAAGAGTTTGAGACGCTCTGCACTGTGAGTTTCCTCAACAGCTTTCACCATATCATTAAAAAAGTTGGGGTTGGACACACATTATGTTCAGTTCCAATAGATACATATTAATTCTGCTCATTAGCTCATAGATGTGAGCTAATATGTAGACAAATACAGCTTAGCCCTCTGACTTATTACCATTTTATATAAGCAATCGATCAGCTATTGTATTTATGAATCAGTTCAACTGTTTACATTTTTTCATCTATAAAATACAAACAAAATATAAATTGTGAAAAAAAAACATCATTCTGTTAAAGTAAAATTGCAAAATGTTTTCAACAGTCAAATCCCAAATCATTCCAACAAAGACGCTGGAACTAAAGAATTGGTGGCATTTAACTAAAAGAATGATGCAATTAATTAATTACCACCATGGTTACTTAATTAATTATCTCTTGATCGATTGATCAAGAGATCACCTAATTGGTTAACCTCTGGTGCAATCATTTAAATGTCTTTCTTTTTTTTATTGTCCCTGCAGACAGTTAAATGTCCTACTCACTTAGACATCCACTAAATAGTTAAATAATTGACTTAATTAACTGGATTAATTTACATGTTTGTTTCTTTCCTATTTTTATGTAGATTTTGTAGTGATATTGACAGTCGCAGTACTAAGTATATTCAGTACTGCACATACAGTACATACAGTACTATATGCATGTAAAATTAGCTAAAACACAGAGAACACTGCAGAGACGCTTATCACGAAAAATATGTGAAAAAGTCTTTAGTGAAAACTGATTGAATCTCTCTCTGGGTCTCTAGCTAGCACGGAGCACATTAAGTGTCTCCCCCCAGGAAGTATTACTGTGTGACTATGTACGTGCTGGATTAATTAAACAGTTTTGATTACAGTGATAGCTGGTTTCCACTGAGATACCACCCTCCCAGACACACACACACAGAGGTAATGTTAGGCAGGGCACGTCTCGAGCTGCCTCTACCTGGCTGAAGCTCTGCCGCAGAGCCAAAACAGAGCTTGTCACTTCAGACAAGGTTCTACAGCGCAGACACACAGAGGTTGATGCATTCACCATCAATCAATATGTGCTAGTCTCCTGGAGAATAGATGCTGTAATTGTTTGGTTTTTTTGCTGTCTTTCTTACCCTGCATTGTACCTAAATTCATTGCTTTCTAAATATGATAGTGTCATGATGAGAGGGCCAGGTGTAAATGTGGTGCAGGAGGGATTGTTTGTATCAAACACAAGCATACACACTTTGAGACTCTGTAGTTATATTGGGATGTTGTCAGCTATATTCACATTCTGAGCTTTTAAAAAAACTTCAGTAGTGTCCTTAGTTCCAAAACAGTAAGAGGTCCACACTTTGTTTCTTATTAAGATTAAACACTCTTAGGAGTGTGACAGCTTGCACAGTCCAGGAAGTTCTCCCAGAGCTCAACACTTGGGGAAAAAAACATCAATCAGACAGCCTCATATTTTTAGAATGCTTCACAATGCTATTTTCAATGAACTTCACAAGAAAAATGCAAATACGCATCAGATCAGATATTGTTTTGAGCCTTGATCATCACTTCAAGAAATGACATGATTGCGTGTGTTCCTGTTGTTCTGTTAGGTCCGGACATGGATCCTCATTGTTGGATACACCACAGCTTTTGGAGCCATGTTTGCCAAGACCTGGAGGGTGCACGCCATCTTCAAAAATGTGAAGATGAAGAAGAAGGTTTGGAACTCATTTTTAATATTTAAGGGATTAAAGGGATATTTATTAGGTTGTACAGCAGAGAGAAATATCTTTTCTTATTTATTTATTTTGAACACATTAGAGCCAACTTTTCTTGGATTTTGAACCTGATCACATCATGTGTATCTGTTAAGCCTTCCACTCACTAACATCTGGGGTCTGCCTGCAATTGGAATGGATACAATCAGCATTCACTTCCAGGTCAAATGAGTCTGCTGTAAATACAGGTTTTTATCAGAGATGACATGTCTTCTTCTTTACCTTGGCAGTTTACATGCTGGTTCTGCACCTTTACCAGTGCAACATTAAGATGTGCAGTGAACAGCCAGATGTTGGTGCATAAATCGCCATTAGGGTTTGGGTTCTTATTGGTTTTTCACTGTATTGTGAAAGAAACAGCACTGGCAAGACAGCAAGGTTTCCAACGCATACATGACGACAAACATGACTCACCGGGGGAAAAAAACAGGAAGGAAAAAAAGTAAATTACCAGTTTATATAATAACAAACATCCGCACTGTAAAATCTAGACCTAATAGTCCTCACCAGGATGCTTCATATGTCTTTTCAAAGCCCAGCACTGATGTGTAGGCGCCTGTATTCAGACTCACGCTTTCCAACAAACACGCTGAAAGACTGGCATACAAATGGCTTTTTTAAAACATCTGACAAAATCTGTTTCACTAGCCTAGTTATATAAAGTGGTGGCAAGTTCACAGAGTGTTGTAACGGTGCTCGGCCTTTTTGTATTTATAGATTTTGCTCTCCCCCTCACTTTGTCTCCCTCTCTCTCTTTCTCTCTCTCACCCTCTTGCATATTATATTTGTGTGGGTGGCCTACCAGAGAGAGAGCTAGAAAGAACCGGAAGAGAGAGAGGAAAGAGGGATGGATCAAAGAGATGGAGAGGTTGGAGGGATGAAGAGAAGTATCGTGGCAGATGGGAGGAAGGAAAAGCAGGGCATATGAAACAAACAATGTGGCACAAATGGCAACGAAAGTAGGTTGGATGCTGAAAAGAAAAACGGGAAACGTTAGGAAACAGAGGACAAAAGATAGATGGAGCTACCGAAAATCCTGATTAGAGGTTAAATGATAAGGAACCATGACCTAGTTCTAATTGAGCTGTTTTTCCACTGTAATTTTGTGGTCAGGTCAACACAATATCTCTCACCACTATGTTTGCTCAGCAGTGTCAAAGTAAAAGACACTGGATCTTGGCCTTTCACAGTTTTTTTTTTTTCAGACTAATCATTTGAGGAAAACAAAACACTTTTTTCCTTTCAGAGCAGAGTAACTTTGCTCCGACCCTTTACAGCCAATTATCTCTGCTCCATTCACCCTCTCTCAACCTCTTTCCCTTGTGAACAGAGACACGACAGCTGTTTCTTCAGAAGCAGTATTCACCCTGACCCCATATTTCAGCCTTGAAACCTCAAGATGCATTCACTGTTGGTTTAAGGCCTGTGTCTATGTACAGGACACACACACAGCAGACACATCACACCTCCTCCACATGGACTGAGTGTAGGTGCTTCGGTTTCAGTAGAGTGATAGCTGCTGTTGGTTCCTTCTTGCCAGCCTCTGTCAGGGGAGGGACAAGCTGGAGTGTTAGCCATATTTTCTTCAAATGGCCGGGGTGGAAGTGCATCCCTCACTCTTCCGCCAACCTTCCCTCCATCTTTTTTATCCGCGCACAGAATGAGCGCACAGATTGTAAATCCTGGGTGTGTTCGATAAGGGTTCCACTTGGTGGGCTGCGGCAGGCACTCCTTCACTCCTTAAAGAGCTCACTGCCAGAGACAGCTTCGGGGGAGGGCTGTCGATCAATGTCCTCTCTCTCCAAATACACACACCCAAACTCACACACACACCACAGACACAGATAAACATACACAATTACAAAATATCAACACCTCACCCCAGCCACTGGTGACATGTTGCTGGTGATACAAACATACACGTATGTTGCTGGACACACACACACAATTTTGTACATGCATGTGTACTTAAAATACTTAAAAAAATAATTTCGCCCATTTTCTCAATCAAATTCACCAAGCAAGAACATTAGAACAAACAAATTTGTCAGAGAGCCAATAATACTGCAGGACAGAAAATAGTAGATAACACTTCAGGTAGTTTAGACTCATTACATTGTTTGTCTCGCAGACTCAGTTGGCAGAGTAACATCACAGTTGAGCAGATGGTAGCGTAGAGCTTTCTTTTTTGCTTTGAAACTAAAATATCACACATCTTAAATATCTTTGTTACAACTGTTTACTTGTTGGAATCATTACTAGTTTCATCAACTAGATCTATTTCGTTTAACATGCAGGTAATTTAATCGTTGTCCACGTTGGCATTAAGAAATGTCGCTCCTCTTGCCAATATTTGTCCAATGCAAGCACCATCAAACGACAGCACATCAAAAAAAAACAGCAATCCCCTCACGCATGTCACCGGAGCCCACAGGTGGATGAAGAGTGTGAGACCCCTGCGCTGCATTTGGGTGATGTGATACTTTCCAAGCACAGCCCTGCCTGTGTTCCCTGACCTTTGCTTTGATCCGGTTCCAGACTGTCAAACGCTCTAATAAATAAAGATCACAAACAGGTCACAGCTTTCATCTCTCTAAAGTTCATGGTACAAAAGAGGAGCTTCAGTGCTTGAGCGTTGGCTCTTGTTGGGGAGATCTTTTCCACATTCTCTAATCACAAGGTAGCCAATATCATAGCTTGTTGGTGGCACAGTATTGACACAACTGAATATCCTGGGACAATGAAAAGATTGTCAGTATTAAATTCTTAGCCAGGTCTTGGACTCACAGTTTTGATCGTTTCCTTTTCTAGGAGGTGGCTAATTGTAGCTTAATTCATTGCAATCAGTCCCTGATTAGATGTGCGAATGAATGCAGCAGGGGTCTGGGCACTATGATGGGGCAAGAATCATTTGGTAACAATGATCATAAAGAAATGTTATTTGAAATGGCTCTACCAACACACACTGTTACATACCATTAGCAAATGTTGGCAAATACATTACTCCTCTTTTTGTCCCCCTCCAGATCATAAAGGACCAGAAGTTGTTGATTATCGTTGGCGGGATGTTGCTAATCGACCTATGCATCCTCATTTGCTGGCAGATTGTGGACCCGCTTAAGAGGACTGTGGAAGAATACAGCTTGGAGGTCAGTGTGCATTTTCAGCTCGATTCTTTCTTTATCTTGGTATATCATGATTTGCGTCAGCTGGAAGAATCCCAGTGACACAGATTCTTGCTAAAAAAAATGCCTGTATGTGGAGTTTGGGCAAACAAAATGTCTGCCTTGGGCTGTAGCGCGAGCATCTTTGTTGTGCTCGTTATTTTTGGGTCAGGATGTGAGCCATTGCTGCCTCCTGTGCTCGTCTCATGACCGGACATTTGCCAGCTTGGATGTGAGACTTTGGCAAGAGCTGTTGGAAAAGAGGCACTTGGCAACACGCTCGCCTTGCTGGAGAGGCGGTGTGGTGTAGAGGAGAACTGAACTCTGACTCACTGAGATTGGATTGAGAAGATTCAGATTTTCTAAGATTGGTACAGGATTAACCAAAGAGTGTGCCCAGTTGGCTAAAATTGAACATACTGTAGCTTTGGCTTCTGTGGTTGATGGAGTGTGACGAGTGTTCTCAGTTGGGCATGACATATTAGCACATAACTATCAGTGGTATTAAGGGAATGCAGACTGTGAGTTATTGAGGCACAACTGCAAGCTTTTCTCAAAGAATTTAATTGTTTTTGCTAAAATGGCAAGTTAAGTAGTTTTTCCTCATATTTCTGTAGTATAAAATATTTTTGCAGTATGGTCTCAGCGTTACATCTGTCTTTCTGTTCTCCTTGCCACTAGTGTGTTCAGCAGACCGCTTAAAGACGGTATGTTAAATGCAGGAGTCTGGGATTTTGAGCTGCATATATTTAAATAGCTTTGAGTCAAATCCTTTTTTCTTTTTTTTTTGAGAACATCAACTCATGCTGTTAAATAGATGGTTCAGTGTTCCACTGGTTAAACATAAGAGGATGCATCACTCATTCCTCAATCTTTTGAGTTGTTACACAAACATATGGGCTTGCATTAAGCCAAGAGCAACTAATGCGGTGAAATGGGTTATGGAGCAGGTGCAGTGGATGGGTACTATATTTGTGTGTGACACTGAATTGTTGGTAATGATGTCACTGCAGTTGTGGTTTGTTAAATGTGTATGAATGTACATCTGACCATCATGTGACACTAAAAATGCTTCTGAGGCAAGGAGAATTCAAGACTGTCATCTGCTGTCACATTAAGGCATTTGATAGGTTTGTTTTCTTACCTGTTCACTGGGTATTTCCAATTCACTGGATTTGCTGGACAAAACTACCAGACCATGATTTTTACATTGCCATGTACAGTATTCCTCCCTTTATGTGCTCACAATTAATTCAATTAAACAGGAAATACTATCTTTACTTTACTGTTGCTGCTAACAACTGACAAGCAGGAGCAATTATTCCACTGCAGCTGAGATTAAGTCATCTGTCTTTGAAGATCAGAGACCATGGATACTGCTAAGTGGGGATTTTCCCTAATGAGTTCTTTCAAGTCCCCTAGACTTCAGTATGTAGGCCAGGAGACTGTTAACTGCCTCCCAAGAGCCTGAAGTCCTTAGACATCGAGGGCATTGGTTGGATCCTCATTGACCCTTCTATAACAGAGGTTATCAGAAGGTCACTGCAGTGAAAGCATATTTATGGAGACTTCTTTTGAATGTATTGAGCGGAGGATGTTTGCTTGTTTGTTGCCAGGGTCCTGCGGGGGAGGGAAGTGTGTCCAACCCTGCCTTGCTCCCAGTTTGGACTCCCTCTGTGTCTTTGATTAAATTAAAACCTTGTAAAGAGATAAATAGTGCTTATCTAAGAGGAGTGGGTACAGGTCAGCCTCTCTGGGGTTTTTAACTGTCACAGTTTGTGATGAAAATATTGCTGTGTATTTTTGAGGAAATCTGTGCATGAGAACTTGCTAGATCTATTTACATTATTGTGCTCTTTGTGTCATATTCTGAAGGTATACTAACACATTTATACAACTCTAGACAAAGCTGTATTTCCTTTGTGATGATAGCCACTTACATATTTAAGCCTTCCTAAAGGGTATAGCAAAGCCTTGCCTAACATATTCATTTGTGAATGTTGTCAGCGTGTGCAGTCGGGTCCTTGTGGAGTATTCTCAGACTCTAAGCCCCTGGCCAGGGGAGGGTTTTGAATATTTTAACTACTCAGTATAGGAGCCTGCAGCCCCCCTGGGGTTATGGATCTGCATGCCTGGGCTGAGGCAGAGGCCTCTCATGCCTGCCCAGTCTGCCAGATTTCCAGCACCAGCAGCAGTGGACCCTTGGGGCTCCGCATGGGTAGGCAGCCTGGAGCTTCTCTGCACCCAGGGCCTCCAGGTTTGTCAGTTGGGACCAGAAACCAGAAGGTAACCCAAATACCCAGACAGGGGGTAAGAACATGATAGAGGCTTGGGAAAGACAGAGTGTAGACGAACACTGTATTTAGTGTAATAAACAATATGAGCATTAGAATACATTGTAAAGAAAAACATGAACATTTTATACTACTATAGAAAGAGGAGAGTAATACTGTGCCCAGAACAACGTTGTCACTGGAACAAATAACTCCACCTCTTCATTGATTGTAATGAGGCTGCTGCATTGGCACAGAATGGGTCACAATGGATCCACACATAAAACACACATAGAGACATTCAAGAAATATATGGAACCTTTTCCTTCAAGGCAGTGCAACAGATATATGATATTTCATTTTCTCCCTGTGACCTGTCGCAACATGCCCCAACTAACAGAGCCCCTTGTGTTTTAAACACAGTGCTATTTCGGTCTGAACAACCACTTTGGTTGAAGATGGGAGGGCTGTGTGGAGAGGTTTGGGAATGGGAACATGGTGGATGGTTGGTCATAGGGCTTAGGAGCCATGAGACCTGCTCTGACTGACTAACAGTAATTGGCACAAGGAGAAGGACAATTAGGTGTTCAGTTTTCTGTGAGCTGTCACATCATGCTACACAACCCCCTCCCCTCTGTTGCAACTTCCCTCTGTGTATTGTTTTTTTCATTCTCTTTCTCTCTCTCTCTCTCTCGCTGTCTATTCTAGTATCTATTTGAAAATAGAATTCTTGTTAAATTAATTCAACACACTATGCTTTAATGGGTTAAATGTCAGATGAACAATATTGCAGAAGTGTCAAAAATAAGACAATTTAATGATACAGATGACAGTTTGTTGTAGTTGCCGAGGTTCAGATGTAAATAATAATCAATGAGTAAGGGTCTAATTCTGTCCTGCTTGCATCGGGTGGTGTTTTTCGTGGGACATTTATCATGGAGCTACAGAAACATCCTCCAACCTTTACAGTGTGGATCAGGTCGCAGTGGAAGTTGGTCTGTGGCAGCACTGTGCAGATGGAGAAACGCTTAGGAAACTCACAGTGTGCTGTCTGCCCCACTTTTTACATTGGCCTCTGTAGCCACTCCTCCTTGTGCTGCAGGTCATTTGTTACACTGGGGATGATGTTTGTTAAGAGTCAAAGTCTGAACCCGCAGTTCCTCTCGTACTGAGCTTGATTACTATTGCAACAACACATCATCAGTAGGGTAAAACTAACCTGTCTCACGACAGTCTAATCCCAGTTCACGTTCCCTATTAGTGGCTGAACAATCCAACGCTAGGTGAATTCTGCTTCACAATGATAGGAAGAGCTGACATCGAAGGATCAATCACCCAGGTGGTCATGAAAGAGGAGATGGAGGACTTTGTCAGTATGAGATCACCAAGAATTCCCCATTGGAGTCAGTGTAGATTGCAGTTCTAGGGTGTTGGTAATGGAGTTGTCCCTGTACCTGTGTGACGAGTTCTATCTATGCATTGTGTAAAGGCAGGAGGGCTGGAGGAGCCGTGTTTCCTGTTGATGGCTGAGGGGTCATCGGGTCAGTGGTGCTGCCTGGTTTATGTGGAGAGCTGGGGAGACTGACCTCTCGCTCTCTCTCTCTCTCTCTCTCTCTCTCTCTACCGCTCTCTCTCTCTCGCTCTGTCAGCTCTCTCAGCTCTCTGTCTTGTCAGAATCCCCCCGCCTCCCCCCTTGCATTTTCCCTCACTGTGGAGAATTGGGAGTAACATTGACCTTGGGTTCACAGAGCTATATCTACCTGCTGTACCTTAGGGTGTGCACACTATGACAACATGGTGTTATTAAACTGTCACAGTGCTTGCTAGTCCACCACTTGTTGGAATCGTTACTCAGGAGGGTTTCCTTAACAACTCAACCAGCAAAGAAATGTAGATGTTGTTTATAGAAATGTTAGGGTTTTTGTAAAAATACAGTGTGGAGACATTCAGGTATGACCATAAATACAAGTGTATATTTGGGAGAAAAACATTATTAAACTAAAGTGAGTTCTCCTGCCTATAGCTACATCTTTATCATCATTATAAGTGGATAACAGGCTGTTGTTGAGACTGGATTAAATTATCTTGCCTGTGCTTTATTACCAAGATTTACCCAGCAGAAACATGGACAACGTCAATCCTCTGCATCACCAGGGGTGAACCCTCTGCTCTGAATCTAGCAAGCTAAGCTTAATGAGCTACCATTAGCAAAACTAGGGCATTCCCTTTTGCATCCTTTATTAGCATTAGCAAGAAGATGAGACTGTGAAGAGGCTGTCTAGAGATCCTTCTGGAATGCTTCATAAAACTTGACTGATTTAATACCCTTCAAAATAAAATTAAAGAAGGGCCAAGGATCATGTAAAGAGTTAACTCTAGAAAAGAAAGTGACCCCTGATTCTCATTTTATGGCTGCACCAAACCTGCAGTTTAAATTATATAATGCAGATGATGTGCCACAAGAAATTACTTGTGACCTTGACATTTTCCTCAACCTTTTTAAACCAAGGCTATGATCTCCACTGGAGTGTGTACCATACATTAAACATGGCTGTCTCTGAATTCAATAAAATTGTGAAGATTAAAAGCAACTCTTCCAAAGTGATAATTGCTGCAACCCCTCTACCCCAGTTCTTTACATTGGTCTGAACCCTGAGTCATAACAGCACGGGGAATACTGTGCATATCAGATTCTTTTTTTCCCAGGGAGCACAGTGAGAGCAGGAATAACCGAGGCTGCTCCAGGAACATCCTAAGAATGCTGATGGAGATGTTTGGCTGCAGTAAGCAATTAGATCCATTTTGTGGCTCGTTAATAATTGAGCATTTGTTAATGGCGTAGATGTTTTACCAGAAGGGCAAACTGCTGCTTGCCATCAGATTAAGCCATGCAGTACTGACACATGTTGCAGTGTCAATGTACACGTGTGTTAAAGCATATCTGAGTAGATTGTTCATTTTTGTATATGCACCTGAGTGTGAGTGTGAGAGTGTGTGTGTGTGTGCGCGCGCGCACACTTGTGTTTATGCAATGACCTTGTATGTATGTTTCAGCCCGTTTTAACTAAATGTGGAATCTATGTGCTCAATCATGCATAGATATGATTTTATACCTATGCCTGTGTGTTTACGTACACATTACCTCCTCTCTTGTAGTCCTGGGCATTGTCTCCTGCATAATGAAGGACAAACTGTCGAGAGAGGATGATTAGCATTCTGGTGGATCCTCCTGCAGACCCCTCTACTTGTGTCTCTCCCCCTGTCTCCTTTTCTCTCCCCTCCCTCCTCTGTCGTTTTTCCCAGCTTGGAAGTGCTGCAAGCATCAGCAGGCGGGCGAGCTGCAAAAGAATATTGCAGTGTGGCATCACCATGGTAACAGCCATAGTTTCTGACATCCATAGCGCAGAGAGCGGCACCGTTGATCCATGAGACAAAAATAGCACTTTTAGGGCACCCACTTCAGTTTGGCATGCTGAGGAGATGTCAATGTTCATGAAGCACTGGGCTGATGAACAACAGTGACAGATTGGAACAGCAACAAAGGTGTACAGTATATGCACATGCACACCCATGCATGCATATTTCCAGGCAGAAGTTTTGGAATGTTCACAGAGGTTTTTTCTCTGCTTCCCTGCCCCTGCCTGTATGCAATAAGGCAAGGAGAGTAAGAGAAAGGAAGGTGAAGAGAAAGGGTTTTAACAAAGCACTCATCTGTTCCCAGTGTCATATCACTGCAGTAGCAAGCCAACATATGACGCATTTTATGTGGAAATCAAGCTCAGTGTCATTTCAAACAGGAGACCTATTCATTCACACACTCTCTCTCTCTCTCTCTCTCCCCCACCACTTCTTCGAATCAGCTGACTCTAGGTGTTTTCAGTAAACCAATTTTGCTATGATTTCAATCTGCTAATCATGTCATTGCTGTCAACCTTTAGATGCGTGCGCCTCTCCTCTGCTGCAAATGGCACATGTTCCACTTGCCCTTTGTTGCATCATGTTGCAATTGTTTAAAGCAGATGTTTTCCTCTGACCATGATCCTCTCCCAGATGTTTTGGATCCCGATATGCTGCAGGAGATCTATTAAATTCCTTACATGGCCGGCAGGAGCACTCACCTAGCTCTTTGCAGCAGCTTTCCTTCAGATGAGTCAGATTTCCTGCTGTATCAACTCCAAAATTGTGGCATCACTCCCGCCCCAGGCCTTCGTCTTTCCCAGCTTGGCACCCCAAGGGATCTGCGATCCAACTCAGCCACACCAGCTGCTTCACCCTCCTGAGGTTTTTGTGGAGACAAAAGGACCAGGAAAGTGGGCTGTTCTTATAAAAAAGAAAAAAAAGGTGATCGCCACCTTGCAGTCCCTGGCTGACTCCATGCAAACCATTGATGCCCGTCTCAAAACCCTAGAAAATGCTTCAACCTTCAGCTCATCTTCAGCAACCATTGCCACCACCCAAGCCTCCATGATGCAGCCAGCCTTCACATCAAATAACGACCACTATAAGCAACTTGGCTCAGCCATCCTAGCCCCTCTACTGGGTAGGCAATGCATTCATCAAACGGCAAACTTATCTCCCCGCCTAAGATCTAAATTTCTTCAAGGCAAACCCATTAATTTAGTGAGCCTTGTCCTGCAATCCGCCAAGTGCGGTAAACTTCTCACCTCAAGGGGAACTGATTACCACCTTCAAGACAGCAGATCCACAGTTAAACTGAAATTTATCTACTGGTCAGTTTCTCATTCCTGTGGTGTCGACCATGATGTAATCTTCTCCGTCTATCCTGAAAGACAGCAGGAACTTGGCTCACATTTTAGCTTGATTAATCCTTAATGTAAAATATGGAAAAATATATTTCTCAGACAATTGATTTATCAGTATCATAAAGAATTCACCAGCAAATGCTTTACATTTCCCAGATTTACTGCAATACAGGGCCCCCTCTGTCCCACAGTGCCATTAAACACAACCTTCACAGCCCACTGTCTTTCACTGACAGAAAGGGCTGTCAGTAGTTGCAAAGATACTCACCCTTGGTCAGTTTGTCTTGGTGCATCAATCCATCCAGGGTCCCTCCATGACAAGAGGCATGACATGGTTCATAGACATTCTTCCCTCCATACCATACTGTCCCCATACACCTGTTCCAGTGGAATCATTTTTGCAACAGGTGGGTTTCAAATACTACTATGTGGTGAGCCTGAATGAAGAGCTTTCTTGGATTCAGTTAAAAAGAGTCAGAATGTTTGTGTACTGGATGATTTCCTCCTGATAGTTCCCCCTCAGGACAGCTCAGGCTCATCTCTGTCCAAACTAAAACATTGTTTTCTGGCTCTAGGCATCTCCCTGTCAGATAGAAAAAACAATAGGCCCAGAAACAAGTCTGGAGTTTCTTGGCATCACATTGAACTGAAACTATAATGGAAGTGTCCCTTTAAGTTGAAAATATGCCACCAACAACATCCCTAAGCAACAGTTGCTCTTCATCCTTGGCCATTTTAACTTCATCATGCTCAGTCTGGGGGATTGTGCCATATCTGTCTCTTCTCTCTAGATGAAGGGTGTCACTCAATGTTGTTTAATGGTAGGTTAACACATTGCTCTGATTCATGGCAGCATTTTACACAAGCCACCTCATATTTTCAATTGCAATGGGCATTTCAGGGCATTGTCTGCACTATATTGAATTTATCCTATCGATGTAGCATGCTATGTCTGTGGCCTGCATTTGAAGCTTAATATACTGTATCTTACTAGATACAATCGTGTGACATCATCAATACACCTGTTTGAGATCTAGTTTGTGATAAAAAACGTTTATATTTTAAACCTCAGCTCATTCATGGATTGGATTGACCTCTCTTTCTCTGGTTTATGTTCCAGTTTGGGGGCAATAAAACTCTTAAAAAGCATCTCTAAAGCTTCTCCTCTTGTCACTGACCACAGATGGCCTATCACACTCTTTTTCATACCTTTTTTATAGGATGTTGTCAGTACTCACAGATTATGTTTTCAATCCTTATATCGGTGCCATTTTCTTATTGACTTTAATGCATTCCTTCAAGTGGGGCATTTCTACTACTTCCAGGAGTAATTCAAAATAGATATGCTCCATATTTGCTTTTCCTAAAAAGTCTAAATCCCTGTATGATCTTTGACAGTGTACTTATATGTCCACGTAGACATGCGTACTCCCTTTCCTACAGTGCAGTTTGTCCCCCTCCTCTTGCACTCAGGATGTCCGCTGTAGTTCCAGTCAACTGTTGATCGTGTGAATGCCACTTGAAGGACACAGTGCTCTTGTTTCATTATCAGCCTACTCTGTGAACACAGGCAGAAAAGATAGACCTATTTCCATTTCATTTATTCCTGTTGGCTCTTCATTTTCAAAATGGAATTCTTTTGAAAATTAAACATACTGTATGTGCTTTTCTTTGGGGAAAAAAACTACCCAGAAATCAAATTCACCCTATTCACTTACATTTTATCTTAGATTCGGACAGTTTAAGTAAGGTCTGAATTGAATTACGCAGAGATTTATCCAGGAGTAATCACATTCCCAGTGACAGAGACAAAGATTGAGAACCATAAAGTATTTATTCTGTAGAATGAAGAACAATGTCATCGGCAGCATTATCTAAGATTGGCTTTGAGGCCCCTTTGTTTGCCTCGGGTAAAGCTCTGGCGGAGATCAATGTCTTTTCAAAGTAAACTGGGTCATTAAGGGATAACCACCAACCACCTAGGCCTTTTCTCATCGACCACCTCTGGAGGGAAGAAAGAAGGGAGGGAGAGAACAAAAGGGAAGGGTATATGGACCTCACACAGTCATGATGATTTGTATGACTGCCGAATTGTCTGAGAAAAGCCTATCCCAAAAGGATGGTTATGCATTATTATGGTTATAGTAATAGTCACTGCATGATTTGCAGTGTTAGATAGTATCGAGTTCTAGTATTGTGATGAATGTAAGCCACGTGGCTCTGCTGGAGGTAGATGCATTCTTAACAACCTATTAAAATCAGCTCATTTAAGGAGCAACCTGATAGATGAGTGGTTGGAGAGTGTTTGCACATATGCCTTGAGCAGCAGGTTCTTGGTTTGACTCCCATTTACTGCATGTCACTCTCCTAATCTCACCCTGCTCTGTTTTCTATCAAATAAAAGCCTAAAGTATCCATGCATATAACACATTTTCTTTTCCTTATTTCTGTAGTTAGTGTGATGGTTTCAGAGGCTCAAACACCTCTGGCATTGCCTCTGACATTGGCCTGTTATTTTAAAGTCCTACCAGGTATCCTAAGTAAGTGTGTCACAGGTTGTACCTTGGGGATACTTGCTTCTGTTTATAGTCCTGCACTGCCAGAACCCAGAGTCACGACTTAACTCCACCTGGATATGAAAAAACCCACCTCAACCTACATATAGAGTGCTGCATTATGAAGTGATGGAAACAAGCGTCAACTTTAGAGAAGAAAACAAAGAAAGAGCTTCATGCATTTTAAAAACTGACAAATATTCACATATTATTTCAAAGAATGCTGCGGACCTTAAAAATGAGTCATTCACCTCACTTATTAGATACAGCTTGTGTTGTCTGAAATAAGTTCAAGACAGAAAAGTACATTTAATGTTTGTTTGTGAGAATTGTCTGAGACATTTGAATGCTAAATCAAACAACTACACAATCAAAGTCAGAACCATGATCAGTGTCACTGTCCTGACAACAATGTTTATGCATTGAAAGATTTAGTCACACTTATTTTTCCGTGATTTTACCTCTACATTTGTTCAACAGCATAGCAATAAAGTTGTTGGAAAGTTTGAAATCGCTCTCATGTCTGTTGTGTTTTTGTATTGTCTCGATCACTGCCTCGAATCTGTTTTCTCAGGGAACGGTGAGGAGGACCTGGATATCTTGCCAAGTCAACAGAGGTTTCAGTTTACACAGGATTTCATCATTTTTGTGGAGAATATTTACCCAGTATGTTTCGTAATTCTTTGGCAATGCTCTGGTATTTGTCTTTTTGGGACAACAGTGTACGGGACGTGTAAGCTGACAGCGTTATCATTGAATCATGCACAGGAGCACTCTAAGGACTGCCTCAGAGCTCCCGTGTTTGTTGACACTCTAGCTGGTAAATTGGACATGAGGTTGTGCATGGCTGAGTCTGTTCAAGTGAATCTGTTGAAAATGGAATTGGGTAGCAATATTTACCTCTTTTTTCTCTTTCTTTCCGTCTCTATGCGATTATGTGATTTCTCTCTCCCTCTTTCTCCTTTCCCCTCTTTCCTTCTCAACCAAATAAACACAAACACACTTTACCCCACAAATTACCCCCAACCTCCACAATCACCTGCACCTCTTTTGCTCCCCTCTCAGCTCTTTTTTCTCTGCACCTTTCCTACTGCTCCCCTGGACTGCAGTTGCTAGGCAACAGCTGATTGAGCATGAGTGGTATGCAATTGCCCAATTAGAAATCTTAGTGCTAAGGCTTTATTCAGTGTGTAAGTATAGGCACTGGATAATGTACTGTATGGATGTATTTGTATGTTATGGGGGACGGGGGTGTGCAGCTTTACAAAGCTCCGACCATAGACTGTATGTAAAGATGGACGACACGACAGCTCCCCAAAAGTGAAGCCAAAGCTTCTCGATTGCCATCTGGTGGGTGGCTGCCATGTAGGTCATAAATCCTGCCGCCTCCATGTTAACAGATGGGACGTGGACCATACTAAAACAATTCAAAGTGCACGTCAGATACATTTTTCTATGAAATGGTTTTCTATCACTTTAGGTCTTTCTTGTCACACTGATGTTTGTCCAAGTGTTCATGTTTCTGGTGGGTTTGATTTTAATTCATTATTTGATGCTGTAAAAATGGGGTGAACCGTCATGATTGGCAGCTAAGACTGACTTGTGATTGGTCAAGGCCGGGACCTCGATACTGCAGCTCCATCCCCCATTCACTGCTGCACAGACTGGCTCCAAAAGCGTATTTGGGATATTTCGGTTTCTGAAAGTAGGGGGAAGTTGAAGAAACATATATATTCTATGGCTCCGAAAATAAAAATCATTAGTAAACTTCGCATTTTTAACTGGTGCTGAGTTAAAACGACACATTTTTAGGGAGCTGTACTTCGTTTAAAATGTTACTAATTAACTTTATGGCAAGCTTTAGTTAAACTTGTTTGTGTGCATTTTACACGTCACCATCAGTGCATGTCAAAGATCATTTGTGTGTGTGTGGGGGGGGGGGGATTTCTATCACATAGACTCAGCTGTGCTTTCCAGCTTTCCTTAATGCTGTCTATCTTTCCCACTGTCCCATCACTTCTCACATTTCTCTGTTCCTCTTTCTCTCTGTTGCCCTCTCTTTCTCTCTCTCCCTCTCATATACCAGAGACACCCTGTACCAGTCACACATCCATCAATGTTTCTCCTTCTCTGTTCATCTACAGCCCTCAGGATACCATTATGGCTCAGCTGCTCACACACACACAGATTTTAGGGATAGGCAGCTCTATCTTGTCTTGCCACGGGCCAAGATATGATTAGTTAGATAGTGATGCAGCTCTTGATGATGGTGGTGACTCAGATTGTGATGATAATGATGATGATGGTGGTCCCAGAGGCAGTGAGGTGATGACGAGGTGCATTTTCACACAAATGTTTCTACATAGTTGTTCGGGCCCTCCATCATTCAGAAAGCTGCTTTAAGTGGGTAAGACTTTAGTCAACATCCTGTGACCCCAAGCTCAACCAACGACCCAGTCAATTTATTTTCCAGCAGATTTTCCCTGAGCAACCCTGTAGCTTGTTAATGATTTGTTTATTTTGTTTTGTACTGTCCAATTAGTGGACATCTTTTTTTCACAATAAAAGCGTGTACTCTGGGATGACGCAAAGGTGCACTGGACTGCTCCATTCTGAGTCAGAATAGATGAGTAATGGGCTGTTATAGGGTCAAGTATAATATATGTACAACACAATATGTGCTTGACTTGTTGCTTTTTATGGGCTTTTTATGAGAGATTTTCTCCAGTAATGACTAATATGAGGCAGCTTAAGTGTCACCCTTATGGCTTCTCAGTAATAGTCATGAATGCTGTTTGCTTTGTGCTTTAATAATCACTTGATTTTACTGTAAGACATAATTCTGCATTTAAACTGCATCCAACTGGAACACCGGACAAAATCTCACAGCTATTACTTGACTAAAACTGCCCATTTAATATAATGGGCTACTATAGAAACACTCATTCAAACACTATTTTAAGTGTGTTTTAAAGGCCTTTAACTATACACGAACATTAAAGTTCCTTCTCTTGGAAGTACTTTGAAAATTTATATTTTTAAAGTGACCAAAATGCCCCATTAAATAGAACAATATTTGGCAATATTGAGACAACTTTTGTATTTAACTTTTCTAGTTAAATACTGCTGCCGGGGTCTGAACCAGGGTGGAGGGTTGCTTTCTATTGCAGCATCCTGGAACGTCAGTCTTTGACTGACTTGGCTTTGTGACTGGATCTTTGAATGTACAGCATGTAAAAGTACAAGCATCTGACAACAATGTCCTTTTTGAGATTGTTCTTGCATCCCCCATTAGAAAACATTGTCCCCAGCCCATAATTGCTCTTGGCCATATATTCCGTAAATCTAAGATTCATTTCCGTTGCTATTGACACCTAGCTCTACCTTTCAGCCAAACCCATCTCCATCCTCCCGCCTACCTCCCTCTCTGTCTCTGACTGCCTACAGCAAATCAAGTCCTGGTTCTCCTGCAATTTTCTAAAACTCAATTGCGATAAAACCAAAGTTCTCCTTAATGGCACCAAATCCACCTTATCAAAATCAGACAATCTATCCTTCAATTTGAACAAATCTTTAGTTTCTCCCTCCCCTCAGGTTAAGAGTCTGGGTTTAATCCTTGACAGGACTCTATCTTTCCAAGCCCACATTAATAATGTTACCTGGTCCGCATACTTTCACCTACGCAACATTAACCGTCTCCGCCCATCCCTCACACCCAACACTGCCGCCATTCTCGTCCACACCCTGGTTACATCCCACATTGATTACCGTAATTCCCTTTGCCTTGGTCTTCCTAATAAATGCCTTCATAAACTTCAATTAGTCCAGAACTCTGCCGCTTGCATCATTACCCCCTCCATTAATCACATCACTCCTGTCCTTCAGCAGCTTCATCGACTCTCGGTTAAACACCGCATTGTTTTTTTAAGCCTCTGCTCCTCACCTTTGCGGCCATCCACAATCTCACTCCACCATACCTTTCTGAACTCCTGCACGTTGACACACCCTCCTGCACCCTCAGATCTTCTTCTTCCATTCACCTCACTGCAAACTACCACCTACCCGTTTGACCACCATGGGATCTAGAACCTTCAGCCGCTCTGCCCCCCGCCTCTGGAACTCCCTCCCACCAGATATTCACAACACTGACTCTCTCTCCATTTTTAAATCACATGTAAAAACCTTTTTAAACAGGCTTTTTCAGTATGATTGTCATTTTCATTCACTGTTCATTTAATTTTAATTATTATATTAATGTTTTTGATACATTGCTGTTGTATTTTTACCTGCCGTGTAAGGTGACCTTGAGTGCTCTGAAAGGCACCTTTAAATAGAATGCATTATTATTATTGGGCACAGTGGCACAGTGATATCACTCCTACAGTAACTGATGTCACTTCATGTAGATTATTATTATTTTCAATTGTAAATTTCTGCCGCCGTAAAATGCTCACTGGTGATGGTAGCATGAATAAATTAGCAGCTGTGCGAGATGAGAACTATTATTTCAAGATCTGCCAGCAATTATTTTTCCACTCACATTCCTAATTACTTATTTTGTAAAACCACAAGCTGTTGCACACATTCAGTCTGCAGTGACACTGCAGACAGGGAACCACCTCTGGGAGGCTTCAGTGTGTCAGCGGCACTGCGTCTGGGGAAAGGGGTCGCTCAGAGAGGGGTTAATCGTCGACACCACACAGTTTCACACATTCACGCCAGCAGATATAACGACATCACCCGCAAGTACACAACGCTCCTAGGAGTCAGGTATAGGAGACCACCAAGGTCGGCCAGTGATGGGGAGATGAGAGCACTTTGCCACTGCTTGAACAAAGTACTGGTGCTGCCTCAGCACTCCGAGCCCAGGAATACAAATACATTGAGCTAAGTGAAAGAGTTCTTTTACACAAGACCTTGAGCCTTCTTCAAACTGCCGACTTCACACTAACAGCGTGGTGCACTGATGATAGAAGGGCAGGGACAGAGGGATAGCGGACTCAGGGTAACTCAAGGCGATCAGAGAGTGGAAGAAGAGAAAGACGAAAAGACAGAGGAAAAGATGCATATGAGGGTGAGCTTGGAATGACAATAGAAAGAAGGTAGGCAAAGAAACTATAGGGTGCCAGCATAGGAGGAAGGAGCTGAAATAGTGCGCCATCTAGAACTTCGAGCTGGAGACATTAGAGGAGATTAAGTTGAAGAGATGTGATGAGAGGCAGAGTGAAAAGAGAGAAGGGGAGAATAAGGCAAGTCACAGCTTCTTATCATCACACTGCCACGGGTGACATTGATTAGCACTTGCCATCGGCAGGGAGGCCGTGAACCAGTCGAAGGGAAGGTCAGATAATTAAACCCAACGCCACTGCAACAAGCTGGCACTGTGCCCGCCTCAATCCCGCCCCTCACTCACTAGCCTGAAGAGACAAACAGTTGTTGTGTGTTTGTGGTACTGTGGTGTAATGTATGTGGGCTGCAGAAATAGCTACAAAGAGGACAGTCACTACAGAGTAATGGAAACTTTAACTTGCTGATATTGCAGGTAAAAAGTAGTATGCTGTATGAAGATGATCATTTTAACTGAAGGCAGTAACAATGCTCTCACTTCTTGGTTTTGTCCCTCCACTGGGAAATGTCTGGCTAATGCAACTTTGTCCTCCAGAGAGATACTTTTCCTTTGCAGGTTTACAGTTTTCCTCAGTTAGTTGTCATAGGTATTTATCATAGATATTTGTAATAAATAATTTCAGCTCTCTCCCCTCTGTCTGTGATGTGATCTTGTGACAGATGTGTTCTGGCCCAACTAACTGATGTTTTGGTTGTTTGTGTGTGCGTGCGAATTTCAGCTCTGTCTTAAACGGTGCTGTTCCTCTTCCAACCTGTGATTTTTGCTCCTGTCATCGGCAAAGTCGAGTCTTCAAAGAGCTCACAGGAGCTTTTTTGGCATTGTGAGAGGAGCATGGTGAGATTGGATTTGACCCCAGTGAATTCTCTGCTTACTTTGATCTGAGCATGCATCCTTTTTATAGACCGAAGCCTGCTGTCAGCTTGGCAGTTAAAGCATTAATTTTTGCTTCAGGCATTATTAATAATGCTCTTTAGATAAAAAGGAAGGGATGGTGTAGGTGATGGGAACAAACCATTCAAGGGGGAAAATGGTTCCCATTAAGTGCTAATCTGATGTGAAGTACTCTGTGTATAAAAGCCACACAGGTTACTATGTTGAGCCCTCAGTATCTTTTTAAGGAAAATAAGTCATATTTATAGTCTGAAGACAGAGCTTGAGGGATATTTCATGGCCGTTAATTACCTCTTGCCTTCTTTAACATGTCATTGCTGCCAAGAACTTTGCACATACACAATGTTGTGCATCGCAATTGATAGTTATCATTCTCTGATGTACTAATAAAAAGCTGTCCTCAGGCCTGGTTTCAGCTCTCTCATTTCCCCTCTTCCCCTTCCTCTCTGTCCCCCGTGCCATCTACACACCTCTAGAAATACAAAGAGCAGGGTGAGGTTATGAATGTCCTGGATCAATATGCTCAAAATTGCAGCAAAGGAGTGGGGAAATGTAAAGCTATATCCCATCCACTAAGTTTGGCTATTACACCTCCCTTCCCATTTTGTCAGTTTTTTTTTTTCTTGAGTAAATCTCACACCTGTCAAATTTAAGTCATAATGTGCAGAATAAAAAACCCTAAACCTCGATTTTAAAAAATGACCCCCTAAAACTTGATGGCTGTCTGAACAGCTGACAGAATTGCCAATGTTTGCAAAAACTTATATATAAAAATATAAAAAATAACTTTTGATAGCTTTAACATTTGGCAAACAAAATTACAATTTTCACAAATCATGTGAGTGTTTCGAGCAATCACAATATTCTTCATCAGTCACATGTCTTGAAAACAATGACATTCTGGATGAGACACATATTTTTAATCTGTCATTAAAGGGAGAAGCACAGAAACGTTAGACCCGGTCTAAATTGGATTAATATAGCAGTGGCATCAAAGAGTTGGTGTCTTCACTGCAAGCATGTACCATCTTACATTCGCATGAAAGCAGTCATATATTATATTTAGATCACATTCACATAAGCAGTTCAATGTCACTTAATATGAAATTGCATGATGCTTTAACTTGAGCGCGAAGGATTTTGGCTTTTTTTCACTGTGGAAAACAGGAGTGGTAACATATTGACACGCGAACTGCAAAAGCCCCAGAACTAGTAATGGCTGCTGAAAATTACAGTCATTAATGATGCATTACCTGTCATGTGTGAACCGCTTGTTTATTTCTGTGTTAAATCGTCTGATTGCTTCTCTGTGGCGCATTGCACATTATCAGCTGCAGCGAGGCAGGCGCTCTCTGCGTGAGATTTGAACGGTGAGATGTGTCACCGAGGATTAGTGAGAGAGTGGCGACGCAGGGGAGGTGTTGAGGGCGCTGAAAAAAATGGAGAGCGAGCAAGAAGAGGTAATGAGAAGAGGTGACAGAGGAGAGAGAGAAAAAATTGCTGGGAGATGATTGGATGGCAGCAAGGAGATGCTTGGTTGCTTTAAGGGGAATCTGCTGATTTCCTTTGACGTGTATGTCAATGGGTTACTTGTGTATGTTTACAGAAGCAGTGTCATTATCTTTCAGGCATGCCCCCCTCCCCTCTCCCCCTACACTCACCCAAGTTCACTGATAGCCATCTGTCCGGTAATTAACCTGACTGACTCACTGTGCAGCAACGCTGCCAGACTGCCCTTGACCGAATCACCGCATGTGTCTATGTGTGTGTTTGTGTCTTTGTCCACCTGTCTTTCGTCTTCCTCACCTGTGTCTTAGGCCTCTGCCTGTAATGCAGTTTGATGTTTGCAGTGCGACTTTACATGACTCGTGAATTTACATTCAATTGTCGTCAGAGGCGGACGGGGACAGCACGGAGGGTGGAGAGAGGAAGGAGGGTCAGATTGACGATATTTACAAGGAAGATAGTGGCATTTGATCGCGAGCAAAGAAGGTGTGAAACGGGAATACTGAATATTACCTGACACCACCACTTGAAAATGCACACTCATCCTGCCTTGCACCTGTGTGTAGTGACTTCTAGCTTATGAGCAAAAAAATGTTTATTCTTAATTTAACTGATAATGATTATTATTGGAGTATTTATTTTATACAAACATTTTTAAAACATTTATCTGTTTTAGAAATTATTGGCAGTAAACAGACATCATTGGTTGAAAGAATGGGTGAAGACAGTTTGTGCGTGTGCATGTGTGCGTGTGCATGATGGAAGACTTGCCCTGCAGTTTCAAAATAGCCCTAAGAGCAGCGCACCATTCCTCATATAGAGAGTATTGTGTCTTTAGTGAGGTGTCCGGTTGCAGGCACTCATGGAAAAGCTACATTTACTCTGTCACTTTACCTTTCTCTATCATTCAATCTATATATACAGTATATGTCTACTTTTATACATCCATCTCTGATGACTAATAGCCCATGACAGTTATACATAAACTTGCAGGTATGTGTTTGTAGGTTTCTTTATATCTGATGGTTCCTAGGGCAGTGTTTGTGGTTAGTTACTTACTTAGTCTCTGTTTTTACTCTCACCTAATTTATGGCATTTTTGTTCATATGCATGCACAAAAACATTTTCAATACATAAAAACATACACAATTTGAAATCCTTCAAAAGACATACTGCTATTGATTGGTGCTCAGATTAAATGTGCTGCCATGTCCTCAGAATGAGATTCACGTAGCCGCAAGAGCCTGATTGGACTGGGGGATCGATAAAGTGGCAGAGAGATGGAGAGATGAGAGGGAGCAAGAAGGAGAGAGAGGGAGAGAGATGTATTCGCTGTTCTTCATTACACCTATAAAAGGGAAAAAATGAGAAGTGGCAGCCAGAGAGTAGTAGCATCTCGTTGCAGTGCAGTCCCAAGTTAAACCCTGTCCCAACTTACTGTGCATTATTTTTTACCCCAGCTTTTGTAATACAGTAAAATAAAGACATAAAATGTGTTAAACCTCATTACATAAGATACAAATAAGCATTTAGAAGGACAGGATGACAGAGAGCAAAGAAAGGCCAGTGATTTGCAATGTGAATTTATATGCTGGATGCATCAATGTACCTGATACAGATGAACGGGATTGAAAGTGGGTCAATGCCAGAGGAGCGTCACAGTGAGGGACAGAATGCATCAGAGGACTCATCTGTATGAGATAGCTGAGTATAATTAACAAGGCTTTAGTTTTTAATTAATTTGCCTCAATCACCGTCAAAATTCTATTCTTGCATTCTGGACTAAATTAATTCAAGGACATGTGTCCCCTCTTCTTGGCATGCTTGCCCGAGTGTTGTTTGTTCTTAATTTCTTTCGTTTAATTAATTAATTTCCTTCTTTATTTGCTTCCTTTTTTAAAATTCGGATAAATTCAGATTTGATCTAAATCCGGCACTGTCCTGTAAATAAAAAAAATGTCCCTAACATTATTGTGGGACGTGAATGTGGCAACTCTGCAGTGCCCTCCAATGGTGGGTCTGCGCCCGGGGAGGACGAAGGAGCACCTGGTGATGATCCGATGGCCAAACTCAACCAGCTGAGCCCCGAAAACAGCCACCATCTGAAAATAATAATAATCCCTCTGTCACACTTCCAGTTCCATGTTGCCGGGACATCAGAGCGAAGATATTATTCTGTTTGCTGGGGTTTACGTGCCGTATAACCATCTGCTGTTTATGGGTTGATGCAAAATATACTGTGAATAGAGAACACTCTGTCTCTGAATCCATGGTTTCCTGGTTGTTTGTCTCTAACTACTTTTTTTTTATATCCTGATGGGAAATACAGAAAGGACATGTTGAATATTGAAAAAAGATTAAGTCGGATCGCAGCAAGTGGTTTTAAAGGGACTCCATTAGTGTTACACATGAAATTCAGTTTAATTGTCATAAGAAGTTTGGATATTTCATCTTCCCCCTGCAACAGATCCTCGTCTTTAAGGATTGTAGAACTAGCTTCCTGGAATGCCACTTCATCACCATCAAGCAGATAAAAGTGATGCACGCACATTTTTTTCTGTTACTCTTAACTATGTCCAGCCCATCTCTATGAAAAGCATGTGTTCCTGTTAAAGTGGGAACACAATTAAGCACTGTTCATATTAGGCACTGTTTATTCAAAAGGCGTTTGTCTTGCACTTTGAACTCCTTTCCAAATAGTCATTTTCTTGGCATCCTTTATTCCTTTTAACTGGACCGGAGGGAATGTGGCCATCAGTGGAAAAAGATCCAATGGGCTTCTGTTCTGAGCTGTAGAACAGTTTTATTGGATTGGTGGAGGAAATGGGCTAAAATTGGATGAAAAGTAAGTGTGTGTGTGTGTGTGTATCCATACTTCAGAGGCCGACACTGAGGTGTGTGTGTGTGTGTGTGTGTGTGTGTGTGTGTGTGTGTGTGTGTGTGTGTGTGTGTGTGTGTGTGTGTGTGTGTGTGTGTGTGTGTGTGTGTGTGTGTCATCCTTGACAAAGGGAACATGAAGCTCCCATCCCTGCTGACTTCACCAATCTCTATCTTGAGGACTTTTTGAAAATGAAACGCTGGAAGTTTCATTTTAAGGTGCACTTCTGTGGAAGATATGTATGTGACCTCATCTTCGATGTTTTAATGCAAGATATCAGCATCTTTCCTCACGGATGCATGTCTTCAGACTGCCCCGTCTCTGGTAAGCTGGCACAGGGTATGTAATGGATATTTTTGATCTTGTAGTCAGGTAGTCTGTGTTAATTGACTGTTTACATGCAGGTGGGATCCTCCTCCACAATGAATGGTAGCACTGCATCATCCCTGGGTGCAACTGGTTGCCGTCCTTGGGAGGCGGACAATGACAGTTGAAGTAATTGACTGTTAAGCTCTTATGGATTTACTGCCTGCTGCATGGTGTAGCAGAGGGCTGATCACCCTGTACCTTATACACACACACACACACACACACATTGCTTTTTATATGCATTACTCTCTGACACACACATATTGAGCATAGCGTTAGTTCAGGAAGGATACAAAGTCAAGCTCAGCTCATCTGGCAGCTACAACAGCTGATCTCAAATCCAGGCCACATCAGCTGATGGCTCAGCTGACTCCCTTCTGCACATTCATTGGCAAAGCTCAGACAAGGCACCTTATTTAAACTGCTTCAGCCTGCTGTGATCAACACAAGCATTGCAAGGTGTCAATCTGAAGCCTGCCTAAATGTGGTCATATTTTACTGTATACAAAGTACAGTAAGATATTGTGCAGCTGCGTTTACTGTCACAGGGATGGAATTAGGATGGTGTCTGTGTTGCCATTTCTCCTCGGGTACCAGTGGCCAACCATAAGGTGTTGTGTTGTCAGAGCCAAGCTTTAGCTAGGTGGAGAGATGCCCCTGGGAGTGTCTGACTCACCCATGCTTGTGTGGGAATGTTCATGTGTGCGTGTATTTTCCATGCAGAGGGTGTGAGGTGTTGGCAGGGCTGTCATATTAAGCCAATGGCGTTGAACTCATTGTGTCAGCTCCTGCAGGCTGCTATTGATGCTCCTATCATATAACTCCCTCTTCCTTGCCCTCAGTGTGGCACACTGGCCACATTCTTGTCACTACTTGCCCCTGACACATGCGTGCAGGCTTGTGGGAGCACTTTTGTAATTGTGCCTTTGCAGCTGTTAGCATGAGTGCATGTTTGTTTGCCACCCACATTTGTTTATATATGTGTGTGTGTGTGTGTGTGCTTCTTTCCTGCTCTCACAGTGCATCATGGAGCTCTTAGAGAGCACTGCTGCATTTCTGCATCATTACGTGTCTCCCGAAGGTTGAGCGAGAGGCCCAGCCCTGCAGGCGATGGATTTGGACTGGGCAACAAAACAGTATTTTAAGGAGCAAGAGATGTAAAGCAAAGGGACCGAGTGAAATGTGGGGCTAACTGAGAGGAAAATCAGGAGTACAATTATTAAGGGTACAGGAAGTGAATAAGAGTAATATGGAGGAACTGTTAAGTCGGAGAGAGACGAAGAAAATGCTGGAAAATGTGAGAAAGAGAAATGAAAGCCCTGGTGCACTTTTATGTTATTATGTAGTTTTATCTAAATTTCATTCCTTATCTTAAAACAACTCCCAGTGAGGTTAGGTTTAATTTCCATCCAGCTTTATCAAAACAAGTGAGCATTTAAGTTTGACAAAAGGTTGTCCACTTAGCTTGTATCACGATAATAAAACTTAATACAGAAAATACAAATGCAGTAATATGACGTTTTTGAAGTATGGTATATCTTTACGAACAGTTAAGTCCTGTAGCTGAGGTCAGCTAATGGGGGGCTGCAAAGGAGAAAGTCGAAATATGCTTTCTGCCCCATTCCCTTCCATACACTATTTAAACTTGTGAAGCTAGCACTGCAGAAAATATCCATTCTAACAAGCCATTCAAGAGGAGTCTTGACACAATTGAGCTGGAAGATGACAAGGATCACACATGCATCATAGTTAAGATTTATTTTAGCACGACTAAAACGAGCACTTCCTTTTAAAATCTCATTTAATTTAAAGTACATGCAAGATATCACAAAAAAAGAAATGTATTTGACATACATGGGTAAAACATTGTTGATACAAAAGGTTTGTGTCAACATCCTGAAAGTGGGTGATGATGCATTAGAAACAAGACCAAGGACTAGTTTAGATTGACAATTTACGGGATGAGTTAGGAAGAATGGAAAGCAGGGGGAAGGGGGACATATGATGCAATTGTAAACATGACAATAGTATAGAGAGAGAACAGCAGCGAAAGAGGGAGGATAGTTATGTAGCAATGAAAAGGCAAAGTTCAGGCTGTAGAAGGCACCGTTTCCATTAAAGAAGCACAACTTCATATGCTTAGAGAAAGACGCAAAATTGCGGACAGGATAAATATTACCATCTACTCTCTTGGAAAAATAGACAAACAGCACTCAGAGGTCCGTCGCACTAACACAGTACAGTACACAGTGGTCGCTTGTGAATAACACAGCCAATTAAGCAGCCACAACACAGGGCTCATGGCAACTCGGGGGCCTCAAAGGACTTAATTACTGCTCTTGGTTTGCAGGGACAGACGGAAAGGTAGAGCAAAAAAGACACAGAGACGTATTCCTCAAAAGAGGATAGTGTGGTTTCCCTCCTCTGGAAGTACAGGGATTCCAATTACTAGTCCATATGCAAATAGGTAATCAAATTTCATGATGACAGTGTGTTGCTGGAGAATAATGTTGTTAGGTTGTTTGCTTTTTCTAACTGGGAAATGCCTTTTGGGGATTCCCCCCTGGCCAATTTTCTCCTTCTAAATAAAGAATAAGAAAAATGAGCGTTTGCAAAGGTTGGAATATAGTCTTCACCCTTATTGTGTTGAATCACTCTTGCATTTGATGTTATTAGGTATTGAAGCTGGAAGTATCTGCAAGCAAATTAATTCATTCTGTGAACATATTGCACTCACTCATGGCGGCTTTGAATACAGTAGGTCCACTTGTTCAATTAATGTTTAACACGGTAGATAATTTCCGGTAATTTCCTGAGGAAGATATTATATGATATAATAGGATGGTCTTATATCACACAGTGTAAACAGGCAGGGGGAGAAAATGAAAGAAGAACAATGGGAATTATTTCCTGGCAGTAAAGCTACTCTCTGGTACATGTTTGTTTGACAAAGGATGATGGGAAATGTAGTGAAGCAGGTAAAAATGAGAAATGGTTATTGCTGACATAATGATGCTGGGCTTTTATCTTGGTGTATTGTGGTTCATAATTGCGACCGCTGGTTCACATAAAGGGCAGTGATACCAAAAGCTGTTCTGGTATTGAACCGTATCAAAAATAATCACCTGGAGAAGAAAAAGAGGGAGTTGTAATAAGAATGGGTTGAAGAGTAGCCAGAGGAGCCATCAAATGAGAGGAGGGAAAAGGTCATCGATGAATGTCATCCGCACCCCTTCAATCAGGAGCTGGAGCAAAAAGTCTGTGATTAAAATGAAGTATATGCTGTTTATCATCTCTTTTGGCAGAGGGCACACAGAGGTGTGAGTTTTAGAATAAAATATGAACTGCTTGTGTGTTACATCTTACTTAAGTCAAACACCTACTAATCTCTAAAGCTGGGCGACACTAAGGGTCCATGTGTCCTGAATTGGACAGTTTGTCCTCCTGCAGATGAGGTTTTGAGTCAACAACATGCCAGTCTGGCCAGAATGAGGCCAGATTTAAGCACCAGAAGCTGAGAGATAGCTGGAAGGGAAATGAGAGTCAGAAAGATAGAGAAAGAAGAGCAGCGATACCTAAGGGTGAGGTGATATGTGAGAGTAACTTGTCAAATCTGATGGCTTATCTTCAGTTCTTGGTGCTTCCCTTTTGTCACTGAATCAACCAGGATTTATGAGCTTCTTCAGAGCTACAAATCCTTATTATGGCCCTTCAGATAAAGAATGACACCCAGGTGTTAAAGGAAGTGTGTTTGTGTTGACGGGATGGTCTGACTTTCCCTGTTTAGTGGGGAGGGGCTGACTTTGAACTGATTTCATTTTGACATGGATCCACGTATTTTGAACATTACAGTATGTAAACTTATTCTACCCCAAATTAAAAGGATTAACCTGTAAATGACCAAAATATGGGCACATTTAAACTAATTGACAGTCTGTGACATTCATATTCAAATTCATACATCCAATGTCATCCATAGCTGTGTAACCCAGAGGAAAAATGTGCTCTCCACTTCTACTTCAATGTACCAGAACACTCCTTCCAGCAGTATACGGTACATGCTGTATCTTTCTGCCGTCATTCCTCCTCCTTACAAATAAACCTCACTGTACAAACTATCACAACGATGGAGCCACCTCCTCCACAGCTTCAGTAGCAATGACATAAGGCAGTTACAGTTACACCTAACATATGGCCCTAAGCTATAGGCAGTGTGCAGATGGGTACTTTGATGAAAGCGAGTCTTATAACAGGGAGTTATGTTAAAGAATAGGAGCCATGAAAGCAGTTGGGTTCTATGATAACAAAGGCCTTAGCTCGCAATCGAGCTGACTGCCGGGCTTTACCACAGTATTTGCATATTCTAATGAGCCCAATGTTCAGGGTTAGCTGCTTACACTAATGACGCGTTTAGTTCTTAATAAATCAGTTAAGGCAGCTCCCTGCTGGAGCCCAGGGAGCGTGCGTGCATGTGTGTGTGAGACTGTGAAAATGCATATTATATTAGAATGCAGCTTGTGTAGTTGCGTGTGTGCAGTTATGCTGTTGTTTTGTGAGAATGTGTGAATGAGCTTGTTTGTGAACACTTGTCTGTTTCTTAGTGCTTGCTCAAATTTCATATTGTGTGGGTGTATGTGTGTGTGGGTGTCCACTACTTTGAAGTTTCTTTTGAAGTTGTGTTACAAGCTCCTTGCTGGAAAAAAAAGATTTTGTGTCTCCATCATGATCTCCTTTCAATTTAAAAACTTGACCTGCCAACATTTCCCATGTCTCATTCATACATTTTCAATTTGTTCCCATTTCTCCATATTTTTCCTGATTACACTTGTATTGCACCAACTACTCAATCGACATGTAACAGCACTGGAATAACAATGAAGGTGATGAAAAACACATGTCGTGTTTTGTCTTTTCATCCTTATGCTAAACATGCACAGCAACTTTCTTGTGAACATAATGAAAACATGCATCCCAGTTTGTTTCCAGTCCTCGCATACTAGTAGTTCTGCCAGATATGTGAACAACATGGAATCTGTCCACAAAACATTGTGTCTGTTTCTGAGTAATTTCATCATGTCACTGCTAATTTGACCCACTGGTGTTTAGAAGGTCTTTGGGCCATGGTTCTATCATAAGGATTAGTTCTCAAATGGGATTACTGACTTGAATAAGGGGGGGGGGGGCTCAAACAGGCAAGAAAGCAGAACTATTTAAATGCAGACAGACACATTCAAGTAAAGAAATAATTTTATCATTATTAGTAAGGAAAGGGAGAGGGGGGGGGGTGGAATGGTATGGTGATAAGTGAATTCTGTAGTTTATTAAAGATTAAAAAATGGGAAGATTTAGAAGAGCATCTTTGTGCGGAAAAAAGAACATAAAACATTTTTTTCATTAGGTTTTATTTTCATGATCTAAGTCACGGTGTTTCTCTTTTCTTTCCGGCTCTGCCTCGTCCTCTCACTCTTAAGTGAGCCAGAATAATATCTGTGAAGATGCACTGGAGTGGAATATCCTGGTCACCCATCCGGTGTGACGAGAACACTACAGTAAAACACACACAGGCGCCCGCATACACACACACACAAACACGCACATGTACTGTTATATGTTCGCAACACAGTTTAGTGGGATGGCGGGATGAAGACCCACATGGCTTGGAGTGCCAGCGGCGTCTTGTTGCCCTGCCACCATGGCCCTTCTGCATGTAGGTCAGTCTCGGCCGGGGGCACACCATACAACCACCCCCCCTACCCCCACAAACACACACACGAGGAGTGTGAGCCTCAGCTCCTTTTCTCACTGGATTATTTTCTTCCTCTCATTTCTTTCTCTACAGCACATCCAATCATTAAGAATAACAAGACAACCAAAGCAATAACTAAAAGAGTTAGCTAGATTGGGATCAAGGGTTTGTTTTTGTCAGGATGAGACTTCTTTATCTTTAGAATCTTTAGAATTAGATTTAAGGTTGATTTCTGGGTCATGTACCGTGTATGAACTCATCACCTTCCCCTGTCCAAACAGCTGATCGAATCACCCTCCATGCATTTCTCCTATGTGCTTGTTTAAAGGCCATTGCTGTTGTTCAGAATTTGATAGAAGGCCTGTGGAAATGGTGCTCACTGCTTTTCAGATGGTTTCCTACAAGTCATGTTGGCTCCAGGATTTCTTTCTTCCATCTCTTTGCCCTATTATCCTGCCGCTCCCCTAATCTCCTATTATGGCTTTTCAACACTCCCTTATTCATTCCGTAAATACTTCCATATCTATAACAGTTTTCTCTGCAAGCTACAGTTGCTTGCAATTGTATCTCCTGGTTACCCAA